>NC_083096.1:112085977-112428025 GCF_949774975.1 Lagenorhynchus albirostris | reverse complement strand
AAACCTTTCAAATTTTATGTCCATGAGAGACAAGGCATAAATCTCTGGGTGTTAATTCAAACTCTGGGGAATTCTCGAAACAACTAGAACAGACTGTTAAGGGATGGCCTCCTTGCCTTCGAGCTGTAGCAGCTACTTGTGACATACTTCAGGAAGCTGAGCAGTTTACCCTGGGGCAACCCACCACTGCGTATGTCCCTCACCATGTCCTTTCTTTACTGGAACAAAAAGGGGGCAATTGGCTGACTTCTGGGAGAATGGGAAAGTACCAAGCCATTCTCTTAGACAATCTCAATGTAGGACCTCAGGTCACTTCAGCCCTAAATCCTGCTGCATTGCTCCCAGTTGATGCTGGGAGCAGGACCCCAGAGCAGGACTGCCTATGGGTCATTGAGCTCATGTACTCTAGCAGACCAGACTTAACAACCCTTGGCCGAGCCAGAACATGGAACTGTTCACCGATGGAAGCAGCTTCACGGCCCAAGGTAAGTGGTACGTTGGGTATGCGGTGGTAACCCTTAAAAAGATTGTTGAAGCAAAAGCCCTGCCCCCAGGGAGCTCAGCTCAGAAGGCAGAAATCATTGCTCTGACAAGAGCCCTACTTCTCACTGAAGGCAGGCAAGTAAATATATTCACAGACTCTTGCTATGCACTCTCCATGGTGCATGCTCACGGGGCAATCTGGAAAGAAAGGGGGTGCTTCACTTTGAACAATAAAGACATAAAACATGCTTCTGAAATCCTGTCACTCTTAGAAACAGTCCATAAGCCCTCACAAGTGGCCATAATGCACCGCCCAGGCCACCAAAAGGGTGAAACTCATATAATGAAAGGCAACCAGTTAGCTGACCAAGCTGCAAAGAAAGCAGCAAAGGAAGGGGATTGTCAAGCCATGAAAGGGTCACTTCTATCACAGGTCAGCTTGTCAAAATACCAGATAGTGTATTCAGAGAAGGACAAGGAGAGGGCCAAAGAGTGGGGATTCACTCTTGATCACACCTCACCTGGCTGGAAATGTAGTGCACAAAGAATTGTTTTGATTCCTGAGGCCCTTTTGGACACTGTGCTGCAGCACACTCCTAATAGTACCCATTATGGGAGCGAAGCCACCCTACAATGGATTCAGAAATACATAATGGGACCTAACCTACAAAGGACCATCCAGCAAAACACGCAAAATTGTATGATTTGTGCTGAAAATAACCCAAAGACTGCTCTCAGAACTCCCTAGACGGGGACCCAACACAGAGGAACCTGCCCCACCGAGGACTGGCAAACAGACTTTATTCAAATGCTTCGAGCCACAGGAAATTTCAGATATCTGCTAGTATTTGTGGACACTTTTTCAGGATGGATGGAGGCATATCCTACCAGAACAGAAAAAGCCTCCAAAGTGGTAAAAGTCCTCCTTAAGAAAATTATCCCCCAATTTGGAATGCCTAACTCCCTTCAAAGTGATAACGGGCCTGCTTTTGTCTCTAGCATAACCCAACAAGTGTCTAAAGCACTGCAAATTAATTGGAAGCTACATTCATCGTGGAGACCACAATCAATAGGAAAAACTGAGAACATGAATTATACATTTCAAAGGAGCATTGCTAAAATATGTCAAGAGACTAATTTTACTTGGGATAAGGCCTTGCCAGTTGCCCTGCTATGGATCAGAGTGGCTCCCAAAAGCAGGCTTAAATTAAGCCCCTTTGAAATATTGTATGGTAGGCCACTCCAGGTGTCTGCCCCAGCAGGAGAATCTATAAATGCTCTGAAAGATCCAGCAGTTGCCAATTACGTTAAAACTCTGGGCACAATACTAACCTCTGTTCATGAGTTTGCTTCCAGCAGGTCTGCCTATCCAGCTGAGGTAGCCTTACATCCTTTCTGGCCTGGAGACCGAGTCCTCCTTAAAATCTGAAGAGAACAAGGGCCTGAGCACCAGTTGAGTGCAAGGTGGACAGGACCACGTGTGGTATTACTCACCACACATTCATCTGTCAAGTTAGCTGGAGTAAAGCCATGGATTCATCACACTTGGGTTAACGTAGCCCCACTGTCATCAAAAAATGACTAGAGGCCTGAGAGGCCTAGAGAGCAATGGGTTTGTGAACCTTTAGAAGGGTTAAGGCTGCTCTTCAAAAATAATAAGTATTGAAATTAAAATTTCATTGTAGAAGGAATTTCATTAGGTTCAAATAGTTGTAGATAAAGAAAGAGAATTGTATTGCTTACTAAAAATTTTAAGCAATGTTCCCGACTCAAAACTGATCAATTCCATTTCACGATCACACCCTCATTGCCCCTGTTCAGTGGGAAGTAGCCAGAAAGATCATCATCCCTTTTCCCACAAGACTGTGGAATGGACATTGACAGTGGGGAATTGTAATAGGGATGGGGCAGGCATGAGCTATAGCAGCCCCATTCAGCCATTGGTCGGTGCCAAAGTGGGCCCCTCCCCAAAGCGAGCAACTGTCAATGAGCAACCGTTAGTGGTCCTGCTAAGCCATTGGTAACACAGTGGGCCCCTCCCCCTCCTCTGCATAAAAGGAGCCAGAATTTAGACTGGGACAAGATGGGGCTCTTTTTTTGAGACGCCAGTCTGCCATCTTCTCGGTCTGCTAGCTTTCCAATTAAAGTCGTTCTTCCTTGCCCCAACAACTTGTCTCCTGATTTATTGGCCTGTTGTGCAGCCAGAAGAGTGAGCTTGGGCTCAGAAACAAAAACTTGATCCAATAGTATAACGAGGAATGAATGGGAAGGAAAAAGAGAAAGACAACGTGAAGAAATTCTATTGAACTAAACATACACAATAGGTATGAGCTTACTCCCAAAAGTATTGATAAACCAAGACCTTCTAGAAAAGTTGTTTCATCCCAAGCTCAACAGAACAATCTGAAGGAGAAGAGAATTAAAATCAGAATCCATAGAATAAAGAGTATAGGAATGTGACAGAGAAAGGAAAAGAAGATACTGGTCTGCTGGAAATGCATGTAAAGATGTGTTTTGCATTGAAGGAGAGAGAGGAAGTGGCTAGACCTCCCTTGAGGAAGGAAAAAAATGCCATAATTGAACAGTCCTGGTAGTTCGAGAATATCAAATACTGACCCTGGGATGAAGGAATGTATCTTGGTGTTGGTAGTTCCCTGTGGTGGAGCTTAGAGGCAGCTACAATAAACCAAAGGACAGCTAGTATTGCTATCTTTCTCAAGCATATGCCCAGCATTGCTACCCAGTCATTCTGACTCCCGTAAAGACAATGGGGACATATCTTTAGGGTAATAACATCCTTGGAAGGAAACTGAAATATTTGAGAATATAGGGGACATTTTAATTGATTCTCGTTGGGAGAAAGAGGAAAATATGGGTGATATCAACAGATGAAATTTAAGTCCTAAACCATGATTTAAAACACTGAAATTAAAGAACCATGTCTAAGATGGGAATGTATCTTTCAAAGAAGTGTAAGACTGTGTTTGTCTATAAACTACTTAATGTAATTGTGAAAAGAAATTAGAAACAGAAATAAACCTATGGCAATAATAATTAGAGTGGAGGATGGCAGTTCTAACATGGAAACTCCAAGCCATTTTTCTGCTGTGCCTTCACGCTCCCTCCTAGAAAACCTATTTTCCCCAGTTTGTGGTATCAAGAGACCCTTTCTTCTCTAGCTCCAAATGGCAGGACTGAGTGAGTTTGTGATACCAAAGAACATAAGTCAAAGGCCGTTCCAAGGCAATTAGATAGAGAGAGTTTACAGTAGGGGTACCAAGACAGAGTTTTGGGGGTTGGACACTTGATCTGGAGGGTCATGTCCACTGGAGATAGCTTCACCATTTTGCTGCCTTGTACACACTGAAGCAGAGAATGCTGGGCTGCAGAAGCTGGAGAATGGTGCAAATGAACCTCAAAATCAAAGAGGCACAGAGCGGTATCAATTCCTAAGTGTCCAGATGTCAGCTGAGTTCCTTGTGGAGCCAGCTATTCTCCATAGTCACATATCCTATGACATACCCTTACATTCTGTCATTAACTCCCCTATTATTAGTTTAGGTTAGTCTGAATAGGTACTAATTCTTGCAAGCAAACAATTCTTATCTAAATTATGTAGAAAAAAGCATGACAGTGTGAGTGTGGTGTCAAATCATTTCAACAAAAATAATAGAGAAATGTGTCCTAAACAAGTCTCACAGTCTCATAATCTCAGGTGTTTTATATACTAACACAGAATATGGGTTATAAAGGAGAGAAATTTGATATTGTAGCATGGTATGGTAAATAGGCTTTCACAGGGAGCAATAGAAAGCACTTGATGGGATGGAATAAGAAAGAGTTATGGTCTAGCTTCAAATATTCAGACATTTACTAAGGGTCTCATCCAGCTAAAATAATTCTTGATTAACTTTCAGCTTAATACACAGACAATTACATCGCCCAAAAAGTAGAGAAATGTCTAGAGGAATTTCAACTCTGAACCTAAGACTTGCCAGAAAGAAGGAGTTTGCTGGTGAAATGAAAGTAATGGTGTCCCAGGAGAAAAACATCCCTGGGAAAGTTTTCATTTTCTTTTCATCAGGGAAAGAAAAGTTGAATATACTCCAAGGTTAGAAAGTCTGAGATTGAGGTACAGAAGAAAATATGATTCCATGGCAGAAGATTCTTAAAGGGAATATAGCTCAAGAGGTTAAGAAGTTATCAAAAGTGAAATTCTGACTATGTGATTTCTCTATGAAGAAGAAAGGGAAAAAGCAATGTAATTACACAGTCAGTTTTCTCATGAGCTTATATATAACAGTTGCATACAAAGCATAAAAGAAAAAGGCCAGGGACTTCCCTGGTGGTGCAGTGGTTGAGAGTCCGCCTGCCAATGCAGGGGACACAAGTTTAATACATGGACCGGGAAGATCCCACATGCCGCGGAGCAACTAAGCCCGTGCACCACAACTACTGAGCCTGTGCTCTAGTGCCCGCGAGCCACAACTACTGAAGCCCACGTGCCACAACTACTGAATCCTGCGCACCTAGAGCCTGTGCTCCACAACAAGAGAAGCCACTGCAGTGAGAAGCCCGCGCACTGCAATGAAGAGTAACCCCCGTTCACCGCAACTAGAGAAAGCCTGCGCAGCAATGAAAACCCAACACAGCCAAAAATAAATAAATTTATTTAAAAAGAAAAGAAAAGAAAAAGGCCAATGAACAAAGAAGAATAAAAGAATGGCACCAATCTGTATACAGAATTACATGAAACAGCAAAGGCTACTTGTTGCAAAAAATGTTAAGGTTAACAAAAAATGTTTTATAGTTATATTTGATCAGGATTACATTGGAAAAAATAGTAGTTTGTGAATGCCAAAAAAAAAACTTTGTCTCTTTTATTTCTGTCTTTTCAGTAAAGATGAGTGGTATTCAAACTGAGAAGGCAGGGAAAAAATGGTCAGGGATAACTAAATCAAGACTTCTGCAAAGCAATTTTAAGAGCACACACGGCTCCCTACAATGAGTTCATGTTTCCAGGCCCAAAGAATGATAGCGAAAACTATTGAAAGATCAGAGATCGTTGAGGAAACATGGAAGACAGACAAATAACATCTTACTTTCCAAAACTGAATGCAAGGTGTGGTCTGAAATGTAATCCCCAGAATGATCCTGTAGTGGATCTTTAAAGGGCCATATTGTAAGCACTTAGAAAATGATCAACTAGACAATCTGCAGTTGTCAGCCTGAACCAGGTTCTCTACAAGACAGGCATCTCTGACTACCTCATTTCCATTTAGACAAGAGTTACAAGACTTGTGGATCAAGAAATTGCAGTAGGTAGGGAATCCTTGAGCAGCAACAAAACAAAGGTCTCTCTTGATATCCTGTGGTCAAGATGATAACATTGGGTGAATGTAAATATAGTCCAATGAATTTATACGTTATTCAAAGAGTAGTCAAGGTGGATTTGTGTCAATTTGAAAGGAGGTTCTTGATGTCATACCAAAGAGCATGAGCACTTTTTCCAATTTAATCCATCAAACATAGTCTGTACTAGACACTGTGATGAGCAAAAGGAACAACAATGAACAAGACAGACAGTCTCTGCCCTTAAAGATCTTATACTTGAGTTCTGTCCTTAGCCCTATTCCATAAACATTTTTAGATGACTTTGATGAGTAACCACAAAATATGTTTATTAAATTTGTGTATGACAAACAGGTAAAAAAATAGCAGATCCAGCAAATGATGAAATTTATTCCCAAGGAATCTTGAAAGGCTGGTGTGATAGATTAAATAATAATAAACATGATAAAGATAAATGTAAGTCTCTTCCCTTGAATCCAAAATCGACAACAAAAACCCACAATGAGGGCTTCCCTGGTGGAGCAGCAGTGGTTGGGAGTCTGCCTGCCAATGCAGGGGACACGGGTTCGTGCCCCAGTCCGGGAAGATCTCACATGCCGCGGAGCAGCTGGCCCTGTGAGCCATGGCCGCGGAGCCTGTGCTCCGCAACGGGAGAGGCCACAACAGTGAGAGGCCCACATACCACAAAAAAAAAAAAAAAAAAAAAAAAAACCCACAATGACCATGACAGAGATACAGGTTGAAGAAAAATATAATTTAACAGCAGATGATGTAGAAAATGATTCAGAGGTTTTGGCAGAAAACTCAATATGACTAAACAGTGTGATTGGCTATAAAAAGAAAGAAAAAAGAAGATACTATAATATTGAGATGTATGGATAGAACATTGTAAAGAGTAAGGAAATAGGCATACTCTATCCTATGTTAGTGGCCCAGGTATCATTTTTACGAGGAATATAGAAAGAGTGAAGGATGCATAGAAGAAATTGGCCAGAATAAATATAGCTTCTGTGATAGAAGAGGGAACAGTAGAAAGAAATGGAAATGTCTATCCCCAAAAAGGTTCACTGGGGACAGGATACATATCTTCAAATATATAAAAGACTATTCTGTGGAGGAAGTTCTACACTTGCTCTATATGACATCTAGAGGCTGAGGTAGGATAAAGGAATAGAAAATAGAGTGAACCACATTCAGCTCAAATTAAGTACAAACCATGTTGTCTAAATATTTTGCCATAGCTAATGAGCTCTACAGGATCTACCACGGACTTCCTTTCTGGCCACTGTCCCACAGCTCTCCCATCCACTCATTACACTTCATCTACTGCTATTCTTCTTATTCCTCAAACTCACCAACGCCACCTCAAAGTCATGCAACTGCTAGTCCTGCTGACTGAAAAACTTTTCTCCCAGATGTGTACATGGTTGGCCTCTTAGCATTAAGGGCCTCTGCATTAAGGTAATTTCTTATGAGAGGCCTTTTCTGATCATGCAATCTAAGTTAGCATCTCCAGCACTTTCCAATGCAACACTCTATTTTATTTTAGCATTTATCACTATATGATATTATCTTCATGATGGTACATGGATTTTTCCATCCTGTTCACTGTCGAATCCCCAGTCCCTGTGCAATTCCTGGAACATTGAATGCTCGGTGAATATTAGTTGAATGTATGAATGAATGAATGTAAAGTTGGCAAGATCTGCCAAGATATGTGTTTGAGTGAAGAGCAAAACTCATTGGGAAAGCTGTGGTAGGGGAGATTTGCACATAGACTGAGAAGTATAACTGGATGACCTTAAAGTCATTTTCAATCCTGAAGTTCTATAATTAAACACTAATTTATGGGAGGCATTATAATTTCACTATTGGTTCAGAGAGAGATGACAAATGAAGACTGGAACAGCCAAGAAGGCTTCATTGAAGATGTAGAGATAGGTGGAATTTAGACAGTTGGAATGGGAGAAAAGATGTCTGAGGAGAAAGAAATAGCATGAGCAAAGTCTCAGAGGCAGACCTAAGTACCATATGAGGAGGAGACAACTGTTAAGAAGTTATGCTCATCCAAAGGAGAGGATGTGCTTTGGGAACTTGAGAAAAATGAGACAACAGGTAAAATAGGGCCACAATGCATGGTTGAACTTTAAAGCCAAACTATGAATTGAACTCAATAGGAAATCCCTGAGTATCCTGAGAAGATAGATGAACACCATGATAAAGGCAATGATTTAAGAGAAGGTAATCTCTGGTAGAATCTAAGCCTTGTAACTGATTTAAACTAAATTATATCCCTTAAACTATAAAACAACCTATTCTTTTCTATTCTATGCCATTTTAGGAGGCTCTGACAATAATTCTGATGTGAGATATGAAGTCCTGAACTAAGATAGTAACAAGTGAAACAGGAAAAGATAAATATGAGAGACTTAAAAAAAAATAGACAAATGAAAATGCAGAGGGCTATGTACCAGATGAAGGAACAAGATAAAGCTCCAGAAAAACAACTAAATAAAGTGGAGATAGGCAACCTTCCAGAAAAAGAATTCAGAATAATGATAGTGAAGATGATCCAGGACCTCAGAAAAAGAATGGAGGCAAAGATGGAGAAGATGCAAGAAACGTTCAACAAAGACCTAGAAGAATTAAAGAATAAACAAACAGAGATGAACAATACAATAACTGAAATGAAAAATACACTGGAAGGAACCAATAGCAGAATAACTGAGGCAGAAGAACTGATAAGTGACCTGGAAGACACAATGGTGGAATTCACATTCATGGAACAGAATAAAGAAAAAAGAATGAAGACAGCCTAAGAGACCTCTGGGACAACATTAAACGCAACAACATTTGCATTGTAGGGGTCCCAGAAGGAGAAGAGAGAGAGAAAGGACCCAAGAAAGTATTTGAAGAGATTATAGTCAAAACCTTTGCTAACATGGGAAAGGAAATAGCCACCCAAGTACAGGAAGTGCAGAGAGTCCCATACAGGAAAAACCCAAGGAGAAACACACCAAGACACATTGTAATGAAAATAGCCAAAATTAAAGACAAAGAAAAATTATTGAAAGCAGCAATGGAAGAATGACTGATAACATACAGGGAAACTCCCATAAGGTTAACAGCTGATTTTTCAGCAGAAGCTCTACAAGCCAGAAGGGAGTTTTATGACATATTTAAAGGGATGAAAGGGAAGAACCTACAACCAGCATTACTCTACCCGGCAAGGATCTCATTCAGATTCAATGGAGAAATCAAAAGCTTTACAGACAAGCAAAAGCTAAAAGAATTCAGCACCACCAAATCAGCTCTACAACAAATGCTAAAGGAACTTCTCTAAGTGGGAAACACAAGAGAAGAAAAGGACCTACAAAAACAAACATAAAACAATTAAGAAAATGGTAATAGGAGCATACATATCGATAATTACCTTAAACATGATTGAAATAAATGCTCCAACCAAAAGACACAGGCTTGCTGAATGGATACAAAAACAAGACCCATATATATGCTGTCTACAAGAGACCCACTTCAGACCTAGAGACACATACAAACTGAAAGTGAAGGGATGGATAAAGATATTCCATGCCACTGGAAATCAAAAGAAAGCTGGAGTAGCAATACTCATATCACACAAAATAGACTTTAAAATAAAGACTATTACAAGAGACAAAGAAGGACACTATATAATGATCAAAGGATCAATCCAAGAAGAAGATATAACAATTATAAATATGTATGCACTCAACATAGAAGCACGTCAATACATAAGGCAACTGCTAACACCTATAAAAGAGGAAATTGACAGTAACACAATAATAGTGGGGAATTTTAACACCTCACTTACACCAACAGACAGATCATCCAAACAGAAAATTAATAAGGAAACACAAGCTTTAAATGACACAATAGACCAGATAGATTTAATTGATATTTATAGGACATTCCAACTAAAAACAGCAGATTATACTTTCTTCTCAAGTGCACACAGAACATTCTCCAGGATAGATCATATCTTGGGTCACAAATCAAGCCTCAGTAAATTTGAGAAAATTGAAATCATATCAAGCATTATTTTCTGACCACAACGCTATGAGATTAGAAATCAATTACAGGGAAAAAACTGTAAAAAACACAAACACATGGAGGCTAAACAATACATTACTAAATAACCAAGACATCATTGAAGAAAACAAACAGGAAATCAAAAAATATCCAGAGGCAAATGACAATGAAAACACGATGATCCAAAACCTATGGGACGAAGCAAAAGCAGTTCTAAGAGGGAAGTTTATAGCTATAGAAGCCTACCTCAGAAAACAAGAAAAATCTCAAATAATCTAACCTTACACCTAAAGGGACTAGAGAAAAAAGAACAAACAAAACCCAAAGTTAGTACAAGGAAAGAAATCACAAAGATCAGAGCAGAAATAAATGAAACAGAAACAAAGAAGACAATAGCACAGACAAATAAAACTAAAAGCTGGTTGTTTGAGAGGACAAACAAAATTGATAAACCATTAGCCAGACTCATCAAGAAAAAGAGGGAGAGGACTCAATTCAATAAAACTAGAAATGAAAAAGGAGAGGTTACAACAGACACCGCAGAAATACAAAGTATCCTAAGAGACTACTACAAGCAACTCTATGCCAACAAAATGGACAACCTGGAAGAAATGGACAAATTCTTAGAAAGGTATAACCTTCCAAGACTGAGCCAGGAAGAAATAGAAAATATGAACAGACCAATCACAAGTAATGAACTTGAAACTGTGATTAAAAATCTTCCAACAAACAAAAGTCCAGGACCAGATGGCTTCACAGGTGAATTCTATCAAACATTTGGAAACAAGCCAACACCCATCCTTCTCAAACTCTTCCAAAAAGTTGCAGAGGAAGGAACACTCCCGAACTCATTCTATGAGGCCACCATCACCCTGATACCAAAACCAGACAAAGGTACTACAAGAAAAGAAAATTAGAGACCAATATCACTGATGAATATAGATGCAAAAATCCTCAACAAAATACTAGCAAACAGAATCCAACAGCACATTAAAAGGATCATACACCATGATCAAGTAGGATTTATCCCAGGGACGCAAGGATTCTTCAATATATGCAAATCAATCAATGTGATACACCATATTAACAAACTGAAGAATAAAAACCATATGATCATCTCAATAGATGCAGAAAAAGCTTTTGACAAAATTCAACACTCATTTATGATAAAAACTCTCCTGAAAGTGGGCATAGAGGGAACCTCCCTCAACATAATAAAGGCCATATAAGACAAACCCACAGCAAACATCATTCTCAATAGTGAAAAACTGAAAGCATTTCCTCTAAGATCAGGAACAAGACAAGGATGTCCAGTCTGGCCACTATTATTCAACAAAGCTTTGGAAGTCCTAGCCACGGCAATCAGAGAAGAAAAAGAAATAAAAGGAATACAGACTGGAAGAGAAGAAGTAAAACTGTCACTGTTTGTAGATGACATGATACTATACATAGAGAATCCTAAAGATGCCACCAGAAAACTACTAGAGCTAATCAATGAATTTAGTAATGTAGCAGGATACAAAATTAATGCACAGAAATCTCTTGCATTCCTATACACTAATGATGAAATAACTGAAAGAGAAATTAAGGAAACACTCCCATTTACCATTGCAAAAAAAGAATAAAATACATAGTAATAAACGTACCTAAGGAGACAAAAGTCCTGTATGCAGAAAACTATAAGACACTGATGAAAGAAATTAAAGATGATACCAACTGATGGAGAGACATACCATGTTCTTGGATTGGAAGAATCAATATTGTGAAAATGACTATACTACCCAAAGCAATCTACAGAGTCAATGCAACCCTTATCAAATTACCAATGGCATTTTTTACAGAACTAGAACAAAAAATCTTAAAATTTGTATGGAGACACAAAAGACCCCGAATAGCCAAAGCAGTCTTGAGGGGAAAAAAATGGCGCTGCAGGCATCAGACTCCCTGACTTCAGACTATACTACAAAGTTACAGTAATCAAGACAATATGGTACTGGCATAAAAACTGAAATATAGATCAACGGAACAAGATAGAAAGCCCAGAGAAAAACCCACACACCTATGGTCAACTAATCTATGCCAAAGGAGGCAAGGATATATAATGGAGAAAAGACAGTCTCTTCAATAAGTGGTGCTGGGAAAACTGGACAGCTACATGTAAAAGAATGAAATTAGAACACTCTCTGACACCACCCACAAAAATAAACTCAAAATGGATTAGAGACCTAAATGTAAGACTTGGCACTATAAAACTCTTAGAGGAAAACACAGGAAGAACACTCTTTGACATAAATCACAGCAAAATATTTTTTGATCCATCTCCTAGAGTAATGGAAATAAAAACAAAAATAAACAAATGGAACCTAATGAAACTTAAAGCTTTTGCACAGCAAAGGAAACCATAAGCAAGATGAAAAGATAACCCTCAGAATGGGAGAAAATATTTGCAAACAAATCAACAGACAAAAGATTAATTTCCAAAATATATAAACAGCTCATGCAGCTCAATATTAAAAAAAACAAACAACCCAATCCAAAAATGGGCCAAAGATCTAAATAGACATTTCTCCAAAGAAGACATACAGATGGCCAAGAGGCACATGAAAAGCTGTTCAACATCACTAATTATTAGAGAAATGGAAATCAAAACGACAATGTGTTATCACCTCACACCAGTTGGAATGGGTATCATCAGAAAATTTACAAACAACAAATGCTGGGGAGGGTGTGGCAAAAAGGGAACCCTCTTGCACTGTTGGTGGGAATGTAAATTGATACAACCACTGTGGAGAACAGTATGGAGGTTCCTTAAAAAACTAAAAATAGAATTACCATATGACCCAACAATCCCACTACTGGGCGTATACCCATAGAAAACCATAATTCAAAAAGACACATGCATCCTAATGTTCATTGCAGCACTATTTACAATAGCCAGGTCATGGAAGCAACCTAAATGCCCATCGACAGACGAATGGATAAAGAAGATGTGGTACATATATACAATGGAATATTACTCAGCCATAAAAAGAAACGAAATTGGGTCATTTGTAGAGATGTGGTTGCATCTAGAGACTGTCATACAGAGTGAAGTAAGTCAGAAAGAGAAAAACAAATATCATATATTAACGCACATATGTGGAACCTAGAAAATGGTACAGATGAACTGGTTTGCAGAGCAGAAATTGAGACACAGTAGTAGACAAAAAAATATGGACACCAAGGGGGGAAAGCGGTGGGGGGTGGGGGTGGGGGTGTGATGAATTGGGCGATTGGGCTTGACATGTATATACTGATGGGTATAAAATAAAACGGATGACTAATAAGAACCTGCTGTATAAAAAAATAAATAAAATTAAATTTTAAAAAAGCTATTCGGATTTCATGTCCAAATTAAAAATAACTGTAGTTATTTCCATAATGGGAACACAAATTATAGTAGATGCTCAGTAAATATTTGCTTTTGTACCATAAAAAGATTCTATTACTGAACATTTGCAAGATATCTAGAAGTCTTTGTGTAACAATGGCATTGAATTTGCACATATTCTCTAGCTCAGAATCCGTTGTCACCAGCATCCTGCAGGTGGCTGGGTGAGCATGGTCAGGTGAAAAAGATGTCTTCTACTGTAGACAGTCCCTATGACTTATTATATGACTATTATTATATGACACATTATTATATGACTGTGACCTTATTAGAACCATGCTCTATTCAGACCAGTTGTTATAACTTTATGTTAACAGGCCTCTGTGAGGCAGCACCATAAAGGGATTAAAATGATTTCTTATCCATCTTGCCAGTACTTATACATTCAAATGAATATAGTCCTTTCCAATTAATCACTTTAAAAGACCATCCCTTTAATCTCATTCTTCCCACCCTTTCTGACACTTCTCTTTACAAAAGAAGAAGCCACACACCAGCCAAACAATTAAAATAACTCATTACTCTATAGGCATTGGCTCATGCCATGTAACTTTCTGCCTAATATCCTTTAAAGCATCGACACAACTCCTTGCCTTAGGCAGTGCTGGTTAGAGATCAAGATCCCCGTTGTCCCTAATCCCATTTTACTCCCTCTCCCTTGTTAACAGGCCCCTCTTTTCTTCTGTTTCCATTTGACTCATTTATTTCTAATATTGCTTGAATTTTTGTTGTTTTTTCCCCCCCACATTTTTTTTGCAATGCTCTTTGAAGGAAATGTCAAATGTATTCGTGTTACGTGAATGAATCCAGTATGCCATCCTATGAGAGCCCAGCTGAATTTGGGAAGAGGCACAGGACAGTGTAACAGCTCTGGAATCACACAGCCTGCATTTGAAACCTGGCTCTGTTGATCTTGAGCAATCACCAGCTGTATGACCTTCAACAAATTATTTAACCTTTCTAAGCCACTTTCTAAACTGAAAAACAAGAATGTTAATAATAGAAATAAGATAATCTTTGTAAAACACTTGGCGCTTAGCGCATAAAAAAATTTCCCCACCTTCCATTTAAAACTATCAGAACAAAAATAAAGATTTACTATATTAATTAATCTTATTAATTCAGAGGTTGAAGGAAAAACAATTGTTCTGTCTATACCACATTCTAATAACTACTCAATCCTGTGAAGAAATCAGTCTAACAGATTGGTGTAAATAAAGTAAAGGAACTGAGAATGCCATTTATTTGAATTGTTCCCTTTCTCCATGGTGATAGCGTTTTCTCAATAACAAATAGACAAATAAATAAAAGTCAGTCATTTTTTACTTTATCTCACACTTGAGGAATCACAATGAAATGAATATAAGAAATATTCTCAGAGAAGAGGAAGGTGCAGGCATAAGCCTTACAAACATCCATGAGAATTCTTTGCAAATGCTTTCAATACAAGGTTAATAAGTAGACTAAAGGGCGCTGCTGTCATTATTTGCAGAGCAAACAGGCATGAGTCCCTTCATGAGAGCAGGGCTTTGGAGGTTTAAATTTCAGTTCTGCTGCTTTCCATGCAGCCTCAAACAATTCATTTAAGCCTTCAAAGCCTTGATTTCCTCATCTGTGAAATGGAGAAAATTAAGAAAAATAATATATGTAAAATTCTTATACAAGATAAGCATCAGTGTTTACTGTATCCCTACCCGCTTAGGGCAATGTAAGCTAAATAAAATCGTTTGTTCTGATCAAGGTTACTAGGCTGTATCACTTGAAGTATACATGGTACAAAGGAGAATTTTGTATCTGGATACTAGGCAGGCAGGTAGTCAATAAATATTTGATCTTTTTTTTTTGGTTTTAATGGAAGTACTTTGTGTACCCAATACCTAATCTTGGATCTTCTTCATAACCTTTGCAGGTAGAGAAGCCACCAGCTTCCTAGGTCTGGAGCATCCTTACCTAATCCCAAGATCCTGTCTATTTCATTCACCACTGTTTCTTCATTTCCTGTAGTCTCACAATGTTTCCAGTGGTTTGGCAGTAGAGCTATCCATGGAAGGCAATCTTTTTTACATACCTAGAGTGTGTTAAGCTTCCGCTATGTTTAATTATCATTCTATGGTTGGGAGGTATTTCAAAGAGAATTGAAGGAAAATAAGTAATTTAAATGATTGTCCCATGCAATAAATTATATCAATGTCATATATCTACAACCTTCTGAAAAAGGAGCTATCTCCCTTTTTACCATTTTGGGTGAGAAGTCTGTTAGAACCCCTAGAGGTTACTGAATCATGAAAGGGGTGGGGCAGGGTTGGGCTGAGTGACTCTGGGTCAGCTAAATGACTGGACTGTGGGTGGGTGTGTGGATGCGGGACGTCCTTTAGAGTCAGGGGGCAAAGAAGGACAATGAAAATCCTACCCTTTGGTGCATATGTTATATGGGAGAAGTATAAAAATCACTTTGGAAATAACTTTATCTCATAGATTAAGTTTTTGCATTTCTTTCCTGTTTTTTAACATAGTTTCTAAATTGTTTTTAAATTTTAAAATAGCTTTTTTTTTTCTTTATTAAAAAAAGAGATGTTCACTGAAGGATATTATACAGATAAGCAAAAGGAAGAAAATTCAAAGTCCTTCTGCAAAGAAAGCAGATCAGTGGTGGCCTGGGCCTGGAGGGTGGGGGAGGTAGAAGTGATTAAAAGGGACATAGATAAACTTTTTGCGGTGATAGTGATTACACATGCGTATACATTGTCAGAATACATCGAACTGTATACTCGACATGGGTATATTTTTTATATGCAAATTATACCTCTATAAAGCCAATTAATACTTTTCAAAGTACTTCCACCATTACCCATACAAAACTACTGTTAATATTCTTATGTACGTTTTTTCAAATGATTTTTCTATGTATCTATAAATACACACGTCTATTGGTTTACACAAAAAGGTGTCTTTTTGATCAAATGTAACTGTTTTTTATCAATTTCAATTTTTTATTCTCTTACTTGGGAGTAGATTTTACCACCGTAACAAACTGCTCCCACAAATCTTATTACATAACACCAAAGGGGAAAAAATTGCTTTGGAGCAAGAGAAGCAGGAAGCTATTTTGACTTTTACGGCCTCCAGGATCTCATTATTGATGATTCAATAATCATTGCGCACCTAATAGGTGCTATATAAGTGCTGGATAGCGACATTTGCCATTGGTAATGTCATGGCAAGTGACTGCTGAGAAACCCATTGACAGCCCCTGCGAATACCACTGACTACGTCACATCTGCCTCTGAAAATGTGAGTCCACTTGTATGTTGATGCCTGATGTACAGCTATACAACCCTCTGCTTCTAGAGATTTACTAGACATTCTAAAGGAGAGGACAACAGAAAATTCTGACCACTTCTTCCAGAGGCAAAGCTATAATTTTCCAGAAGTAACTAAGGGAAGCAAAACTTTACCCTGTTAGAGTTTCCAGCCAGGTCTAAGAATTAAACTGACATAAGACGGATTTAACAGGAGAAAATCATACAAGTTTTATTTAATATAAGTTTTACGTGACATGGGGGTCTTCATAAGGAAATGAAGACCCGAAGAAGTGGTGAAACCTAAATGCTTTTACACGAGGTTGAACAGCCAGAGGCAACTGTAGAAAAGTAACTCAAAAATGTGGGAGGTTAAGAAAGAAAAGAGTCATTTTAACATGGTCTGTTTGTACAGAATTCTCTCAGCCTCAACTCCCCACTTCAAGGTCTGTTTGTACAGAATTCTCTCAGCCTCAACTCCCCACTTCGGGTGATAAGAATGTTTCTTTCCTCCTGGTAGAGGGAGGACATCTTTCACATGGAAGCTTTATCTCCTGCTTTTAGGAAGAAAAGGGGAGGTCAGAGCACCCTTCTTGTACTTGCTGTTTTTTCAAGTGCTACTTGCTGTTTTTTCAAGTGCCTTTGGCTTAAAATAATCCTTCTGCCAAAGTGGTATATTTTGGAGTAACGTTCTGGTTTCCTTCATAACTCTGAACCCCCAGGGGCCAACTCCCTCTTATCTATGCAAGACCTTAGGAATGGGGAAGGAACCGGAAGAATTAGTCAAAACCATCCAGGCAGTTAATATGGATGTCAGTGTACAGGCCCGACTGCAGGGAAGGAGCAGCAGTTACCACCTGGTTTCTGCCTCTGCTTTTGTGGATACCTGTGTGTGTAGAGGGCCTACTCAGTCAAAGAGAGAGAGAGGTATATCTCCTACCAGGGATATTAGACAAAGATTCTAACTATCGGGTAATCTGTCTCTGGAGTAGATGTTTCCT
Source organism: Lagenorhynchus albirostris (assembly GCF_949774975.1). Lineage (NCBI taxonomy): Eukaryota > Metazoa > Chordata > Mammalia > Artiodactyla > Delphinidae > Lagenorhynchus > Lagenorhynchus albirostris. The sequence goes on along the minus strand of NC_083096.1, from coordinate 112,410,392 downwards.
AAAGAATAGGAAAGGAAGCTATTAAAATCCAGCCACTTTTACCAGGGCCAAAATAATTTGACCTCACTGACAGAAAAACAAAAACAAAACACTGGTCAGGTTTTGTGACTCATTTACAGCAGTACCATATGCAAATGAGGGTTTAATCAGAGCCTCCTGATGACTCAGGTGTACACACCTCCAGGAGAAGGAAGAGTGCCTGGTGACCAAGGACAGGCTGGGCCCAGCTGGAGGGCTTGCCAGTTGTGTCTCTATCCAAGAAGTCAGACTTGCTGTGCCCTCAGCTCCCAACTGAAGCTTCCTCTGGAGACCTGGAGGCAGGAAGGCCCGAGTCCCTTTGGGCCAGGACTCCGCATAAAGGCACCCGAGTGGCTGAACAAGCTGTCCCCACGTCTGTGTCTGCTCTCTGGGGATGGCCGGAGCCACTCTCGGGCCCTCACTCAGCAGGTGTGTACATAGTGAGGCAACATATGAGAAGCCCTCAGTGAGTCAGGACACACTGAGAACAGCAGAGAAGTGACAAATGACAGGGTGAGAAGACAGAAGAACTGTAAATGCACAGCTGTCTGGAGCCATTTAGCATTGGGCTAAGAGCCGTGAGGACCTCAAATGTTCCTGAGGGCACGGCAGTATTATAGCATTGGACAATGATTGATGTTCAGAGCGAGTCATCAAGCAAAGGTCAAATTATGTTCGGAACATTTTGTTTAAGAAGGCAAAGTAAAGCATTTTGGAAAATCACTCTCCAAAATAAAGTTTTAAAGGTGGCATTTAAGTTTGGGTTATATCATGTTGGCTGCTAATAGCACCTCCACTTAAAATATTATATACATTTTATATATTCCATATATAAAATATATTCCATATCATTATATTAAAAATCCCATCCAGAGAATTGATTTTTACCTATATAGTCTTATTGATATATAAGTATATACATATAGACATTATATACCTATCTTTAAACCAAATCCCATATCTTCCTATTTCTTCCGGGAACTGACGCCATTATTTACCTTCTCCCACATTTTCAGCCCCTTGCTCCCTACTAGATCTTTGTCTTCAGCATATAAGCATGTTCAAGTCTCTCCCAGCTTGAAAACAAAACAAACCAAAAAACCTGCCTAGGTCCTACAGTACCCCACGCTCTCCCAGCACTGACCTATGTATGCCTTTCCTTTCCTTCATAATCAAACTTTTAGGAATAGCCCTGAATCTTGTGGCCACTTCTCCAAGAAATTCCTTGCTATTTTCCAATGCTTTCTTTTTTTTTAAGTTTTAATCTTACTTTTTTCATATTTGCATTTGCACAGTTGACTGTGCCCCATTTCTTAAGTCATGCTTTCCTCCAGGCTCCTATGATACTTTTTGCTTTATTTTCTTGCTACCTCTGTCCTACCCGGGTCCTTTTGAAGTTTACCTTTCCCATCTGAACCCTCAAATGTCAATATTTCTTAGGGTTCTATCTCTGGCTATCATCTCATTTGAAACATTCTCCACTAATTCTTTGATGACACCTATATCTATATTTCTGACAAAGTTCTTACTTGTGTTTATTTATGTGCATGTGAGTCTGTAAACCAATGTGAGTGAACATCTCCACCTGGATGGTACTTAAAATGTCCCATATTCAAGTCTTGTTCTTCAGACCTCTTCCTCCTTGGTTTTTCCCTGTCTAGGAACCACTCATCAATAACCCAACTTTGGAGACACCATAGATTCTTCCCTTTCCTTCACTCACTCATCCAAACAACCACCATCTCTTCTTGATTCTGCTTCCTTAATATCTCTCAAATATATGCCCTCCAGCCTGCCTCCTGTGTGCTGCTTTGTTGGACAGGGTAAGTCTTCAGTCCTCATCTTCACACATCAGTTACTGATTCCTGAACTTTTTGCTTGTACTCCTTGGATCTTCTTTGGAATTTTGTATTTGGTGATCTGGATTTATTCTCACTCACAATTCAGGTCATGAGGCCCTGGTCCTGTTGTACAGTCCAAAGATCATTCTTCCCTTTATCTTACCAGCACCCTCCACGAAACGGAGAGAAATAGGATAATTTCTCTTGAGTGAGGACATTCCCCCACAAACCATAGATCAATCATAAGTGATTGTTACTCTGTATTGAAATTGTTGGTGCCTTTGTTGGCCTCCTCTTTATGCTCTTAATTATTTTATAGTTCTTGACTGCTGATTTTGATATCTAGATCATCAATGGGCCTACTTCTATTATCTGCATTTTCTCTTGATTATTAGTCACATTTTATTGCCTTATCAAATGTCCACTAATTTTATATTATATACCAGACATTAGGCATAAAAATATCATGAAGATTCCAAATGTTACCTTCTACCAAAGAGGGCCTCACCTTTCCTCTGTTAGGCAGAGAGAGTAAGGAGTTGGTCACTTTCATTATATTGAGAAATTGAGGTGCATTGAGCCTGAATTGTAGTTTTACTAAGACTTGCTTTACCTCTGATCTGCCATCCTAGCATATGGCTCTCCTGGGTTTGTGATTGTAAACCTAAGGATCTTCAACTCCTCAGCCCTGAAAGACTACAAGAGATCCAGCTCTGCCCTTCAGAAATTCCAGCCCAGCTCATCAGACTTCTGTCCTGCACAGCTTAAATATCTGGTAAATGTCTTGAGGAGATACTGGAGGCAAAGTCTTCCTCAGAGGGCCTTTGTTTCCTAAGCATTTCAAGACTAAAGGAGGTAGATATCACTCTGCCTTTTGAAGCTTTTGCCCTAGCTCTGTAGCCTCCTGTGCAGTACCAGAATTCAGCAAATATGTTATGGGGGAAATATGCCATGTGTTTGAGTCTTCTCCTTCCTATTTGTCCCATCATCCTATTATACTTGCTAAGAACTTTACTGCTTTTTCTTTGCCCCAGCAGAGGTTCTCTGCCTAAACAAACCTCTCATCCCACACTCAGAATCAGCAAACACCTTTGGGAACAAATATCACACAGAGTCAACTCACTTTAGAAAGGACTCTACTCTCTCTGAAATTTTAGTTCATCTAATCCTTATTGCTTCCATAGCAACTTGATGCCTTTAAAATATATTTTTTGTCATTTATCCAGATTACCCTAGTTGTTGTACTGGGAGGAGTGTTGGCCTGCCATGGCGTACTATATCTTACCCAGAAGAGAAAGTCTCATTCGAGACTTTTTGACCCCTATCCAAGTATTTTGTGCATAGTACACAATAACTTGCCAAATGAACTTTTAATTCATGAACAAAGAAATCATTTAACTTTTCTTAGCATCATTTCCTTCTAGTGAGATAGATTTTACATGAATTTAATGCTTAATGGTATATAAAATATTTTCAGTTCCAGAAAGAATTCATTTAATTCTTACAATATCTCTTTGATAGGAGCTATAATAATGATGAGGTGGATAAAGATGGCTATTATTTACCAAGTACTTACTCTGTGCCAAGTCTTATGCTTAGTACTTTACATATATTATCTTATTTAATCCCTTCAATAAGCTGGGAGATAGGTATTTCTCTCCCTTCTTCCATGAGAAAATTGAGAATGGAAAATGCTAAGTGACTTGTCTAAGTGCTCAAAAGTGGTAAATAGAAGAGTTGGGATTCAAATACAGTATGTCCAGTACCCAGTTCAGGATATTTTTCACTGCATTTCAGCTTTTTGTCTGAGATGATATCAGTTTTCCTAAAGGGTTCAAGTAAAATACCTGGAATTCTTCAACCTATAACCTTTCCTAAGCACTACATAAATATGAAATATAGTTGTGAATGAACTGTCCCAAAATGACACTGAAAACACTTAGAAGTAGGGTAAAGGACTTTAGTTGGTTACCTCTTATTGATGAAGATAGTTTTGCCTTATATAGATGACATCTCATTGTCTGGTCTCAGTTCTGGAGGGCAATAATTATTTGTAGCATGAATGACTAGTTAGGATTAGGAATGTGTGTGTCTGTGACCACAGTAATGCATAAACCTAAACCACATAGGAATTAAATTTATTACTTTGACTTCATTAGCACCTCACTTTGAACCACTGAGTTAACTAGTCACAGATCAAATTAGATCCAACTGAATTTAAAATGGAGGAATATATTGGTAAAAATGAAAGCTATTCCATTTGTTTCTCTAAAATACACTACTTTAAAAAGCAACAATTCTAATGTCACATATTAAATTATTTTTTGTCATTTGGAAAAAGAGAAACATTTATTGAAAAAAAATCAGCCATTTTAGAAACTAAGTGAAGGACTTCCCTGGTGGCGCAGTGGTTAAGAATCCGCCTGCCAATGCAGGGGACACAGGTTCGAGCCCTGATCCAGGAAAATTCCACATGCCGCGGGGCAACTAAGCCCGTACGCCACAACTACTGAGCCTGTGCTCTAGAGCCCACGAGCCCCAACTACTGAGCCCATGCACCACAACTGCTGAAGCCTGCGTGCCTAAAGCCCATGTTCTGCAACAAGAGAAGCCACCGCAATAAGAAGCCCACGCACCACAACAAAGAGTAGCCCCTCTCGCCCCAACTAGAGAAAGCCGGCGCAGCAACGAACACCGAACGCAGCCAAAAATATAAATAAATAAATACATTTATATTTTAAAAAAAAGAAACTAAGTGAATAAGGTGCACACTTTTCATCATACTGAACTAGATTTCTCTTTATTAGGAATCATGTATATTTTTAAATCATTTATTTCTCTCAAAATGCTTACTTACAAAAATATTTTGATGCCATGCTTCTATTCAGGGTACAAATGAGACAAGGGAAAAGTTAACTGGCAAAGTGTCTAATCACGTATATTATCAGATAAGGGTGGGTATATATTATAAGCTTTAGTTAAAGCATCATCTCTAATTTTTTCCTTATAAAATGTGCATGGGAAATAAGACATACAAACTTCTCCTCACCAAATAAGAATTTTAAGAAGCAAATGATTATCTACAGAGTCCTGGATTCTTTATTATTTCTACCTGTAAGCTATTATTATTCTGAGTGAGTGGAATGATTATTATAAACAGTACAATACTTTCAGAAAGAATTGTCCTTACCTCTTTACCTCCTATGTGTATAGATTTCATATTTGTGTATACACATATATACACAAATCTATACACATATATTTACTTGTGTATATATACATTTCATATATATACATATATATCTTATATAGATATATCTATTTAGCTATATATGTATATATATAAACAAATACATACTTATATGCACATAGGGTATATATGCACTATGTATGCACCTATAGCCTATGTGCATACACGTATATATGTGTCAAACTAGATCTCTGTGTAAATTACTACGTAGATATTTCCTGATCTTTCAAGGTATTTTCAAATATATTGTGTCATTTCCTCTTCATAAAGTGTGTGAAGTTAATAAAAGAAGAAATCATGGTACAAAGAGTTAATTTAAATGTTTTGTCCACGATCACAGAGCAGAATCCAGATGAGAGCCTGGTCTCCTGACTCTTTTTTCACAACGCTGCCACGCTTTCTTGATAGGCTTCACTCCAGCTGAGTCTGAGAAGGACACTATGTCCCCATTTCAATATCCTTGAATCAATTTGCTTAAACAAAAGGTCATTTTTAGACAGAAATCTGGTTTGACCGATTTCTTTCACTGTATTGACCAGTTTAAATAAAATGAGCGTCAGTGTCTTTGTTTCTGTGTCACATAGACACAGCCTAAATACTCACTAGGTGCTGTTACACTAGCCTCCACGACCCATTTTAAACCCTGTCTCCTGGATTAAATAAACACATCTCTCTCTAATTAGAATGTGACTGAAAGGCAGGACAGAGAAGATGAAAAGACAGCAGATGACACCTTCCTAAGCAAACACTATTGAATTACAAAGGCAGAAAAAGCTATTTTTAAAAATTGCAACCACAAGGGAGCAAATTTATCTATCATATCATTGTTTTTTTCCTCCTCGTTGCTAGGATGTGATCTATATTAAAGATAGTCGTTGCCTTGGTGAAAAGCTTCCCAGAGCAAAGCAGTAGTGCTCCCCCTGCTGACCGAGATGCCCAGGTTAGTTTTTGTTCTTTCATTTTAAAACAAAAAAAAAATAAGGCAATTGGACGTAGCTAGTAAATAGCTTTAGACATTACCTGCAAAATTGTATTCCAAGGATATTAGAAACTTATTTAAACGACACTGGAAATTTCCTTTCCTGCTGCACATGACGAGACATAAGGCAAATCCTGACTAAGTGCCAGGTTTCTCACTTCTTAGGGCCATTTCTTTGTTTTGTTTCTTCAACTCAGGTGAACCTGGTGATTGACTTTTCCCGCCTTGATAATTTAAATTCTGGGTGCAATTTGAATTTTTGAAAAGTCCCGGAGTAGGAAATTGCTTATAATATTAACTAGTAACTTTTGCTAATCACTAGTTACTTGTAATGGTGGAGAGGGAGACAGAAAGAGAATTCTACAAAGATCTTAGTTTATTTCACCATGGAAATTACTGAAAGCATCTAACATTAAAACTGAGAAGTGGTAGGGATGGGGTGATCAGATTAAGGAGGGGCAGGTAAGCTCCACTGAATTTGAAGGGCCTACAACTTATCCACTTAGCTATTATCACAAAGAGTAGAGTTTAGGAGAGGGATTTAGAAATGGAGTCACAGATTTAAAAATCACCAGCCTACATATCAGAGTTAAAATCATAGGTATGGGTGAGATCATCCAAAGAGAAAATAAAGAAAATGAAGAGAAGAGGGCTGAAAATGGAAACTTGGGGAACATCACCAAAATTTAAAGAATGGTCAGAAAAGGAACCATTAGTGGAAACTGAGACAGAATCCTCTAATATTTTGAAGGAAAACTAAAAGAAATTATTATCAGATTGACCAAAGTAGGAGAAAATTTCAAGAAGAAGTCAACAGTGTCAAAAACCAAAGAGAAGTCAAGAAGGATGATAACTTAAAGAAACCATTGGTTTTGCTATTTAGAAGATCCCTGGTGACCCCAAGGGAGTATAGTGGTGAAGGCCAAACTCAATTTTAGTGACAGTTTAAATGATAGATAAAAAAGTAAAAGTGATGAGGATAAACAACACTATTGAGAAATCTGGCATTGAAGTAGAAGAGAGAAACAGGGTGGTGCCCAGAGGAGAGAGTGAGGCAGGAGAAACTTTCCTAAGACTGGCTGACTTGAACATGTTTGAAGGTTAATGAGGAAGAACTAATGAAGAGGGAGAGACAGATGAGAGAAGAAGTGATTGGTTCAGACAGGCTCAAGAGAAGTTGGGAGGGGAAAGAATCAAGAGCACATGCTGAGTCTTAGAAAAGAGTAAAAATACATGTTCTTCTTGGACAGCTGGACAGTTAAGAAAGGAAGTACAAATGACTTTCGGATGGTGATGGGGGTGGTGTTTTCAGGAGGACAGCATTGAAATGAGGGTTTAAGGAGAACAGTAAAGGTTTTATGCTGGAGTAGTTCTGTAGGAGGAAAGGAAAGTCAAACCAACCAAAGGTTTGCAAAAGAATCCCTGGGCAGTATTGAGAGGACAGTAAGACTGGAAATATAAACTGAAGGAGATGAGTGGCGGCATGGTTGAATGCTTTTCTCCAGCAGCAACGGGTAAACCAAAGGTATGAGAAGAAAAAAAAACAAGTAATTGGGCTGATTAAGAGTGATAGATTGCCACGGCCAATGCAATGAGTAATGTCCTGGTGAGACTGTGGCAGTGAATGTTTGGCTGTGGTGTGCAGGAGGAACATGAAAGGAAATGAAGCTGGCGGAGAGAAGGGATGGGGTGGAGTGCGGAAGGCTGACAGTTTGGGAAGTTGAGATGAGATCCAGAGACCAGAGATGTCAAAGGAACTGAAAACCCCATTTAGTGGGACAGTGAACTTGGAGAGAGGTTGAAGGACAGAAGCTGGAGTATGGATGGGGCTTTGAGAATTCAGCATCTCTGGGATGCCATTGTTGGCCTATGAATTGCTGACTGAGGCAGAATGAAATTTAGAGCCAGATGTCAAAACCCTCAGAGAATTCCTCATAGAATGTGGGAAGATGAACCTAAATATCAGGTTATAATGACTATAAAGATGGGAATCTATAATGGGCTTCCATTTTTTGAAGCCCCTAGTCTGTGCCAGGCACTCTGGGGAGGTAATTTGCACATGTTATCTCATATAATTATTTGGTTGTTGCTACTCTGTGAAGAGCTACTATTACTCCCATTTCACAAAAGATGAAACTGAAGCTCAGAGACTTTAAGTGATTTGACAAAGATCGCTCAGTTAGTAAATGGCAAAGATGGAATGGGAATCCTCCCCAGGCCTTACACACCGTACTGTGTAATTTAGTGTTGTGACCCCAGGAGCTGACAACACCAAGCACATTTTAGGAGCCTAAAAGTATTGTCAAGAGAAGAAAGAGGGACTTCCCTGGTGGTGCAGCGGTTAAGAATCCACCTGCCAATGCAGGGGACACGGGTTCGATCCCTGGTCCGGGAAGATCCCACATGCCGCAGAGCAACTAAGCCCGTGCTCTAGAGACTGTGAGCCACAACTACTGAGCCCACGCGCCTAGAGCCCGTGCTCCACAACAAAAGAAGCCACCGCACACCGCAACGAAGAGTAGCCCCCACTGGCCATGCACAGCAACAAAGACCCAACACAGCCAAAAATAAATAAAATAAATAAATTAGAAAGAGAGAGAAGAAATAAAGAAGGGGGGGAGCATAGATCAATGACAAAAAAAAAAAATAATGAAGGACATGAAATCTCCTGAACTTTCCTCTATACCCCATTGCCTCCCCAGAAGGGTGTGGTCTGATATGATGGCAAAATCTAATTACCAGCAATAAAAAAGAAAGGGGCCTTCTATTTGCTCCCCTCCTCTTCCCTCAGCACTAAACATGGGGTTTTATTTCTAAATCAGAAGCCTAAACGAAATTAAGTTGCCTACGTCAAGCTTCCTGATTATCTTCTATCTGTCCCAAATTGTCCTGTAGGTCAAGTAAATAAAACAATGTGTTCTCAAACATGGACTTTTCCAAAATATGATCACCACTATCAGCCTCGTGTTAGTCCTCCCTCCACTTCCATTAAAGTAATGAAAATGGGCTTAGATTCCTCCAGGGACAGAGACTATTGATATGAATGGAAATTCAGCTGGATTTTGCTGGTCAAAAGCTGAAGTGAGAATGAGAAATGTTTTGTGTCTTTGCAAACTCACGGGGAAGTACTTTCTCATCACAGTCACTGGAAAGGAGAACATTTTCACGTCTTTATTCTTGTTAAATATTTTTAAGAGTGTAATGTTGTAATAAGAGAAAACTTAGCACTTGTATGCAGGCTCTTGGAATAGTTTCCAGGACCCTCATCCATCAAGTACAGCCTCATGACACTCCCCACCATGGCGAAGTGTTGTTAAGACTGTGACTGCCAGGGGGCTGGCACCTCACCCTCCAAGCAGGTTGGGGACAGGTAAATAACAGCCTAAAGTTTATGAGAATAGAGATCAGACCTCCAAGAGGCAGGAGGGAGTATACAAAATGAAGCTCTTGGGCAATCCTCATCTAGCAAATCAGGCGGTTTTCAGAGGTCTCTATGGGAGAGTGTTTCTACGGTGTCTCTGGGGTGCTCTGGGGATGTGGAGAGTGAGAAGCTGGTGGATGTGGGAACCCATTACTCCTCCATCTAGCGCAGTTCTACTCTTACTTGTTTTATATGCTGGATTTCCAAATAAGGTTTCTTTTAAGCAAAGATCATGATTATTAAAAAACAAACAAACAAAACCAGAAAAGTGCTAAGTTTCTTTCTAGTTCTAAAAATATGCTACGGTTATAAATCTACAGAGCAGCTACCCCAAAGGTGGAATGCTGTGATTTACTGTGGTTTGAGGAGATCCACGAGGATTTGTTTGCTTAAAAGTTTATCCTATAAAATTCTAGACAAAAGATTGAAGAAGGAAAGGCAGCTAGGAGAGGTTCAGATTGCTCTGGGGAGGAAGGAGACCTATCAAATGATCCTGAGAGGCCACCAAGAGCCTTCGGGACATCACAGGGCCCCTGAAGGCCTGCAGTAGAGAAGGGTCTTGAACAAGGCTATGAGCACCTAGTAAATTCCATGCTTTAGCAAGACTGGCCCTAAACACAGCTTAGGCAAAGAGCTTGAATTTTTTTCTGGTATCCAGGGAAACATAATTGAGGGAACAGAGGTGGTAATCCATCCTAGAATTGACAGGGAAATTCCTCAAAGGCTTGAATACTGGGTTTGTGTCAAATAAGCTTGGCTAATCAGAGGGAATCAGCAACTGTGATCAGACAAGATGAAATAAATGTTTAAGAACTTTGGGCATGGGTGGGAAGTGGAAGGATAAGGGACAATAGATCCTTCTCTATTCTAAGTCTGAGGAGAAAAGACAGTGATTCTCAAATCCAGGGTCAATACAGAATATGTAACGTTCTGTATTTGTATGTTTTATGTGATTAAGATTCATTTTCAGTTTACGAATAGTAATGCCTAAGGACAGGGTAAAGTTGTTCTTAGTAGGAAACTATAAGTTGAAGATAATGCATACATTTACAAGGCTATTACTTTTGATTCTTGAATATCTGTATCCTCCCACATCAACTTGCACATAGTAGGTGTCCAGTAAATATATGTCAAATGAACAAATAATGAAAGATTTTTGTATTAAGTCATGGGATCATTGAAGGCTTTTCTTACCTCAGACCACTGATAGAGTCTTTTAGGGGGCATGAGGTGTGTCCTTGAGAGTTGCCACATCAGTGTTAGCTGAACATCATCAACACTATTAAAGACTTTATTGCTCAAATTAATGATTCCTGAGTGGAAGCGTTATTTATATAAGGGATCTCTGCAAATCTAAAAATGTGTTAAGCCCTTACTAACAGTGTATACAGAAACCACGGTTTGCTTTCAGGGACTAGCTTTCGGGTAATAATGTTAAAGTTTTCCAAACATTAATTTTTTAAAAAGTGAATTGAGTACAATGGTGATGCAGTGCATTTAAAGTAATTCTGGGAAAAAAGAAACAGTTGCAATGTAAACAAAGACTGCTGGGAAGTAGAATTGGTGTGACGGCTGAGTGCCTGTATACAAAAGAAAAGAGAGCAAGTTTTTATTCCGTTTCTCGTCAAAAGATCTTCGTAGCTGAAATTTTTAGACTAGATTAACACGTTCAGGAAAGGGTTGCTCTTTTAGAAGATGAACTATTCCTAAGTGCCCTAAGTTTCTTCCTACATAAGGCACAATTTTATTAAATGGGGTAGGTTTCTACAAACACAGAGAATATTAATTAGAATCATATTTGCATGTCTATTCCCAAATCTAATCATTTGCTTGTTTAAACAAAAATCTCCTTGTTGATTACTGTTGAGAATTCTAAAAATTATTCCCTACTCAGTATTCAACTTTATTATATGGTAACTTGTTATTAATAACAAACCCTTGATCATGAGAAGTATCCTGTATATTACTAACGAATTATTGGTTCATGAAGGTATGCATGTTCCAGAATAAATGATGGAATGATTACAAAATCAAAATCCAGTCTTCTAACCTTCCACTCTACTTTCACTCTTACCTGTTTTCATTCTATTCTATTAAAAAATAAGTCAAAATATCTCACTCCTCTGCTCAAAACCCCACAATGGCCTAAAACCCCAAACCCTTACAAAGGCTATAAGATTCTGTCTGGTCTCATCTTCTATGACTCTACTGCTTATTCACTCAGCTCCAGCCATGCTGGCCTTCTTGTTGTCACTCAGATAAGGCAGGCACACATTCCCTTCTCAGGACCTTTGCACTTGCTGTTACCTGTGCATAGAACAGTCTTCTCCCAAATATCCTCATGGTGTGGTTTGCTCTTTCTGCTCTTCTCCTCACTTCATTCTAATATCACTTCCTCAGTAAGGCCTTCCCTGTCGCCCTAGCTAACACTGAAGGTCACTTCTCACTCTGGACCTTCACTACCCCCTTTCTCTGTTTTATTTTTTCTCCTTAGCACTTATCACCATCTAAAATAAAAGATTGTTGGCCCTTGAAAAATGAGCAGGTTAGGGACGCCAACCCTCTGTGCAGTCAAAAATCAGTGTGTAACACATAATTCCTCTGTATCCACAGATTCAACCAACCACGGATCCTGTAGTATGATAGTACTCACTACTGAAAAAAATCCGAATAAAAGTGGATCCATGCAGCTCAAACCCATGTGGTTCAAGGGTCAACTATATATTTTACTTTAGTATCTTTCTTATCTGTTCCCCCACTGGAGATAAGTTCTATGAGGGCAGGATTTTTCTGTTTTATTCTCCACAGAATCTCCAGCATCTAAAAGAGAGCCTGGTACCTAACAGATGCACATAGATATTTGTTGAATGAATTGCATGGAGCCAAATAGCACCAATCCCCTGAAACAAGAATAAGTAGGAAAAGGTGAGAAAATATATAACTTAAATGCATCAGGCTTTACTACTTTGGATCAACTGCTTTTGATAAAGTTAGAATACCTGTATAATTTGAATCTTCTAATTAGTGGATTGTTTCACTTATCCAAAGGTTTCTATCTTCTTTCCAATAAAAACTTCCAAAGATAATGTAATGAGTAGCAAAAATATTGCTTTGTATTTCATCTACTCTCTCTATTGCTTTCTACCAGTTTAAAGTCATAATGAGAGGGATTAGGAGTAAGAGCAAAAAATATAGATAATATCAAATTGGGCAAACAGTCCCTGGAAACAAGACAGTTGGTCTTATCAATGGAAATTATCAAATGTGGGTACAAAGAGATTTTCTTCAGTGAGGCACCCTATCTGGTTTGGGTTGTTTAAACATCTAAATTCAAATGGAAATACATTTTTTTAATTATATAGATTAATGGACTAGAAGGTAATTCTCATTACACAAGGAGGCAGTGTTGCTCTGAAAAACTAAAGATTCCACTTCACTAGCTAAGTCATGGCCATGAATCATCATCATACACCCAAAACCACTATGGAAAGAGCCAGAATAATTTTCCATTTGACTACTGGTCCAACTTCTCTAAAATTCATTACCTTCAAACCGAAGTTGCAAGAAACCCAACACAAATGCATTTATAAAACTCCACTGGAAGGTGCTCTGTTTGAATATTCACTCAATACAACCTTGTTTCAGATCAGGATTTTGCCTTCCATAGGAAGATTTTCTTTCAAGAGTGCTTTTAAAAAGGTAACTTTAAATGAAAAAGATAGCCATTTAAATTCTACAGCTTTTGAATTCTACAACTTGTTTCAGTTGGAATTGAAATCTTACTTCATTTAAATTAAGTCTGCAGGTATCCACGGCTTTGTTGGCAGTGCCAGTGTTGAGGATTGCGCATTTCCCTTCTCCTGCTCTATCAGTATCTTATTAATTCACTCTTAGAGATAAAGGTATTGACTCAGTATGCCATGGAGATCAGAGTCACAGCAGAACTAAATCACAAATCAACTAGAGTAATGGGTTTTGCTTGTAAAACTAACTCTCAATTATCCCCTATGTGGATTACTATTTGGTAGATTTTCCACATGGAATATTAATATCAAGAGGACTTTCTCCTGCTATTAGCATTCTCTCAAACCCACTCTGCCTATCCCCAGCTGGTGAGTGTAAAGTCCTTTTAAATGCCACTCACCTAAAGCAAATCATAGCTCGCGTGCCACAACTACTGAAACCCGCACACCTAGAGCCCATGCTCCACAACAAGAGGAGCCACTGCAATGAGAAGCCCACACGTCACAAGGAAGAGTAGCCCCTACTCGCCGCAACTAGAGAAAGCCCACGTGCAGCAACGAAGACCCAATGCAGCCAAAAATAAATAAATTTTAAAGAAGTAAAGCAAATCATAAATGGGAAATGCAATGCATCCCAAGGACAAATAAGCTACCCACTCAAAGTTTTGAATAATTAGCACCACAGTCCTGCTTCCTATAATACAGAAAAACTGGTTGCTAGTAGAACTGTACCTTTCTTGAAGACAGATGATATTTTGGAAGCATACTTCTAAAAGTCTAATCTAGGACCCTGGGTGACCCAATACTTGCATTTTCACAAGTGGATTCTGGAGAAGAACAGGGCATGTTTAGGGCCCTCACTGTATTCTGAGAAGTAAATCCAAGGAGCATTCTTCCAAGTGTTGCTTATCTTCTCCTTTTCAGTTTTCCCTCTATTCCAAACCAAAGTTGTGTAAAAGGAAAATCAAGATGGTGTTGGTATTGCTAATAGAGCTCTCTAAAATAGACCTGGGAGGCCATTGAGGAAGTGTGACTTAATGTATGTCTCAGCCCAGATGAAATCTGAACTTTGACCTCTTATTGTCAACACAGGCATCCAGAACATCTTCCCTATGTTCCAGAAACTCAAAATACTTATTGGACCCTTACCCTAAAATAACTCATGACAGCTTATCCCTTAAAGATAATATTTCCTTTCTTGTGTCATAGTCGATCATAATTCCTGCCAGACAGTTTTAACAACCTTGTGGCTTTTGCCTTTGTAAGCCCCTGACTCTTTCTCTTTCCTGGAACACTCTTTTGGTTCTACCAAATCTGTGCCTCCTGAACTGCAATCCTTGAGACCCCAAATAAAGCTCTTTGTTCTTTGCAGCCTTGATGCTGATTACTGTTGGACATTTGACACATGTCTTAACTTAATGGAAAGTAGTAAATTTTCCCAATCTCAGGATAATCTGGGCATGGCTTACTATTAAAAAGCAGGATTTTTAAAGAAATTTGAACAGTCAAGGGACTTCCCTGGTGGTCCAGTGGTTAGGACTTTGCCTTCCAATGCAGGGGGTGCGGGTTTGATCCCTGGTCAGGGAGCTAAGATCCCACATACCTCACGGCCAAAAAACCAAAACATAAAACAGAAGCAGTATTGCAACAAATTCAATAAAGACTTTAAAAATGGGCCACATCAAAAAAAATATTAAAAAATAAATAAATAAAATTTAAAAATTGAACACTCAAAATACTACAAAATCCATTGAGGCCAGATATGTATTTTTTTCTATTATGCATGAGTTAAGAGATCTTAAACATGCACTCTTGACTAACAACAAAGACAAGGATACTGGGGCAGTGGGGAGGCGAAATGAGGGGGAAGTTTACAAGGAGATCTAATGCTTTGCTTCAACATATAAATCGCTGAAATTCAAGAAATGAGCCATTGAATACAGGAATATCCTAGTGACTATTATGTGAGTTTAGGTTGAATGCTTTTGTTAGAGAATATTACTGTTGCCCTTTGTGCCATTGACCATTAATGAGTGTGTATCTGACCATAGCTGCAACATTATTTGCACTCCAGGTTCTTCCCAGAAGTATAATTTTGCAAGTGCTGCTGCCAAATTCACATTGGCAGCTCACTGACCAGAAATAATATTGAATAAGAGTTGCCCCCCAAAATATGCCGACCATTTATTTCCCTTGATTAGTGATTTTTCACTTTTTAAAGGCAAAGATCTTTCTTCAAAACAAATCTTATTTAGAATCCCAATTTTTAAATAGATAAAATAAGGCTACCCTGGTTGAAATGAGAGTGGAGGCTCAGAGCCACTTTTACACCCACCACTTCCCAGCCCTCAGACCCCAGAAGAACGTCTGTGCAACCCTAGGCTTCTGCAAGCAGTGGTTTGAATCCATTGCTCAAGATACTCTCAATTTTATTACTGGATTAAACCAATGTTCAGAGAGATACATATTCGAAAAGTGATTTGGGCCTTTGTAGAATTGTCTAAAAGTACGGAATTAAATTTATTCAAATTGCATCGTTACCTTATTGTTTAATTAAATTAGATTTACTTAAAAAGTAATCCAAGGACCAAGAGTCATATTTAGTATAGTGGCCAAAAGTGTAGACTTTGGAACTAGACTGACCAGTTTTCAAATCCAGGCACTCACATTTACTAATTGCATGATCTCATGCAAGTTACTTGACTTCCCGTTGCCTTTGCTTCCTCATCTGTAAAAAGGAGATGAGGACAATAATAGTATCCACCTCAGAAAATGCTGTATTATAATAATGCTGTATATAAATGAGGAATAAATGAATTCGAGTATGTAAAGAAATCAGAAGAATGCTATAAAGTGAAATAAAGTGAACAGCCATGGAAAATTCTTTTCTTTAGCCCTCAGTATTAAGAAAATTTAACTTTCACTGTAAGCTGTATATTTATATTATGAAAACATTGTGATTCTTATAAATGACTATGACTTCTTCTTTATTGTGGCAAAATACAAGGATGTCTCTACTTCTCCCTTCAGGGCCCATGGGAGACAAAACTAGATGACTTCTCACTGAAACCATATTAAGCCTCAGAGTATTTTACAAGTAATCCATGTAACCACTACTAAGTCAAAGCTGGCATGTAAGTAAAACCTACTACTCTCCCTGGGTTACAAGTGCTCTTTCCATTAAACTACCCTGCATTCTAGGTGGAAGGAACAGCAAGAGCAAAGAAATAAAAACAAATGGTGAAAAACTGAAACCACTAAGATCAGGAACAAGACAAGGTTGTCCACTCTCACCACTATTATTCAACATAGTTTTGGAATTGTTAGCCACACCAATCAGAGAAGAAAAAGAAAAAAAAAAGAATCCAAATCAGAAAAGAAGAAATAAAGCTGTCAGTGTTTGCAGATGACATGATACTATACATAGAGAATCCTAAAGATGCTACCAGAAAACTACTAGAGCTAATCAATGAATTTGGTAAAGTTTCAGGATACAAAATTAATGCACAGAAATCCTTGCATTCCTATACACTAATGATGAAAAATCTGAAAGTGAAATTAAGAAAACACTCCCATTTACCACTGCAACAAAAATAATAAAATATCTAGGAATAAACCTACCTAAGGAGACAAAAGACCTGTATGCAGAAAATTATAAGACACTGATGAAAGAAATCAAAGATGATACAAATAGATAGAGAGATATACCATGTTTTTGGATTGGAAGAATCAACAATAAAAACAAAAATAAACAAATGGGACCTAATGAAACTTCAAAGCTTTTGCACAGCAAAGGAAACCATAAACAAGACAAAAAGACGACCCTCAGAATGGGAGAAAATATTTGCAAATGAAGCAACTGACAAAGGATTAATCTCCAAAATTTACAAGAAGCTTATGCAGCTCAATATCAAAAAAACAAACAACCCAGTCCAAAAATGGGCAGAAGACCTAAACAGACATTTCTCCAAAGAAGATATACAGATTGCCAACAAACACATGAAACAATGCTCAACATCACTAATCATTAGAGAAATGCAAATCAAAACTACAATGAGATATCATCTCACACCAGTCAGAATGGCCATCATCAAAATATCTACAAACAATAAATGCTGGAGAGGGTGTGGAGAAAAGGGAACCCTCTTGCACTGTTGGTGGGAATGTAAATTGATACAGCCACTATGGAGAACAGTATGGAGGTTCCTTAGAAAACTAAAAATAGAACTACCATACAACCCAGCAATCCCACTACTGGGCATATACCCTGAGAAAACCATAATTCAGAAAGAGTCATGTACCACAATGTTCATTGCAGCTGTATTTACAATAGCCAGGACATGGAAGCAACCTAAGTGTCCATCATCAGATGAATGGAAAAAGAAGATGTGGCACATATATACAATGGAATATTACTCAGCCATAAAAAGAAATGAAATTGAGTTATTTGTCATAAGGTGGATGGACCTAGAGTCTGTCATACAGGGTTAAGTAAGTCAGAAAGAGAAAAACAAATATCATATGCTAACACATATATATGGAATCTAAGGGAAAAAAAACATGAAGAACCTAGGGGCAAGACGGGAATAAAGACACAGACCTATGAGAGAATGGACTTGAGGATATGGGGAGGGGGAAGGGTAAGCTGGGACAAAGTGAGAGAGTGGCATGGACATATATACACTACCAAACGTAAAATAGATAGCTAGTGGGAAGCAGCCACATAGCACAGGGAGATCAGCTCGGTGCTTTGTGACCACCTGGAGGGGTGGGATAGGGAGGGTAAGAAGGAGGGAGATGCAAGAGGGAAGAGATATGGGGATATATGTATATGTATAGCTGGTTCACTTTGTTATAAAGCAGAAACTAACACACCATTGGAAAGCAATTATATTCCAATAAAGATGTTTAAAAAATAAATAAATAAGTAAACTTATCAAAGGCAAAAAAAAAGAGAAAGGAATACAGAGCATGTTTATAAAATAGTAAATAAAAGACAGCATAGGTTTTTATTTATCAAAAATTAATATTAGGGCTTCCCTGGTGGCGCAGTGGTTGAGAGTCCGCCTGCCGATGCAGGGGACACGGGTTCGTGCCCTGGTCCGGGAAGATCTCACATGCCGCAGAGCAGCTGGGCCCATGAGCCATGGCCGCTGAGCCTGCGCATCCGGAGCCTGTGCTCCGCAACAGGAGAGGCCACAACAGTGAGAGGCCCACATACCACAAAAAAAATAAAAATAAAAATAAAAAAATAATATTAACTTGTGCACCAGTACTTGAAAATATTAACTATTAATATTAAATAATATAAACTTCATAATAACCCTTTGAGGTAGATTCTATTATCCCTATTTCACAGGTAAGGAAACTGAGGCAGAGAGAAGTTAGTAAACATGCTCAAGAGCACAGAGCTAGTAAATGGTTACTCAGGCAATCGAGCTGCAGATGAGGCCTCTCTTCGGGAGTAAGGAAGAGAGAATGTCAGGGCCGGGCTTTAAGAGGATTAATCTGCTAGCAGGAAGTAGGATGGACATGGAGGGGTAAACAGTAATAATTACTATTGTGTGTTGAATACCTCTATGCTAGGCACTCTACTGAGTATTTTATATACATTCTGTCATTTAATTTTCACAACAAATCTTTGGGGCCAATAAAATTATGATTCCCATTTTACAGATAAGGTAACTGACAGTCAGGGAGCTTAAGCAATGACACATAGGTACTAAGTGGCAGAGCTAGGACTCAAACCAGTTTCGCCTGACTCCAAACCTGTGTTCTTAACTGCTCACAAAATACGACTTTATGGGACATATATGAAAAACAGGAATGAAGAAGGAACACTGATGTAAGATATATTGCAAAGAAGGAATCCATGGAGTTTAGCAACTGCTCCAATGTATCAGAGAAGTGTGGGGAGGGAAGTCAAAGATGCCTCAAGTTTGAAGTGTGTGTAACATAGAGAATAGGGACAGTGTTCAAAGAGGGCAAAAAGTCAGGAAGAGCCGGCCTCTGACAGCATGATGAGTTCATACTTAGACAACACTGCTTCCAGAGCAGGAAAACAGTGTGTAGAGCACAGTGTTATTATTTTCACATTAGTTTATGTTACTCATCCATGAGATTTTCCAAAAACCCATGCAGAGGCAGGACTGGAACTCCTGCTTCTTGACTGAACAGATTTTTCTAACCTCCTTTACCATTTGAACAATAAGCATGATTTTAAAAGTGGTCAGAAGGAAAAGAAATTAAAGAAAGGTGTTAGTTTCTTAAGGAACAGGGTAGCCTTTTTCTCGAGGAGCCTCTAGTCTGTGTTCAATCCTAAAGCAACTAACACATGCTTCTGCACAACAGCTACCAATAGTTTGGCAAGAGATATGCAGGGAAT
Organism: Lagenorhynchus albirostris; assembly: GCF_949774975.1. Taxonomy (NCBI): domain Eukaryota; kingdom Metazoa; phylum Chordata; class Mammalia; order Artiodactyla; family Delphinidae; genus Lagenorhynchus; species Lagenorhynchus albirostris. The sequence goes on along the minus strand of NC_083096.1, from coordinate 112,390,755 downwards.
ATCAAAATGGGCAGTGCCACCTCAGCAGAAATAGAAGTTCCACTTTTTTGTGAAAACTTCTGTTTCTTCTACACCCACCAACACCACGACCACCATCACCAGCACCACCACCACAAGATAATGAGGGGAATTTTTCTGAGGAAAAAATTCATGATTGATAAAATTGTCAGGTTTCTGCTCTTAATTAGTTGTTGATCTAGGCAAGTAACTTGACTTTTCTGTGCTCACCTAGTTCCCTCCTCTATAGACTAGGTAGGTTGTCTAGATTCTATTTAGCTCAGACTTAACTTTTACTGAACTGATGCTACAGTTCTTTCCAATGCTTTATATTCCGTTATTCAAAAAAGGTAGAAAGGAGGGACCAGAGGTCTTGAGCCTAAATAGAACATTAAAGCTCAAAGTACTGCTACTGTTCATTTCATGCAATTCCCTCAGTTTATAAACCAAAAAAATGAGACACAGGGTCTTGATTCAGCTGGTCAGCAACAAAGTCCACTCTAGAAATGAGATCCTGATTCGCAATCTTGTGCTTTTCCCACTACACCACCGTGTCTTTTCTAACCGGCTGGTTTAGAAATATTTGCCTTGGATGAACTCAGAGTAAGTTACTGGGAAAAAAACAAACAACAAACAAAAAACACAAAGCCTCACTGACCAGAGAGAGATTTATGTGTAGGACTTAAAGTTCTTATAAAATGAAATCTCTTAACACTTCGACTGAGACATAAAAGTATTAGACTGTGTTATGCAAGGTTTTTTGGTGGAGTAAAATGGCAAAGGCCTCAGACAGAACTCCTGGTCTCACCGCTGCAGGCATTGCATAACCTCGGAAAAGTTGCACTGAAGTCTCAGCTCCTGTGACTACAAAAGGAAAGAGATGGTACCTCTCTACCTGGGAGTGCCCACAGCCAAATGTGCAGTTGGTTCCCACTTTGACTTTGCTGCTGGAAAAGCAAACGGAGAAAAAAAAGATGTTCTGAGCTAGGCAGACAGGAAAGAAAGTGGGTGACAGAGGGTGCCAGCCAAGTCCTCCACCAGGGCCCCATCTTCAATTCCCTCTTTCTTTACTGCTGACCCTAAGAAGCATACAGAAACAGAGGAACAGTAAATAGAAAATTCAAAAATGGAAACTCTAGTGAGAGTCAGCTGGCACTGGCTAAGGAGCTGTCTGCAGAAGTACATGCTGCCTGCCCCAAGGGCTAGCTCTGCTCACAACCTCTGTGCTGAGCTGTGAGGCTTAATACAACCATCTGGTGGACACCTTGGAATTCCTTTGAGATAGGCACTAAATGAACACAGAAAAAAACTAATAAAACTAATTCATTTTTTTTATAGATGAGAGCCTTTTTATTTTCTAAACAAGAGTGAAGATGAAATTAACTACATATCTCCTTTGAGGTAAAAACGATCTGGAACATCAAACAGCTGCCCACTCTGAACATAAAGGAATATCCCTCCTCTGGCACTTGGGTGCTTCAAGTCTTCCAAGGGGTCCTTTTCTTAATGATGGTCTTTATGCTGTTCACAATCCCAGATCCAATATACTCAGTATATCTCTTACCCTAAAATGATTTTTTTCAAAAAAAATCACACTAGTATTCATTTATTCATTCACCAACAAATATTTATGAGTGCCTCCAATGTGCCAGGCACTGTTTTGGGTGCTAGGGATATAGCAGTGAACGAAACAGACTAAAATCCTGCAGTCATGGAGCTTATATTCTGGTTGAAATCTCTCCCACTTTATTTTCAAAGTGCCCAATTTGATAGATGTTTGTTGAATAAATGAATGATAAATAGTATTGGGGATAACCTGTGAGAATTAGATGAATTACAGTATAAAGATGGGCTGTGAGCTATATAAACCTAAGATAAAATATATACATAAAAAAAGAACTAAGGAACACCAAAGCACATAACATTTGCTAGCATAAATAATGCTACCTTCATCTCATGGTAGCCTCTCCTTAGAAGGCAAACCTATAGTAAAAGGAATGAACTAGGCTTTCTTTGCCATGACTCTTGAACAAAATACCATTTATATTACTATTGGCTACATTCATATCCAAGAAAAGAGCTAAAGCCAAACAAAAGTTTTCAAATAATATCAAGGAGATGCAGGTAAAAAAAATCCTAATAAAACAAAATATAAATATGAACAAGACTAGAAAATGACTTTACGAGGTCCAGAGTACAAGCTACCTCCATCCTGAGGAGAGTAGTAAGAGGTGGGTTCAAATCCTGACTCCCTCCTTGGGTCATCCCCTCAGGCAGTCCCTCGCAAGAAGGATAACTTCACTACCAGTAATGATATAGCAGCTAGAAGCAGTTCTTGTTTAATTAGAGGATCCCAAGTACTGATGAGCAATAGACCTAATATATATATTTAAAGAACATGTACAAAACCATCATTACTTTTGTGAAAGGTTCTGTGTCCACTAAAATGTACTGTATCAGAAAGGCTTGGGGAGGGGGAGAAAGATGGGGAAGGAGGGCAAATGTAAAAGGAGGAGAGGAGGCATAAGTGACACTGGTAAAATTTTTTGTTGACGAACTCTAATCTTTTGCTTTTTAAAACTTTCGAAATATTTTAAGTATTGGTTCTCTTCTTCTTCTCTTTCAAGTTTTCTTTCTTCTCTCCAGCTTTCCTTATTGTCTTTTTTTCCTTTTGGTGCCTTTTCCTTCTACTTTGTCTCCATCTTCTACATATTGCAAAGCTCCAAGTTTCTGTGGCTAAGAAAGGAATGATATGAGAAGAGAGACTGAGAGGGTGACCAGGATTAGAGGCTGAACCATTTAGCGCCCTTGAGCCTTGCTTCTATGAGAATGTCTATATAACCTGGTAAAAAATATCACAGAATGTGGCAGAGATAGAGACTTAGGAAAGAAAGTCCACCATTATAAAGACCAGTCATGAAAAATGTTACAACACTCACAGTCATTTGTTGCACCTCCATACGTTCCACCATCTGGATTTGATATTACAGAAAAGCATACAGGAAGCTTTGAATGCCAGAAGGTGTGCATGAAGGATATGACTAAGAACAACACCTTGCCAAAAGCCAATATTTAAGATGGACAGGCTGGGCCCCATACATTCTGACAGGAAGTGTGGCTTACCAGAGCTCTTTCTGATGATTTGCAAAATGCATGAATATTGTTCATCTTGTGACACAGACATAATCATTGCTGGCAGTACAGTGACTAAAAACAGTCACTATGTACCCAGGAAAACAACCCGATACACCTAGTAATAAATCTACAATCTCCATCCATGAATAAAATATAAAATGAAGCAAAATACACAAACAGAAAAAACAATAAAGAATAATGAAGCTATCTTGAAAGGTACCATTATTTTTATTGTGAAACTACTGGAATATTTCAAAGTGTTAATTTCTTTTCTTTTCTTCCTTCCTTTTCTTTTCCTCCTTTGTGTCTTTTCATTTTTCTTTTACCTTCAACCTGCTTCCCAATTCAGGCACGTAGAAAATGATGCATTTATTGCCTCCTAGTAGCTTTGGGACAAGATGGAAAGCAGAAGAGGTCTGCAAATCTTTTTCATTATTCTTTCAGGATCTTAAGAGAGCACAATGGCTTTGTGAAGGGGATGAATGTTTCTGTGCTAAACACAGAAAACATGTCTTGGCCAGAAATAAAAAGGGAAGAAGACTGTCATAGACAGAAATTCCCTCTGTTCTAGGTTGGTGGCTGAGGGGAGAAGAGAGAGAGAGGGAGGTCTGCAGGTATTGAGAGCAAAGCAAACCTGAGCCCACGTCCTGCCAGCACACTAATGCAGCAGCGAGACCCAGAGAGAAAAGGGCTGCCTGCTGTGTCTAGGCTGGGAAGAGCACAACAACCTAAGTACAAAATTTCCAGCTAATGTCAGCAGGTAAAGGTAAAGCAGATCATCTCTGCAGGTGATGTATAAACTAAGGTTTTTAGCTTGGAAGACAACTGCACCTGGTTTGAGCAAGAAAAGAATGTATTATCTCAAAAGTGGAATTTACTGGAAGGTTATAGGGAAGTTTAAGGAACCAAAAGCAATCTGGGAAGATCTAGCTTCAGAAAGAGGAAGATTGCAGTGATTTTGATGACCTAACAGGAAGTACGGGCTTCCTTCAGGGTGCTGACACCAATTACAACAGCTACAATCTTTTCCCATCCTTGAGTCACTCCTCACAAAATTTAAATTCCTGGAGGAGTTGGAGGAAACTTACTCAGATCCCTTGCTCAACTTTCAGCTAAGGAAGGTAGAATAACTTGTCTGATAATTGCAGGCAGTGGTAGGCATTGGAAGGGTTAACCGCTGAAAGGAGAATCAAATGCTATTACAGAAAATGACAGAAAGAAAGAACGGATGCTGGGCAGGTATAAACAATATTTGCCAACTACGGACGGCCACTTTATATATATATATATAAATCCCATATACATGATTACTTTTTAAGACATTGTTCATGTGTGACAATCAGCTGGAAGAAGTTGAAGTTCAATTTGTCTGAGTACTAACTTCATCATGTCACTCCCCTGCTTACAACTATTCATTGACTCTTCATTCTCTCCAAGAAAGCTCTAAATTCCTTTATATTTCTCTAGTCCTTGCTTATCCCTCCACCTTCAATTCCTTTCCTTCAGGGCACCATACGTTCCCATAACACTGCAAGGAACTTGCAGTTCCTTGAATACATTATCTTATTCATATCCACGAGTCTTTACACGTGCCACTCCCTGTGTTTGGAAAGGCCTTCTCTATCCCTTGTCTGTCTGCAGAGCCCATTCACCCAATTTGAAAACTTTCTCTTTAGGGGTACCTTCGTCTCCCTATCATCCTTTCCCCACCACTTCTCTTCTTCATCTTGGTATCCCCAGATAACTTTATTTTACTGTTGTAATTATTTGTTTATATGTTTGACTCCCCTAAAGATACATGAGCTTTTGGCGGGGGTAGATTCTGAATAAATGGTCATTGAATGAACTAATGAACTTCCCAATCAGACACCAAAATTCACCCAGGGCCCACTCTGTTTGTAGTCATATACGGGAGGTGTAGTAGGGAGTCACACAGAATGTTTACTACCACATTAATTCTCCATTAGGGGTATGCAGACTACCAGTGGGGAAGGAAAAATGTTCTAGGTAGGACACAGGTTTTCACTAGAATCTCTGAATATTCACTCTTCCTTAATCCCCATATCCACTTGCAAGCACAATGCACCATTTTCTGCCTACTTTACTTGCTGATATTACTTCTGCAAATTTTATTTGTCTTCATTTCATTTCTGTAGTGGTAAAGTTCAGAGTTCAAATTATTTATATATTTTTAATTACTAGTGAAACATTGGTTTTATATGGTGGATCATTTTATAGCATTGTCCCTAAGAATGTGGGTACAGGAGCCAGATTGCCTGGGTGTGGATCCTGGTCCTGGTCAGGTGACTCTGGGCAAGAATATTTTAACTTCTCTGTGCCTCAGACACCTAATCTATACAAGTGAGGTCCATAATAGTACCTGACACATTGAATAGTTGAGAGGATAAATGGGTCACAGATGTAAAGTACTTAGAACACTGCTTAGCACGTAAAAAGTGCTAAATAAATGTTAGTTACCATTCTCTTTCTTTTTAACATCTTTATCGGAGTATAATTGCTTTACAATGGTGTGTTAGTTTCTGTTTTATAACAAAGTGAATCAGTTATACATATACATATGTCCCCATATCTCTTCCCTCTTGCATCTCCCTCTCACCCTCCCTATCCCACTCCTCTAGGTGGTCACAAACCACCGAGCTGATCTCCCTGTGCTATGCGATTAGCCACCATTCTTATTGCAATAAAATGTACACCCTAACATATAACCACAATTTTTTTGGCCATTAAAATAATACAGTAAATGAGAAGTATAATAAAAAGTGCATGAAAACATGAGTTTGTTTCTATGATAGTAGGATTCAGATTCTTTGGTGAAGTAATCATCAGGACATAAGAAACAACTGAAAACCACTGCAACACAGAATGACCCTTAAGGAACTGATAAACGAATGGGGGAAATAGGGTAAACACAAATCCAAATCCACCCAGGGACACTTGAACATACTTTCTCACGCAAGAGCTTAGTGACTGGGAAATAACCAAATATGAGTCCAATGAGGTTATTTAATTTGAAGTGGCTGAGAGAGGAAGGGCATTGCCTTTCAGTTTGGGAAAAAGGCAGTTTAAAAAATCTTGAACTTTGTGAAAAATAATTTTGCCCAATTTAGCATAGGGAACTAGAACTAATTAATGAATCTACTTACTTCATGAGTCAGTATTTATATTTTCAGTCAGTCTTGTTTCCTAGATCAGAGCTACAAAGTTTACTAACCTGTAGTCATGTATCAGAGAATCCCAACTCATTTACTCTGAAGCTGACTTTTGTTAAAGGAAATTTAAATAACTTATCCACTCACTGTAAGAACAGTTGAAATGAAGTTGAAAGCCATATAAAACTGGCTTTCCTGGTTTTCTAAGCATTTTGGTCACTCAGTAAAAGTTATATAATAAAATACGCTGTAACTTTGTTCAGGAGTTTCCAAATTGTCACTCTGTTTATATGGGAAGATGCTTGGAAATCCAAACTTATTTCTGTAGTTTGTGCTTATTACAAGTTGACTAAGGACATTGTATGTTTTGGTAGTTATGAAAATAAGCATTGCCCCTAAAGTCCAGGGTCAAAGCCTATTGATTTTAATGATAATCAAGACTACTGAAATCCTAAAATATTACCTTTCCTCCTCCCTAATCTCTTATGGTTTAGCTTTTGATGGGATGTGTATTAATGAGTAAAATCAGATTACTGGCTAGGGAAAAATAACTGTGCTGTTTCAGCATGTTTGGAACAATATGTGAGGATGCCTTGGCAGGTGAGAGAGATATGTTACCTTGGAAAATGTCTTAAGTCAAATGGAATTTGGAACCTAAGGGCTTCTACAGATGATGGTAAAGCAATAATAATGAATACTCTTGTTTTCAGTTTAGCTAAAATCTCCTCTTACGACCTTACTTCTACTACTCAAAAGGGTCAAAAACTCCCTCAATTTTCCCAAACTGAAGCCTACACATCTACATAAAATTATACCAATCCTTTCTTACTTTCTTTTTTCCTAAGGCCATTGCTCTTCCTGCGCTCTGGATCCCACCTGAAATGCCTTTTCTCTTGTATGTTCATTTCCTAACGCCCCTGTGTACTCGATCTTTTCCATCAGCTTTCAAATACTCAGTCTCTTTACCTCTAAAAAATCCTCCCTCAATCCCACCTCCTCTACTCTATACCACCCTATCACTGTCTTGCCCCCCACAGACTGATAAAAGATTTGTCTACTCTCTGTCTTCCTTTTGTCACTACACACTCCTTTTTAAACTTCTATGACCTAACTTCCATTTTCACTCCCCTGAAATGCCAGTCACTAAGGTCACCAATGTTCTCTAGGTTGTTAAATCCAATGGACATTTTAGTCCTCAGTGTACCTGATCTCTCAGAAGCATTCAACACGTTGATGACTCTCTCCTCTATGAAACATTCTCTTCTCTTGGATTCTATTCCACCACATAATCCTTGTTTGGTTTTTTTTTTTGGAATTTTAAATTTTATTTATTTTTTTATACAGCAGGTTCTTATTAGTCATCCATTTTATACACATCAGTGTATACATGTCAATCCCAACCTCCCAATTCATCACACCACCACCACCCCCATTGCCACTTTCCCCACTTTGTGCCCATATGTTTGTTCTCTACATCTGTCTCTCTACTTCTACCCTGCAAACCGGTTCATCTGTACCATTTTTCTAGGTTCCACATATATGCGTTAATATACGATATTTGTTTTTTTCTTTCTGACTTACTTCACTCTGTATGACAGTCTCTAGATCCATCCACGTCTCTACAAATGACCCAATATCGCTCCTTCTTATGGCTGAGTAATACTCCATTGTATATATGTACCACATCTTCTTTATCCATTCATCTGTCGATGGGCATTTAGGTTGCTTCCATGACCTGGCTATTGTAAATAGTGCTGCAATGAACATTGGGGTGCATGTGTCTTTTTGAATTATGGTTTTCTATGGGTATATACCCAGTAGTGGGATTGCTGGGTTGTATGGCAGTTCTATTTTTAGTTTTTAAAGAACCTCCATAGTGGCTGTGTCAGTTTACATTCCCACCAACAGTGCAAGAGGGTTCCCTTTTCTCCACATCCTCTCCAGCATTTGTTGTTTGTAGATTTTCTGATGATGCCCATTCTAACAGTGTGAGGTGATACCTCATTGTTGTTTTGATTTGCATTTCTCTAATAATTAGTAATGTTGAGAAGCTTTTCATGTACTTCTTGGTCATCTGTATGTCTTCTTTGGAGAAATGTCTATTTAGGTCTTCTGCCTTTTTTGGATTAGATTATTTGTTTTTTTAATATTGCACTGCATGAGCTGTTTATATATTTTGGAGATCAATCCTTTGTCCATTGATTCATCTGCAAAATTTTTTTCCCATTCTGAGGTTTGTTTTTTCGTTTTGTTTATGGTTTCCTTTGCTGTGCAAAAGCTTTTAAGTTTCATTAGGTACCATTTGTTTATTTTGTTTTTATTTCCATTACTCTAGGAGGTGGATCAAAAAAGATCTTGCTGTGATTTATGTCAAAGAGTGTTCTTCCTATGTTTTCCTCTAAGATTTTTATAGTGTCCAGTCTTACATTTAGATCTCTAATACATTTTGAGTTTATTTTTGTGTATGGTGTTAGGGAGTGTTCTAATTTCATTCTTTTACATGTAGGTGTCCAGTTTGCCCAACAGCATTTACTGAAGAGACTGTCTTTTCTCCATTGTAAATCCTTGCCTCCTTTGTCACAGACTAGTTGACCACAGGTGTGTGGGTTTATCTCTGGGCTTTATATGTTCCATTGATCTATATTTCTGTTTTTGTGCCAGTACCATATTGTCTTGATGACTGTAGCTTTGTAGTATAGTCTGAAGTCAGGGAGTCTGATTCCTCCAACTCCGCTTTTTTCCCTAAAGACTGCTTTGGCTATTTGGGGTCTTTTGTGTCTCCATACAAATTTTTTATTCTAGTTGTGTAAAAAATGCCATTAGTAACTGGACAGGGATTGCACTGAATCTGTAGATTGCTTTGGGTAGTATAGTCATTTTCACAATATTGATTCTTCCAACCCAAGAACATGGTATATCTCTCCATCTGTTTGTATCATCTTTAATTTCTTTCATCAGTGTCTTATAGTTTTCTGCTACAGGTCTTTTGTCTCCTTAGGTAGGTGTATTCCTAGGTATTTTATTTGTTTTGTTGCAATGGTAAATGGGAGTGTTTCCTTAATTTCTCTTTCAGATTTTTCATCATTAGTGTATAGGAATGCAAGAGATTTCTGTGCCTTAATTTTGTATCTTGCAAATTTACCAAATTCATTGATTAGCTCTAGTAGTTTTCTGGTGGCATTTTTAGGATTCTCTATGTATAGTATCATGTTATCTGCAAACAGTGACAGTTTTACTTCTTCTTTTCCAATCTGTATTCCTTTTATTTCTTTTTCTTCTCTGATGGCCAGTGCTGGAACTTCCAAAACTATGTTGAATAATAGTGGTGAGAGAGGACATCCTTGTCTTGTTCCTGATCTTAGAGGAAATGCTTTCAGTTTTTCACCATTGAGAATGCTGTTTGCTGTGGTTTTGTTGTATATGGCCTTTATTATGTTGAGGGAGGTTCCCTCTATGCCCACTTTCAGGAGAGTTTTTATCATAAATGGGTGTTGCATTTTGTCAAAAGCTTTTTCTGCATCTATTGAGATGATCATATCGTTTTTATCCTTCAATTAGTTAATATGGTGTATCACATTGATTGATTTGCATATATTGAAAAATCCTTGCATCCCTAGGATAAATCCCACTTGATCATTGTGTATGATCCTTTTAATATGTTGTTGGATGCTGTTTCCTAGTATTTTGTTGAGGATTTTTGCATCTATATTCATCAGTGATATTGGTCTGTAATTTTCTTTTTTTGTAGTATCTTTGTCTCATTTTGGTATCAGGGTGATGGTGGCCTCATAGAATGTGTTTAGGAGTGTTCCTTCCTCTGCAGTTTTTTGGAAGAGTTTGAGAAGGATGGGTGTCAGCTCTTCTCTAAATGTTTGATAGAATTCACGTGTGAAGCCATCTGGTCCTGCACTTTTGTTTGTTGGAAGATTTTTAATCACAGTTTCAATTTCATTACTTGTGATTGGTCTGTTCATATTTTCTATCTTACTGGTTCAGTCTTGGAAGGTTATACCTTTCTAAGAATTTGTCCATTTCTTCCAGGTTGTCCATTTTATTGGCATAGATTTGCTTGTAGTAGTCTCTTAGGATGCTTTGTATTTCTGCAGTGTCTTTTGTAACTTCTCCTTTTTCATTTCTAATTTTATTGAATTGAGTCCTCTCCCTCTTTTTCTTGATGAGTCTGGCTAATGGTTTATCAATTTTGTTTGTCCTCTCAAACAACCAGCTTTTAGTTTTATTTGTCTGTGCTATTGTCTACTTTTTTTCTATTTCATTTATTACTGCTCTGATCTTTATGATTTCTTTCCTTGTACTAACTTTGTGTTTTGTTTATTCTTTTTTCTCTAGTCCCTTTAGGTGTAAGGTTAAATTGTTCATTTGAGATCTTCCTTGTTTCTTGAAGTAGCCTTGTATAGCTGTAAACTTACCTCTCAGAATTGCTTTTGCTGCATCCCATAGGTTTTGGATCGTCATGTTTTCATTGTCATTTGTCTCTAGGTGTTTCTTGATTTCCTTTTTGATTTCTTCAGTGATCTCTTGGTTATTTAGTAATGTATTGTTCAGCCTCCATGTGTTTGTGTTTTTTACGTTTTTTTCCCTGTAATTCATTTCTAATCTCATAGCGTTGTGGTCAGAAAAGATGCTTGATATGATTTCAACTTCCTCAAATTCAACAAGGCTTGATTTGTGACCCAAGATGTGATCTACCCTGGAGAATGTTCTGTGCTCACTTGAGAAGAAAGTGTTATCTACTGTTTTGGGATGGAATGTCCTATAAATATCAATTAAACCTATCTGGTCTATTGTGTCATTTAAAGCTTTTGTTTCCTTATTAATTTTCTGTTTGGATGATCTGTCGATTGGTGCAAGTGAGGTGTTAATGTCCCCCACTATTATTGTGTTACTGTCGATTTCCTCTTTTATAGCTGTTAGCAGTTGCCTTATGTATTGAGGTGTCCTACATTGGGTGCATATATATTTATAATTGTTATATCTTCTTCTTGGATTTATCCCTTGATCATTATGTAGTGTCCTTCCTTGTCTCTTGTAACATTCTTTATTTTAAAGTCTATTTTGTATGATATGAGTATTGCTACTCCAGCGTTCTTTTGATTTCCATTTGCATGGAATATCTTTTTCCATCCCCTCACTTTCAGTCGGAATGTGTCCATAGGTCTGAAGTCGGTTTCTTGTAGACAGCATATATATGGGTCTTCTTTTTGTATCCATTCAGCAAGTCTGTGTCTTTTGGTTGGAGCATTTAATCCATTTACATTTAAGGTAATTATTGATATGTATCTTCCTATTACCATTTTCTTAATTGTTTTGTGTTTGTTTTTGTAGGTCCTTTTCTTCTCTTGTGTTTCCCACTTAGAGAAGTTCCTTTACCATTTGTTGTAGAGCTGGTTTGTTGGTGCTGAATTCTCTTAGCTTTTGCTTGTCTGGAAAGCTTTTGATTTCTCCATGAATCTGAATGAGATCCTTGCTGGGTAGAGTAATCTTGGTTGTAGGTTCTTCCCTTTCATCAGTTTAACTATATCATGCCACTCCCTTTTGGCTTGTAGAGATTCTGCTGAGAAGTCAGCTGTTAACTTTATGGGAGTTCCCTTGTATGTTATTTGCCGATTTTCCCTTGCTGCTTTCAATATTATTTATTTGTCTTTAATTTTGGCTATTTTCATTACTATGTGTCTTGGCGTGTTTCTCCTTGGGTTTATCCTGTATGGGACTCTCTGCGCTTCCTGGACTTGGGTGGCTATTTCCTTTCTCATGTTAGGAAAGTTTTTGACTATAATCTCTTCAAATATTTTCTCGGGTCCTTGCTCTCTCTCTTCTCCTTCTGGGACCCCTATAATGCGAATAGTTTTGCATTTAATGTTGTCCCAGAGATCTCTTAGGCTGTCTTCATTTCTTTTCATTCTTTTTTCTTTATTCTGTTCCATGACAGTGAATTCTACCATTCTGTCTCCCAGTCACTTATCCGTTCTTCTGCCTCAGTTATTCTGCTATTGATTCCTTCTAGTGTATTTTTCATTTCAGTTATTGTATTGTTCATCTCTGTTTGTTTGTTCTTTAATTCTTCTAGGTCTTTGTTGAACATTTCTTGCATCTTCATTTCTTGCCTCCATTCTTTTTCCGAGGTCCTGGATCATCTTCACTATCATTATTCTGAATTCTTTTTCTGGAAGGTTGCCTCTCTCCACTTTATTTAGTTGTTTTTCTGGAGTTTTATCTTGTTCCTTCATCTGGTACATAGCCCTCTGCCTTTTCATTTTGTGTATCTTTCTGTGAGTGTGGTTTTTGTTCCACAGGCTGCTGGACTGTAATTCTTCTTGCTTCTGCTGTCTGCCCTCTCGTGGATGAGGCTGTCTACGAGGCTTGTGCAAGTTTCCTGATGGGAGGGACTGGTGCTGGGTAGAGCTGGCTGTTGCTCTGGTGGGCAGAGCTCAGTAAAACTTTAATCCACTTGACTGCTGATGGGTGGGGCTGGGTTCCCTCCCTGTTGATTGTTTGGCCTGAGGCGACCCAACACTGGAGCCTAACTGGGTTCTTTGGTGGGGCTAATGGCTGACTCTGGGAGGGCTCACGCCAGGAGTACTTCCCAAAACTTCTGCTGCCAGTGTCCTTGTCCTCATGGTGAGCGAGAGCCACCCCCTGCATCTGCCGGAGACCTTCCAACACTAGCAGGTAAGTCTGGTTCAGTCTCCTATGGGGTCACCGCTCCTTCCCCTGGGTCCCGATGCGCACACTACTTTGTGTGTGCCCTCCAAGAATAGAGTCTCTGTTTCCCCCAGTCCTGTCAATATCCTGCAATCAAATCCTTCTAGCCTTCAAAGTCTGATTCTCTTGGAATTCCTCCTCCCGTTGCCTGACCCCCAGGTTGGGAAGCCTGACATGTGGCTCAGAACCTTCACTCCAGTGGGTGAACTTCTGTGGTATAAGTGTTCTCCAGTTTTTGAGTCACCCACCCAACAGTTATGGGATTTGATTTTATTGTGATTGTGCCCCTCTTACCTTCTCATTGTGGCTTCTCCTTTGTCTTTGGATGTGGGGTATCTTTTTTGGTGAGTTCCAGTGTCTTCCTGTCGATGACTGTTCAGCAGTTAGTTGTGATTCTGGTGTTCTTGCAGGAGGGAGTGAGAGCACATCTTTCTACTCCACTATCTTGAACCAATCTACAGTCGCGTACTCCTTGTTTTTCTTCTACTATTATTTCTCAGTCCCTTTTGCTAAACTTTCTTTTTTTTTTTTTGTCCTCCTCTATTCACCCTTTACTGTTGGTGTTCCTCAAAATCAATCTTAGACCTACCATTCTTCTTACGCTATAACCTCCCTATTTGTTTACATGCATATGAATGCTTTCAGTTATTATGTTTACACAAATGACTCCCAAATTTACACCTCCAGCTCAGACTTCTGAGGTCCAGGCCATATGTCTAACTGCCTACTTGAAAACTCCAGTTAGATGTTCAAAAGGCACCTCACACTTGAAATGTGCAAAATCAAACTCAGGGCCTGCCCTCTACCCTGACTACTTGGTCTTTTTTTTGCTTTAACCTTTCCCTGTCTTGCCATCCATCCATTTTCTAGGTCAGAAATGGGGAATCATCCTTGACTCTTTTCCCTCTCACTTCCCATATCCAATATTTCAGGCTGGTAAATTGTTCTCTCCCTGTGTTCTCCGAATTGCCACCAAAGCTCTAAAGCTAACAACAACAGGCTCCAAGGAACCCCTATCATCTAAAGAGTGGCTTAATGAGAAGCAGCAGAACTAGCTTTGCAAATGCAAGCATCAGTCTCCCCCACCCTCCCTTTGCATTTTATACACACACACACACTAGAGTAACATAAAGAGAGTCCCTGGGGATAAATGATGTGTCTCTTTCCCTCCCCATATGCCGAGGTAATAAAACCAATCAAATTTCTTGTAAAGACAAGAAACGTGTGGAAGAAGGAAATACAAGCATCTCCTTGCTGGGTTGGACATCTACTTAGGCAGTGGACTTGTTAATTTGCTCTCAGCACCACCCTGAGCAGCAGAAAAACAGAACTTGAGAATAAAGGAAAGTGACATCAGTTCGAGTGGCACAGTGGTTGGATTTCCCAGAAGACACTGAAGAAGAAAGCCACACTTGAAGGGAATTGCTGGTAGGTGTCCAAGAGGGCCAGAGCCCAAGTGAGGGTGCCACAACACCAAGAGGCTGTGGTGTACATTGCTAAAGTAGGGTGTCAAAAGAGGTGGCCCCTCCCACATCAGAGAACTATGCAGAGGACCTTGCATGACCCTGTGAAGAATGCCTCATCAGACAGAGGCAGCATTTGATGCCTACCAAACAGAGTATATCATCAGCAGCTCCAGTTAAGTGGGAGACATTTGTAACCTTTCCCCAGCTCTACACTCAGGCCCCATAGGCCACGGAACAGAGAAAAAGGTAAGAAAACAGACCACATGGCAACCCAACTTCCAGAGACATCTTTCAGTCCTTGGGTTATAACTGAACTGAGTGGGGGTGGGTGGAGAAAGGTTTAAATTGGGTATAAGATTGGACTATGCCAGACAGGACTTTTTAATAACAGTAAATGATCTGCAAACTATGATAATCTGCTAGAGATGTCATTAAGGAATTTGAAAGGAAATGGGATCAGCACATGTGAAGACAGTGGTTAGCAACAAAAGTAGAATCTTTTCATGTTTATATCCCACTGAATTAAGTCTCTTCAACCACCTGGTACACAATCGATCATAGAGACTCCTCTCTGCTTCCAGCACTCTTGGCCCTCTCCACACAGCAGCCACAGTGCTCTCCTAAAACACAGATCTGGTCACATAACACTCCTGGTTAAACTCTTTAGTGGCTTATCATTAACACACCTGGGATAAAGATCTAACTCCTTAACACTGCCCACAAAGCCCTGATTCCAGTCTCACCTGCCCCACCTCCCTGCTCTGTACTCCACCCACTCTGGTCTGTCCAGGCCCCAGGTACACCAAGATCAGCCTTCACATATGCTGTTCCTCTGGCCAAAACACCCTTCCCCACCCCTCCTTTCCCACTTCCCACTCGTCTAGAGTTCCATTCATACGTCACTTCCTCAGGAAACTATTCCTTAAACTAGGCAAGTATTCCCTTGTTACACACTCTCAGAGCACAGTATACATCTTCATAACACTTATTATAATAATTACATATATTTATGTATTTGTTCAATGAAAAAAGAGACTGAGTAGTTTTATTTACCTTTGTACTCCTGACACTTAGCACAATAGCTAGCAATGAGAAGGCACACAAGAAATATTTGATGAATAAATGAATGAATGAGTGAATGAATGAATGAATTTCCATGCATTTACCAATGTCATTGAGTACATCTCCAACTAGGCATCACTGAACATATTTTATCCTCAGTAATAGCAACAAATGAGATACGGTTTACCCTCAACACAAACATTGAGCAAGTCCACCTTAGCTCTTGTCCTCTCTGGGAAATCTTCCCTGATTACAATAATAGACTACTAGTAGTAATATGAGGTACTTAGTGAGAGCACACTGAGTGCCAGACAGATTGTGCTAAAAAGTTTCTTTATCAATCTTATTTAATCATCACAACAATACCACGGGCTAGGTGCTTTTATTATCCACTTTTTTTAAAAAAAGAGAAGGAAACAGAGGCTTAGAGAAGTTAAGGGACTTGCCGAAAACCACACAGCAAATGTGCATTAAGATGGGACTGGAACCCAGATATGGCTGACTCTAAGACCTATGTTCCTCAATAGTCAAGATATGGAAACAATCCAAATGCCCACCAATAGATGAATGGATAAAAAAAGATGCGGGAAGAGCTTCAAGATGGCAGAACAGCAAGGCTTGGAGATCACCTTCCACCCAACAAATACATCAGAAACACAACTACATGTGGAACAACTCCTACAGAACACCTACTGAACACTGGCAGAAGACCTCACACCTCCCAAAAGGCAAGAAACTCCCCACGTACCTGGGTAGGGCAAAAGAAAAAAGAAAAAACAGGGGCTTCCCTGGTGGCGCAGTGGTTGAGAGTCCTGCCGATTCAGGGGACACAGATTCGTGCCCCGGTCCGGGAGGATCCCACATGCCGCGGAGCAGCTGGGCCCGTGAGCCGTGGCCACTGAGCCTGCGAAGAAAAAACAGCGACAAAAGAATAGGGATGAGACCTGCACCACTGGGAGGGAGCTGTGAAGGAGAAAAGTTGTCCACACACTAGGAAGCCCCTTCGTGGGCGGAGACTGCGGATGGTGGAGGGGGGAAGCTTCGGAGCCACGGAGGAGAGCGCAGCCACAGGGGTGCTGAGGGCAAAGCGGAGAGATTCCCGCACAGAGGATTGGTGCCAACCGGCACTCACTAACCCGAGGGGCTTGTCTGCTCACCCGCTGGGGCGGGCGGGGGCTGGGAGCTGAGGCTCCGGCTTCGGCTTCGGTAGGATTCCAGGGAGAGAACTGGGCTTGGCTGTGTGAACACAGCCTGAAGGGGGCTAGTGCGCCACAGCTAGCCGGGAGGGAGTCCGGGAGAAAGTCTGGAGCTGCCGAAGATGCAAGAGACTTTTTCTTGCCCCTTTGTTTTGCGTTGCGCGAGGAGGGGTGATTAAGAGCGCCACTTAAAGGAGCTCCAGAGACGGGCACGAGCCGCGGCTAACAGCGTGGATCCCAGAGACGGACACGAGACACTAAGGCTGCTGCTGCAGCCACCAAGAGGCCTGTGTGCAAGCACAGGTCACTCTCCACACCTCCCCTCCCGGGAGCCTGTGCAGCCCGGCACTGCCAGGGTCCCAGGATCCAGGGACAACTTCCCCGGGAGAACGGGAGAACGCACGGCGCGCCTCAGGCTGCTGCAACGTCACGCCGGCCTCTGACGCCGCAGGCTCGCCCTGCATTCCGTACCCCTCCCTCCCCCAGGCCTGAGTGACCCAGAGCCCCTGAATCAGCTGCTCCTTTAACCCTGTCCTGTCTGAGCAAAGAACAGACGCCCTCAGGCGACCTACATGCAGAGGCGGGGCCAAATCTGAACCCCAGGAGCTGTGCGAACAAAGAAGAGAAAGGGAAATCTCTCCCAGCAGCCTCAGGAGCAGCGGATTAAATCTCCACAATCAACTTGATGTACCCTGCATCTGTGGAATACATGAATACACAACGAATCATCCCAAATTGAGGAGGTGGACATTGAGAGCAACGATATATATTTTTTTCCCCTTTTTGTTTTTTTGTGATTGTGTATGTGTATGTTCCTGTGTGTGATTTTGTCTGTATAGCTTTGCTTTTGCCATTTGTCCTAGGGTTCGATCTGTCCGTTTTTTTCTTTTTCTTTTTTTTTAGTATAGTTTCTAGCACTTGTTATCATTGGTGGATTTGTTTTTTGGTTTGGTTGCTCTCTTCCCTTCTTTTTTTTTATTACTTAAAAAAATTTTTTAATAATTATTATTTATTTTAAATTATTTAATTTAATTTTATTTTCTTCTATCTCTTTCTTTCTTTCTTTTTCTCTCCCTTTTATTCTGAGCCGTGTGGATGACAGGCTCTTGGTGCTCTGGCCAGGCATCAGGGCAGTGCCTCTGAGGTGGGAGAGCCAAGTTCAGGAAATTGGTCCAACAGAGATCTCCCAGCTCCACGTAATATCAAACAGCAAAAATCTCCCAAAGATATCCATCTCAATGCCAAGACCCAGCTCCACTCAGTGACTAGCAAGCTACACCCTATGCCAAACAACTGGCAAGACAGGAACACAACCCCACCCATTAGCAGAGAGGCTGCCCAAAATCATAATAAGTCTACAGACACCCCAAAACACACCACCAGACGTGGACCTGCCCACCAGAAAGACAAGATGCAGCCTCATCCACCAGAACACAGGCACCAGTCCCCTCCACCAGGAAGCCTATGCAAACCACTGAATGAACCTTAGCCACTGGGGAGAGACACCACAAACAACGGGAACTACGAACCGGCAGCCTGCAAAAAGGAGACCCCAAACACAGTAAGTTAAGCAAAATGAGAAGACAGAGAAACACACAGCAGATGAAGGAGCAAGGTAAAACCCCACCAGACCTAACAAATGAAGAGGAAATAGGCAGTCTACCTGAAAAAGATTTCAAAATAATGATACTAAAGATGATCCAAGATCTTGGAAATAGAATGGAGAACATACAAGTAACGTTTAACAAGGACCTAAAAGAACTAAAGAGCAAACAAACAATGATGAGCAACACAATAAATGAAATTAAAAATTCTCTAGAAGGGATCAATAGCAGAATAACTCAGGCAGAAAAATGGATAAGTGACCTGGAAGATAAAATAGTGGAAATAACTACTGCAAAGCAGAATAAAGAAAAAACAATGAAAAGAATTGAGGACAGTCTTGGAGACCTCTGGGACAACATTACACAGACCAACATTCGAATTATAGGGGTCCCAGAAGAAGAAGAGAAAAAAAACAAGGGACTGAGAAAATATTTGAAGAGATTATAGTTGAAAACTTCCCTAATATGGGAAAGGAAACAGTTAATCAAGTCCAGGAAGCACAGAGAATCCCATACAGGATAAATCCAAGGAGAAACACCCCAAGACACATATTAAACAAACTATCAAAAATTAAATACAAAGAAAAAATATTAAAAGCAGCAAGGCAAAAACAACACATAACATACAAGGGAATCCCCATAAGGTTAACAACTGACCTTTCAGCAGAAACTCTGCAAGCCAGAAGGGAGTGGCAGGACATATTTAAAGTGATGAAAGGGAAAAACCTACAAACAAGATTACTCTACCCAGCAAGGATCTCATTCAGATTTGACAGAGAAATTAAAACCTTTACAGACAAGCAAAATCTAAGAGAATTCAGCACCACCAAACCAGCTTTACAACAAATTCTAAAGGCAATTCTCTAGGCAGGAAACACAAGAGAAGGAAAAGACCTCTAATAACAAACCCAAAACAATTAAGAAAATGGGAATAGGAACATACATATCGATAATTACCTTAAATGTAAATGCATTAAAGACTCCAAACAAAAGACATAGACTGGCTGAATGGATACAAAAACAAGACCCATATATATGCTATCTACAAGAGACTCATTTCAGATGTAGGGACACATACAGACTGAAAGTGAGGGGATGGAAAAAGATATTCTGTGCAAATGGAAATCAAAAGAAAGCTGGGGTAGCAATTCTCATATCAGACAAAATAGACTTTAAAATAAAGAATGTTACAAAGGGACAAAGAAGGACACTACATAATGATCAAGGGATCAATCCAAGAAGAAAATATAACAATGGTAAATATTTATGCACCCAACACAGGAGCACCTACTGCGTAAGGCAAATACTAACAGCCATAAAAGGGGAAATCAACAGTAACACAATCATAGTAGGGGACTTTAACACCCCACTTTCACCAACGGACAGATCATCCAAGATGAAAATAATAAGGAAACACAAGCTTTAATTGATACATTAAACAAGATGGACTTAATTGATATTTATAGGACATTCCATCCAAAAACTACAGAATAAACTTTCTTCTCAAGTGCTCATGGAACATTCTCCAGGATAGATCATATCTTGGGTCACAAATCAAGCCTTGGAAAATTTAAGAAAATTGAAATCACTATCAAGTATCTTTTCTGGCCACAACGCTATGAGACTAGATATCAATTACAGGAAAATATCTGTAAAAAATACAAACACATGGATGCTAAACAATACAATACTTAATAACCAAGAGATCACTGAAAAATTCAAAGAGGAAATGAAAAAATACCTAGGAACAAATGATAATGAAAATACGATGACTCAAAACCTATGGGATGCAGCAAAAGCAGTTTTAAGATGGAAGTTTATAGCAATACAATCCTACCTTAAGAAACAAGAAACATCTCAAATAAACAACCTAACCTTACAGCTAAAGCAATTAGAGAAAGAAGAATAAAAAACGCCCAAGGTTAGCAGAAGGAAAGAAATCATAAAGATCATATCAGAAATAAATGAAAAAGAAATGAAGGAAATGATAGCAAAGATCAGTAAACTAAAAGCTGGTTCTTTGAGAAGATAAACAAAATTGATAAACCATTAGCCAGGCTCATCAAGGAAAAAAGGGAGAAGACTCAAATCAATAGATTTAGAACTGAAAAATGAGAAGTAACAACTGACGCTGCAGAAATACAAAGGATCATGAGAGATTACTACAAGCAACTCTATGCCAATAAAATGGACAACCTGGAAGAGATGGACAAATTCTTAGAAATGCACAACCTTCTGAAACTGAACCAGGAAGAAATAGAAAATATGAACAGACCAATCACAAGCACTGAAATTGAAACTGTGATTAAAAATCTTCCAACAGGGCTTCCCTGGTGGTGCAGTGGTTGAGAGTCTGCCTGCCGATTCAGGGGACACGGGTTCGTGCCCTGGTC
This sequence comes from Lagenorhynchus albirostris, assembly GCF_949774975.1. Lineage (NCBI taxonomy): Eukaryota > Metazoa > Chordata > Mammalia > Artiodactyla > Delphinidae > Lagenorhynchus > Lagenorhynchus albirostris. The sequence goes on along the minus strand of NC_083096.1, from coordinate 112,370,012 downwards.
CGGGAGGATCCCACATGCTGCGGAGTGGCTGGGCCCGTGAGCCATGGCTACTGAGCCTGCGCGTCTGGAGCCTGTGCTCTGCAACGGGAGAGGCCAGAACAGTGAGAGGCCTGCGTACCGCAAAAAAAAAAAAAAAAAAATCTTCCAACAAACAAAAGCCCAGGACCAGATGGCTTCACAGGCGACTTCTATCAAACATTTAGAGAAGAGCCAACATCTACCCTTCTCAAACTCTTCCAAAATATAGCAGAGGGAGGAACACTCCCAAACTCATTCTATAAGGCCACCATCACCCTGGCTACCAAACAGACAAAAATGTCACAAAGAAAGAAAGCTACAGGACTACATCACTGATGAATATAGACGCAAAAATCCTCAACAAAATACTAGCAAACAGAATCCAACAACACATTAAAAGAATCATGCACCATGATCAAGTGGGGTTTATCCCAGGATTGCAAGGATTCTTCAATATACACAAATCAATCAACGTGATACATCATATTAACAAATTGAAGGAGAAAAACCATATTATCATCTCAACAGATGCAGAGAAAGCTTTTGACAAAATTCAACACCTATTTATGATAAAAACCCGCCAGAAAGTAGGCATAGAGGGAACTTACCTCAACATAATAAAGGCCATATATGACAAACCCACAGCTATCATTGTCCTCAGTGGTGAAAAACTGAAACAATTTCCACTAAGACCAGGAACAAGACAAGGTTGTCCACTCTCCCCACTATTATTCAACATAGTTCTGGAAGTTTTAGCCACAGCCATCAAAGAAGAAAAAGAAATAAAAGGAATCCAAATTGGAAAAGAAGAAGTAAAGCTGTCACTGTTTGCAGATGACATGATACTATACATAGAGAATCCTAACGATGCTACCAGAAAACTAGTAGAACTAATCAATGAATTTGGTAAAGTAACAGGATACAAAATTAATGCACAGAAATCTCTTGCATTCCTACACACTAATGATGAAAAATCTGAAAGTGAAATTAAGGAAACACTCCCATTTACCATTGCAACAAAAAGAATAAAATACCTAGGAATAAACCGACCTAAGGAGACAAAATACCTGTATGCAGAAAATTATGAGACACTGATGAAAGAAATGATACAAATAGATGGAGAGATATACCATGTTCTTGGTTTGGAAGAATTGACATTGGGAAAATGACTCTACTACCCAAAGCAATCTACAGATTCAATGCAATCCCTATCAAACTACCACTGGCATTTTTCACAGAACTAGAACAAAAAATTTCACAATATGTATGGAAACACAAATGACCCTGAATAGCCAAAGCAATCTTGAGAAAGAAAAAATGGAGCCGGAGGAATCAGGTTCCCTAACTTCAGACTATACTACAAAGCTACGGTAATCAAGACAGTATTGTACTGGCACAAAATCAGAAATATAGATCAATGGAACAGGATAGAAAGCCCAGAGATAAACCCACGCACATATGGTCACCTTATCTTTGATAAAGGAGGCAAGAATATACAGTGGACAAAAGACAGGCTCTTCAATAAGTGGTGCTGGGAAAACCAGAAGCTACATGTTAAAGAATGAAATTAGAACACTCCCTAACACCATACACAAAAATAAACTCAAATTGGATTAAAGACCTAAATGTAAGGCCAGACACTATCAAACTCTTAGAGGTAAACATAGGCAGAGCATTCTATGACATACATCACAGCAAGATCCTTTTTGACTCACCTCCTAGAGAAATGGAAACAAAAACAAAAATAAACAAATGGGACGTAATGAAACTTAAAAGCTTTTGCACAGCAAAGCAAACCACAAACAAGATGAAAAGACGACCCTCAGAATGGGAGAAAATATTTGTAAATGAAACAACTGACAAAAGATTAATCTCCAAAATTTACAAGCATCTCATGCAGCTCAGTATCAGAAAAACAAACAACCCAATCCAAAATGGGCAGAGGAATAAATAGACATTTCTCCAAAGAAGATATACAAATTGCCAACAAACACATGAAAGAATGCTCAACATCATGAATCATTAGAGAAATGCAAATCAAAACTACAATGAGATATAATCTCACACCAGTCAGAATGGCCATCATCAAAAACTCTGTAAACAATAAGTGCTGGAGAGGGCGTGGAGAAAAGGGAACCCTCTTGCACTTTGGTGGGAATGTAAATTGATACATCCACTATGGAGAAGAGTATGGAGATTTGTTAAAAAACTAAAAATAGAACTACCATATGACCCAGCAATCCCACTACTGGGCATAAACCCTGAGAAAACCATAATTCAAAAAGAGTCATGTACCACAATGTTCATTGCAGCTGTATTTATAATAGCCAGGACATGGAAGCAACTTAAGTGTCCATCAACAGGTGAATGGATAAAGAAGATGTGGTACATATATACAATGGAATATTACTCAGCCATAAAAAGAAACGAAATTGAGTTATGTATAGTGAGGTGGATGGACCTATAGTCTGTTATACAGAGTGAAGTAAGTCAGAAAGAGAAAAACAAATACCGTATGCTAACACATATATATGGAATCTAAAAAAAAAAAAAGAAAAAAGGGTCATGAAGAACCTAGGGGCATGATGGGAATAAAGACACAGACATACTAGAGAATGAACTTGAGGATATGGGAAGGGGGAAGAGTAAGCTGGGAGAAAGTGAGAGAGTGGCATGGACATATATACACTGCCAAACGTAAAATAGATAACTAGTGGGAAGCAGCCGCATAGCACAGGGAGATCAGCTCAGTGCTTTGTGACCACCTAGAGGGGTGGGATAGGGAGGGTGGGAGGGAGGGAGATGCAAGAGGGAAGAGATATGGGGATATATGTATATGTATAGCTGATTCACTTTGTTATAAAGCAGAAACTAACACACCATTGTAAAGCAATTATACTCTAATAAAGATGTTTAAAAAATGTGGTACATATACACAATGGAATATTATTCAGCCGGGAGAAAGGAGGATATCCTCCCATTTATGACAACATGGATAGACCTTGAGCACATTATGCTAAGGGAGATAAGTCAGAAAGAAAGACAAGTACTGTATGGTACCACTTGTTTGTGGAATCTAAAAAAGTTACACCTATCAAAAACAAAGAGTAAAATGGTGGTTACCAGGGCATGGGGGGAGGAGGTGCTGTTAAGAGAGATGGTGTCCAAGGGTACAAACTTACAATGAGTAGTGAATAAGCCTCAGAGATCTAAGCACAGTAGAATGATTTTAGGTAATAATGTTGTCCAAAAAAATTTTTTTAGAAACCTATGTTCCTAACCATTATAATACATTGTTTCCAAAACACAGGGCTTTCCCCTCATTTAATATTTAAGATTGTATCTGGAGATATAATCTTCTAATCCTTACAGTACTGTTCTTTTCCAGTGCTATTTAACACCTGGATTAAGATATAAGACTTCATGTTTGTATGTTTTGATTTTTCATTAAATTTTAAGTTACTGGCAGAGAGGGGCCTTTTATTGTGTTTTGCTTCTCTGGCTTCCTCACATGGCCCATGCTTGGTTGTGAGGGCTGAGAAATATTTATATAGAATGAATGAATAAATGAGCACTGGAAGTACCTTACTTAATAGTTTATGTGGACTAAATGTGCTATGTTCATTAAACACAATTCCAAGTTTAGGGAGACATATTTTTAATAAAGATGCCTATGGATCAATGCCATGACTCCTACTTAAGTGTTTGATATGACAATATAATGTTCCTCTGGAAAAGTTAACACACCGTATTTTCTTATCTAGAACATCAAAACCTGACCACTTTGTTAGATGTTAGTTTCAAAACAATTGCCGAAATGTTTATGTTCATTTGAGATAAAATATTAAATAGAAAATACCTTTTATCAGCTATGTAAAGTATATTAGGTTCATCTTCATTTTGTATAAGGCTAGAAGGCACCATTCAGATAGTAAACCTCCATTTACCTGCTCAAATATTAAATCTCCCCATGAATGGTGTGAATGTAAAATCTTATTCAGGTATTTGAAAACTATTTTGTTACTGAGAAAGAAACCTGGAAGAGAAATCAATAATTCTCCTGGCTTCTGACCAACAGTTTTGTAATTGTGTCAACCAAATAATTTTCAATTTATTACCTCACGTCAGGAAATCATAAAGATAATTCTTTCCCACTTACTACAACTGGGAACCCCTGAGGTAAATCTCCCTAGTTAGTCATAGATATAGGAAACAATACATCAAATATATACATTTTTGCTTAAATTCATTTTGCCAAAATTGTATGAAGCTTTATCATCTCCACAATAGAAAACATGGGTTGAAATAATTAAATGAAAAACAAATACTGCTCTCACATTCACTGCTTCCAACTTCATGCATCTGCCTCTTTAAAGGATCCAAGGCTTACTTCATCAAGTGCTTTGCTCCTGAACATTCACTGCAGAGTCAAGAAAAGAAAATGAGTTATATGCAGCTATATGAGGTTGTGTTCACTTAATCATTTACTCTAAGTAATATGGACCTAAGGACATGACACATTGTAAGTTAAAACAGCAATGGCCTAAGAATTACAATTTGTAGTTTAATCTGGATGCTGTTTTAAATCTCTTTGAATTTCCGTTTTCCCACTGGAAAAATGGTGAAATTCCTGACTTGCATCTACTTATAGGAATTTTAGGAGGACCGAGATGATATATCAGAAACACTTTGAGACTATCTAAGGTTAGCTGTATCATAATTCTTGGTATTTTTAAGTAGCTTTGGCTTTATTTTACATAGATACTACTGAGGAAGACTGGAGAGATAAATGGTTCCTTCTATTACAAGCCTTTTTCAGAATTTCTCAACTCATATCAACAACCAGAGCAAAATAATATTTGTGATCCTTGATTACTTTAAAATACAATTTTTAAAAAGCACGAAAGAAGTAAGACTGGTAACTTTCTATTCAGCTCAAATTTATTTTAGAAATGTTAACTTCACCATGAACTATTCACCTTCAGTCTTAACTGTATTTCATAGGGATGATTTAAATTTCTGATATTCTGGTTTCCACTGATGAATTCTGCATTTTGACAAGTTTTGATGAAGTCTATTCACTCTAGACAATTAATACAAACCTAACTTGAATAGTTGATTTTGACTTTATCCCCTTGAGTTCCTAGAACTGCCTTGATTAAATTTTAAAATATAATTACAGGTAGCACATTGATTCAGTCAGTTAGTCAGAGAAATCTGAGCTCTGAATGCCGACTTCCTGCAGCACACTGCATTAAGTGCTCTGGAGGAGGGTGGCGGTAGATGGGAACAGTCATCATGAAATGATTTAAGGATTATTATTAACACAACATATCACCAAGTACAAAATATTCAAGTGGAAACTGTATACACAAAAGTTCAAGAAATGGAGAATAAAGGAAGCACCTTTTCTGCTTTAACTGCCTGTCCTATACATTTAGTAAATGTGTTTTGTGACTGCTAGTAGCTTTGCTGGCATCCCAAGAAAACAAATTAAACAATGTTGGTCGACTTACAAATGGGCAGCCTGGGTTGGTGCAGAGCAGTTCTTTAATTTGTTTTACCTGGTAATACTGCAACAGTTTTGTTAAGTGAAGGGTCAGGGAGAGATGTTTTTAAGAAACTTTTTGTTTTGGAATAATTTTAGATTTACAGAAATGTTGCAAAAATAATACAGGGTTCCTATATACCCTTACCCAGTTTCCCCTAATGTTAATATTTTGCATTGCCATAGTACATTTTTCAAAACTTAGAACCAACATTGGTATATTACTATTGATTAAACTTTGGAATTTATTCTAATTTCATTCATTTTCCACTAATGTCTTTTTCTGTTTCAGGATTCACTCCATATATCACATTGCATTTAGCAGGAGTGGCTAACGTCTTGTTGCTGCTATTTAAAAAATCAGTCGTTTCTGGACAATGAGGCTAATCAGTCAAAATATTAATGTGAGCAGTAATAAAAATGAATTGAGTGTCCAAGGGCCACCTGGGCACACCATAGTATCAGATTCTTAACTAACTTTGGAAAAAGTTAAATACGGTTTTGTAGGCAGTCATTAATCTTTTATTTTTTTATTTTATTTTTTTTTTTGCGGTACACGGGCCTCTCACTGTTGTGGCCTCTCCCGTTGCGGAGCAACAGGCCCCGGATGCGCAGGCTCAGTGGCCATGGCTCACGGGTGCAGCCCCTCCGCTGCATGTGGGATCTTCCCGGACCGGGGCACAAACCTGTGTTCCCTGATCGGCAGGCGGACTCTCAACCACTGCGCCACCAGGGAAGCCCAATCTCTTTTATTTACCTAAAGGTGACGATTGTATCAATACAAGCTCTATCATCATTTCTAGAGGGTTTTTTTTTGTTTGTTTTTTGATCTGGGGACTTTTTTTTTTTTTTTTTTTAGTATATCCATGAGAACATTTTGATGTGATCATTCTTTTGGTATCACCTAGTGTAGGCACCTAGATTTTCCAAACGAAGACATGGGAAGAGGCTGATTTGGTTCCCAGTTAAGGAAGCTTACCTTAGACACTAGAGAAAAAAAAAACCCTTAGATGGTCGGCTTATATGTATCAGAAGATAATTATGGATCAAGACCAGTGGGTCTCCAGTTTGGGCATGCACCAGGATCACCTAGAGGGCTTATTAAAATACAGATTTCTGAGTTCCATCCCCAGAGCCTGACTCAGAGGGTCTTGGCTAGCCCAGGCATTTGCACTTCTAACAAGTTCCCAGGTGATGTGATGCTGCTGCTCCTGGTACTAAACTTTGGGAATCACTTTTGTTGATAGTTGCATGAAAGAAAAATAAAGCTATTTTGTTCTGACAAGGTATAATCATAGGTCCCTGGATTTATCTGTTGCCTACCAGTCAGATAAGGGGTCTGTTAAATCTCATTTCATGTCTGTGCAATGACTAAGTTAGAAAAATAAAACAAATATATTAGCTTTCTGCAGTAGTTCCACCAGTCTGTCTTCCCTTCAAGCAATGTAATGATTTAAAAAATAATATTGTTTTTAACAATAATATTATAAACCAACAATAAATTTTTGGCCTGAAACAAGGCCTCTGACTGATCAGTGGAAATTAATATGGGTGGGGGATGTAACGCACATCTTCAGCAGTGTTTCTCAGACTTTAATGTGTTTACGGATCACCTGGGGATCTCTCGGTTGGCCTGGGTATGGACCCCGAGATTCTGCATTTCTGTCAAGCTTCCAGATGATGCCACTGCTGCTGGGCCATGGATCATACTTCAAGTTAGCTCTATTATGCCTTCTGAAGGTTTTAGCAAATACAAGATGTTCTAGCATCTAGTGCTCCCTGGAGAACCCTGGAACTTCCTAGCATGTCTCTGTCATAGGAATAGTGCCTTGGACTAAGGCAAATTTTGGAATATACTAATCTGCCTCTGAACTCTAGACTTTAGAATAAAGAAGGGATAATTGTAGGGAAACTAAATCAACAAAATCTTCCTGGAGGGTACTGGTACATGGTGGAAACTTTTGGAACCTGGTCACTTACTGAGGGGTCCTTTATCTCTAATCTCCACTTTTTTACCCTAGTTAATCTAGTAAGTAGGAGTGACCTAGAGAAAAAATAGAGAAGAGTATAATCCAGTTCTGCAGTTTCTGTCCACATCACTGCTGTGAATGCTGATCTCATGAACATGTCTTCAGTTCCTCAGACTGTTCTTCCATCTCCTTACCTCTCTGTCCCAGAGGTCCTACTGGCTCGTATGATGGAAATTCCAGGAAAGCTACCGACTTTTGTTATTTCCCCTAAATGAAGCTTAGCTTTCTTTCAATTTTTGTGGAGCCAAAGGCCAACATTATGTAAGACCTTATCATCCCTATTAGAGTGTAAAGGGATAAAGGATAAGGAGTCTTTTATCTCTATTTCGACTGGTTGCTATAAGAAAAAAAAAAGGAAACTTCAGAAAAATTGAAAAGGTTTGTTGATTGCCTCAAGAAGAAGAGTGGCTATGAGAATGCATTCTCTTCCATCGTGGGTTGGAAAAGAAGAAAAACCTTAGTCAGAAACAGCTAATAGTATAAACTTTGGCTCTCCCAAGATGCTGCCTAATGATCCATCATAGGGTGGGATGGTGATGTGTATCTTGCACAAATGAACAGGGTAGAAGGACCCCCACAAAGCACCCCTCAGACTATCTCTATCGGTAGACTCCCAAAATATTTTCAAGTTAATGATAAGGTGGCTCTAGCTAACTAATGGTGGCGATGGAAAAGTCAGGCAATTTTCAGGGGTCCATAGATGAAAAAGGTAACAGTGAGATGGCCTAGCCTGAGAAATAGCCATTGGAAGTATATATCAACAAGAGGCCCTCACCACTCACAAATCTCCTAATTCCCTGCTTCCATCCCCTGCATTGCATTATAGGTACTACCATCAGTGACCTGGAGCCAAAGGAAGCCCCTATTCAAGAAAATCAGAATTTCAGAAAACCTCTATCCCCCATTGTAAGCTTGGCAGCCTACTAGTACCTGAAGACTTTTCTGATGAGACTAGTAGTGATTTTAACAAACGTGATTTTTTGATATTGTAAAATATAGTGTGTCAACTTTTAGAAGAAATGCATAACTCAGTGAACCAATATTTTCCAGATGACCAGTGAATGCATGATATTACAAAATCATTCATGGGTAAAAGATCCATTAAAAATGAAAAATGGACTATTAGATTTTAATGTAACAGAGCATAAAGAGCTGATTAATATGATTTCAGATTGTACATTGCAACTAATCTTTAAAAAACTTACAACTAGTCAAATTTTAATGTAATATCAAAGACGAACCTCCATGGCTATCTGAAGAAGTTCTTAAATACTCCTCTTTTCCAACCACATACCTGTTTGAGGCCAGGTTTTTCTTTATATACTTCAACCAAAATGGTATGTCACAACAGGTTAAACACAGAAGTAGATATAAATCCAGCTACCTCCTATTAAGCCAGACATAAAAGAGATTTGCAAAGCATGTAAAATAATGGCACTCTACTCATTAGCTTTTTTGTTTGGAAAAATACAGTCATTTTCATAACGTGTGTATGTTATCACATAATGGGTTTATTGTTATTATTTTTAAGTAAAATATATTTTTTCTCAGTTTTAATTTCTACATGGTAAATATTGATAGATAGAAACCACATAAATGAAAGTTCTTTGGGGTCCCCAATAATTTTTAAGGACAAAAAGTTCTAAAACAAAAAGTTTGAAAACTGCTAGCCTAATCTAAGGACTATGCTTCATTAGCTTTCATTTTTAATATTATGTCTCTGATAATTGTATAGAATGTTTGCTATATTTTATGTTCATGAAATGATACGGTAGAGAATATTTTATTTCACATAGTAATTCTTTCTATGATTATGGAAAATTAAGACAAATATGGGGAAAATAAACAGCATCGGTTGAAAACAAATAAATGAATGAGTATCTGTGTCTCTGGTCTGAGTGATCTAATCACTACATGCAGGTTAATATCGATGGGAAATACATCCTGAGCTACCAACAAGGGACTTACAAACACACCTAATCTGGCTCTTTGAAGAAGACATGAGAAGAAACTTGGCCTTCATTATAGAACAAGGTAGTGGTTATAGAACCTCTCATACTTTTGGGATTTGCTTTCTTACTTGGGCTCTCCCCACTGGAGTTCGTTGAAGGCAGGGAGATAGGTTTGTTTGTTTTATAATTCTATAGCCAGAGGATCCGGCATAAAGTATGACTTAATAAATATTTGTTTAATGAATGAATCAAAACAACACTAGATACTTAGATATACAAAAGCCATTCCAGGCTGATATTTAAATTATATTTATGGTTGCTCCATAGTCAGAAACACCACTCAGAGGCACAGTATACCTTACAAAGAAATAAATAAAAGTTTCTTTGATGAACTCAAACAATAAGAAATCACTTTAAGAGATGATATTTTAGTGAAACTGCATTTTTTAAAAAATGTATTTTTTATTTGGTTGCACTGGGTCTTAGTTGCAGCAGGCGGGCTCCTTAGTTGTGGCATGCAAACTCTTAGCTGTGGCATGCATGTGGGATCTAGTTACCTGACCAGGGATCGACCCTGGGACCCCTGCATTGGGAGCACAGAGTCTTATCCACTGCGCCACCACGCAAGTCCCTGAAACTGCATTTTAATTGTGGTGCTGCTTTCCCTGGTCAGGTAAGGATCAGAAATATGTATCACCATTTCTGATATGGTGGACCTCTACGTGCTCTGGAAATATTAACAGGCAGAAAAAAACCCTGTTTATTCAAACATCTCACCTTATTGCTAAGGATCAAGCTACTTGGAAAATAAAGAGCACTGTCCTTGCATCCTACACCATCATGGCCAAGTTTAGAGTCTACCGAAAAAAAGTTAAAGGTCTCAAGGAAATGATCCGAAATTATTCCAAAGATACAATCTAAAGACTTATTTCTGGAGGAAAACTTTTGGTTTCCTAATATATTTTTGGTTTCTGGAAAGGCCAGGAAATGCATTGTCTATTTCACAGTGTGGAGTATATAGGGATGATAGTATTCACCACACAATTACTCTCCAGGTTTTCAGTATCTGAGAAGTCCCTGTATTTGAGTCATTCTAATTCAGTTTTAGATAGGAGAGGGTGTGGTTCTAATATCTCCTCACAAAATTGTATTCATTCTACTCGTGTGGACTTTAATTTCTTTCAAAGGAGAGCTGACATTGTGAGAGTCCTATCGACACTTGGAATCCTTGTAATAACTTCTCAACCAACTTCCTGTGTCAGTACAGTCTGGGAAACAAACCTCATTAGTCACTAAGGTAACTTAAGGTATAGAACACCGTAAACGAAAAAGAGAACTCTCAAACTTCCATTAGATAAGTAGTTTAAGTGCCCAAAACAGGTCTTGGGTACCAAGGAAACATTCACAGATGAGACGCTAGCTTTGTAATAGTTCTATTGTTCTGTCAAAAGAAAATTTGGAGAGCTTTACTTGATATAAACATTTTATCAAGCAAGAAACACTACTCACAAACAGGGCGATTTGAGCTGAAAGGTGGATAGAAGCTCAGCATTCAGCAGTTACAGCTGAATTTATAAAGCATGGATGAGGGAGTACATTTTCTTTTTTTTTGTGATTGGTTACTAGAAACTTAACGTCTTTTTATGGGAGTAGCACTGTGTACACTGACCAGAAGAAAGCTTTTGTGTTTTAGGTCAGAGGCAGTACTTTGGGGAAATCAGGATTGTTTTAGGTCAGAGTCAGTACTTTGGGGAAATCAGGATAGTTTAAGTTTTGGTTATTTAACTATGAGTGTTTGGTCAAAAAGTATATTCAAAATGTGGCCTCTGTTTTGGTTTTTCTTTTAACAATTCTGAACAACAAACTGAATGGCATAATTCAAGCTCAGAAAGCGTTAATTTATTTCTTTGTGTTTGTCCAAGGGTTATACCACATTGCACATAAAAAATCTTCCATCCCTAAAACTGATATTCCTTTTTCTCATGCAATGGATTAATATTTTGAACTTTTGGAATGGTTTCTGTGATATAAAGAGCTTAAGTCATATTGTAAAATACAGATCAAATTTTCTCAACAGAATCTTAGGTCATATATTTATTTAGATCACTGAACTCATCTGGTGTCCAAGTGTTGTATTCCATGGTCTCCCAAATGTCAGAACTAAAACAAGTAAAAGATATTTATTAAATATCAAAAATAAGTGTTTTATTTTAAAATAATGTATACTCTATTAGAAGTGGGCCCTGAAAATAATGAACAATGAAGCAGTTACTGAGAAAAAACAAATGGAAGAAATGGACCTCATATTAAGCAGCACTCTACACTGACCACTACTGAATACTTACACTAGAATTGTGTTTTATCTTCTTCTGAACTGTAAGGTACTTGAGGGCAAACATGATGTCTTTCTTTCTCAACAATGTTTAGCTTAGTCTCTAGATCTAGACATAATAAAAATAGCTAGTTAGCATTTATTGGGTGTGTGTATTTCTTTAATGTACATTATCTCAACAACCTATGTGGTAATATAATTAGCTGAGTTTACAGATGAAGAAAATGAGGCTCACAGAGATTATGTGATTTAACTGAGATTTTATAGCATCTGAGTCAAAATCTGAACACAGATCTGAATATAGAGCCCACTGTTTCCATCATACTTACTCACCCTATTCATTTATTGAGTAGCATTAAATACACATTTGCTGAATTGATCAATGCTTTTATGATTTCTTCCGGATAAGAATTTTATTCTGATCATAGAAATCGTCTTATTCAATCCACACAACTATTATTACCAGTAAGTCATGAAGGCAGTCTCTATAAGCAGCCTTTTTTTTTTTTTTTTTTTTTTTTTTTTTGCTGTACGCGGGCCTCTCACTGTTGTGGCCTCTCCTGTTGCCGAGCACAGGCTCCGGACGCGCAGGCTCAGCGGCCATGGCTCACGGGCCCAGCCGCTCCGCGGCACGTGGGATCTGACCGGGGCACGAACCCATGTCCTCTGCATTGGCAGGCGGACTCTCAACCACTGCGCCACCAGGGAAGCCCATAAACAGCTTTTGGTCTCATTTGTAGGGCACCACTGAATAAATTAAGGACAGTTATCTAGTTCAGGATTATTTTGTATTCTTATAAGGAAAGAATGTATTATATGTAGGGAGATAAAATATTAAGGCTAGAAGAGACTTCCAAAATATTTTTTTCAGTCTATGTTTTTTATATAAAGGTTGGTTTGTCTCCTCCTGCTGCCCCTTCTCCTCCTCCTCCTCCTCCTCCTCCTCCAACTCCTTGCTTTTGATCTGATTTTTCCTCTTTAAATAAACTGCATAATATTTTATAAATTATTGCAGCCAAACCTGTATGTCAGTGATTTTTTAGCTCAACACTATTTGTTCCTTTCTATTGTATTGTACAATTCAAATCCAGTTTTGGATCTAAACATGATAGGTTTGTCTTCTAATCACAATTTTGCAGTTGTGGCTTGGTAGTAAGTTTTGGTGGGACTCTTATTCTAAAAGACAGTTTTGATGTTTTTAATGTCCTGTTTAAAAGAACTTAAAAAGGTGAAAAACGCAGTATAGACACCAAAATGTTGGATTATCAAAACACCCAATGTCAATATTGAAATATATAACTTTAAATTAAGACAATTTCTGGAAAATCAAGTGCTGACTCTAAACCAAAAGGAATTCTGTTTGGAGGGCATTTTCATAAAAAATTAAAATGAGAAATACAGCAAAATTTAACCACTGGGGAAACACTTTCTTCACTTGGCTTCCATGACACTCTACTCTCTTGTTTTTCCCTTCTCATTCTCCTTTACTAGGTCCTCCTTTTCTCTACAGCTCTTCATATGGGACTGCTCCAGGATTCAGTCCTTCATCCTCTTCTATTTTTCAGTTCTTTATCTACACTCATTATAATGGTTTGAAATACTATCCGTTTGCTGATGACTCCCTGGTTCTGCTCTCTAGCCCACAGCTCTCTCTCCTGCTGCAGAATCACACATCCCAACTGACTACCTGACAACATGATGACGAGTAAGCATCTCAAGCTTAACATTCCGTTACTGAAGTCTTGATCTTACCCTTCAAACTTGCTCCACATGAAGTCTCTCCCATGTCAATTGATGGTAACTCCATCCTTCCAGTCACTCGGTTAAAAGATCTTGGAGTCATCCAAGATTCTTCTCTTTCTCTCATGCCTTTTATTCAATCGTAGGAAGAATCTGATCACTTCTTACCACCTCCACTAGAACCACCCTGGTTCATGACATTCATTTCGCCCCTCCTGTCACTTTCCCTCCCCTACAGTCCTTTCTCAAGAGAAGAGTCTGAGTGATGCTTTTAAAATGTGTCAGGTCACGCCATTCCTTTTCTCAAAATCCTCCAAGAAATCTTCACGTCACATAAAAGCCAAAGTCCTTACAAAACCCTACACAATCTGGCACCCTAACCCCCACCCCACTCCCGCCAGCACTTACTCTCCTCCTTTCTCATTTGACTCCTGGCTTCCACAGTGTTTCCTGAACAAGCTTGGCTTGCTACTGACTAGGAGCCTTGGAGCTGTAAGTTTCCTTTGCCTGGACAGCTTTTCTCAGATTATCAGATCTTCCCCCAGTTAACTGCATAGTATGCCCCATTACCGCCTTCAAATCTCTGCTCAATAATGAAGCCCACTCTGAGAATCCTATTTAAGAGTTGTAATCTGCCCCTCTATCCCCTCATCTTCTTTTATACTGTTCTATTCTTTCCACACCGTGCACTACTTAATATTAATAGCTTACCACACTAATTATTTGGGAGCTCATTTTTGTCTCTAGTAGAATGTAAACTCTCTCTCTATATAAGATTGTTTTGTTCTTAGGTTTTAGGGGGTCGGCACACGCAAAACGCTCAATAACGGATTCCACCAACTCATCATTTCATTGTTCACACGGCTGGGCAAGCTCCCTAAACTCTCCTTAAGCCTAAATTTCAGCACCTTCTTAAACCGCTAGATCTCACAAAACTATACATTTTCCTTTAAGAACTTTCCGACCCCGGAAGTAATAGCTTAAAGACGGGGGTCGGAGGAGAAAGCTACTTCCGTTTCCGTACAGACCACAAGGAGCAAAAATACCATGGCGAAGGCCGGGGAAAAGAGCGGCGGCAGCGGAAACAAAGGCTTGAAACGCAAAGCTGCTACTGAAGAACCTCAGGAGGCTGCAGTCGCTGAGGATGGGACGACGGAAAGTGGGGTCCAACCCTCGAAGGCGGCTGCCTTTCCTCCAGGCTTCAGCGTTTCGGAGATTAAGAACAAACAGCGGCGACACTTAATGTTCACGCGGTGGAAACAGCAGCAGCGGAAGGTATGAGGCGCGGAGGCGCCAGAGCGCGTGCGCGATGTCCCTTTCGCTCCCCTGGGGTGGAAGTTGGGGGATGGAGGGGATGTAGAAGGGGCATCTAACCCATTCTGGTGTGCACGTATGGGGGAAGGGTGTCCTAGAAGACTTATTGGGACTGTAATTTCTAATCCGAGATCTGATGGATTGAGGGTCTACAGGCGCTGGGGGAAAAAAAAACCCTATTTTATATTGTGTGTCAGGCATTCTGTTCAGAAGTCGACAGAAGTTACAGATTTACGGTACATCTTGCCGGTTTTTGATCATTTTAAAAGCATGTTTTGTTTATAAAATATTTGAGTAACTAGTGATGGTTTTATTGGAAACAACCTGAAAACTCCTCTCTCATTACCGTTTATTTTTAGTACTTTTCAAGACAAGCAACCAGCATAGCCACGGTTTTCTTTAGGATGCAACTTGCAAAGGAATGCAAAACAAAACAACAAAAACTATTTAACTTGTTTAGATGTACATTTTGCACTTTCACTTAATTTGAGGTTTTATAGTAAAAGATAAAGCTAGTGAAATTTTAAACATTTAAACTTGTCAATTTAGATTAGTGTTTTGAAGGAGCAGAATCTTTGAGAAATCTTATTGATTGGCTAGCTCATTTGGTTTACAATACAGCTATGAAAATCTAAGTCAGGATGTTTCTTTTAATACAGTTATAAGATTGCTCAGTTTAAATATTCATAGCATTAGTAATTTGTAACTTCAGTATGTGTTTGTGATATAACTGGTGGTTTCTCAATATTGTTCTTTTCTTTTTCAAATCCTTTAGGAAAAGTTGGCAGCTAAGAAAAAACTTAAAAAAGAGAGAGAGGCTCTTGGTGATAAGGTAAATGAAACTTTTAGTCCTCTGCTTTCTGTCTGGTATTAAGGAGTGCTCCCTGATACTTACATTGAATCATTTTCTTTTAAAATTTATTATGAAATATTTTGGATATATAAAATGATATAAAAATAAGGCAGCATACCCCTTTCTATCCTTTACTCAGCATAAGAAATTTTGCATTAGTAGATAGTGTTCAAGTTCTTGTGTACTTTTTTCTGATTGCTTTCCCCTCCAAAGAAACACTCATTGGGACTTCCCTGGTGGTCCAGTGGTTAAGAGGGTTAAGACACCGCGCTTCCACTGCAGGGGGCACCGGTTTCAAACTTAGATCCCTCTTGACATGTAGCATGGCCAAAAACAAAAAAAAGATAAGCGCTCATGAAATTGCTCTTTATTGTTCCCATGCACTTCCTTTATTACCTTTACTATGTTTGTGTCCCTAAACAGTAAACCCAGTAGTGGTGTTTTGCATGTTTTCAAAATTTCAAAATGGTGTGTCTACTTCAACTTGCTTACTTTACTTAACTTTATGTGTTTGAGAGGCAGAGACACATCTCCCTGACTGGGAATGGGGAAGATCCCCGTTTTAGGCCTGTAACTGGAGCTCTTCTGACTTGATGCACTTTGTTATGCAAGGCTGGGGAATGGCTGGGCACAGCCTCTTCTGTTGTAGGGTTGGGGCGTGTAAGAATGAGAGCTGACTCTGAGGTTAGGAACCTGTGAAGAGTGAGAATGGGGAGTGGGAGGAAGGTGAGATACCTGAGTGGATTATGGCAAAGAAGAGAGAAGAGATAATGCATCAAGAAAGGATTTGGCTATTTTTGTGATATTAACAAAAAGTGAAATCTTTCTATTGAAAAATTTTAAAAGAACTACTAAATACTTCTGCATTATTGCACAGCTAAGTTATTTTCATTTTAGTTTCATTTTATTTATAGTTAGTTCAAGGTTACAATTTATACTTGCAAAATTTAAAAAATGTTCGACTTTTCCCCCCTCCCATCTCTTAAGATGAGGGACCAAGAAATGATAAGCATTTTTGAGAAAGTGAAAAATAATAGACTATATATATGTATATATATATACACACAAACTAAACGCTTCTTCTTCATGAATTCTATTTATAGTATTAGGTTAAATCACAGGAAGTTGCCAATGTTAGACTGTTTTGACCTGCGAAATCCTATCAAGCAATGTTAGTCTTTTTTAAACTCTCAATAATCAGTCAGTTATAGCAAATTAATATGCTGATCACCATTTGAAAACATCACCTTTCTTGTTTTTGGATTGAAAGATGACTTCCTAGACCTGCCTCTTTTAAAAAAATTGCTTCAAATTTAATATTCATTTCATAGAATAATAAAAAAATCCTAGTTTGTCAGTTCATATTCATCTCTGTTAGTGTACATATATTTTGGATTAGTTTTAGTCAGTATATGGTTACAGTTCTGTGTTCTTGCTCCTTAAAATTTCATTTACACAATATTTTGGTCTAAGCAAACAATATTGTGCATGATTACTGATTCTCATGGTATTCCATTATGCTGGAAATGCTGTAGTCATTATCCTGTTGTTGGACATCTGCCCTATTTACTGTTCATTTCTACTAACCATAGCGATAATACATATTTCTTTGTATAAATTGCTCCCCCGTTTCATTCCTTACCATAAATCCCCCAAACTAGAATTACTAGTTCAGTAGATGGAAACAGATTTATAGCTTTTCTTATATATTTCTGAATAGCTTTCTGAAAGTATTGAAACAAAGCTATATATATATGTACCTTTGTAATTTTTTCCCATTTGATATTTTTCTTTTTCATGAATAATTATTTTGATTCCAGTTTCTTCTCTCTGCTACTTCTGCCTGGTTTTAAGCCATTTTATTTAGTGTCAGCAGTTCTTCCAGTATGTGCATGTGTCTGCTCAGAGAATTAAAAAGCCTCTTACTCAATATTGTTATTAGGATTGATGTAGCAGTGGGTTGAAATGAGGAACAGATTGAGTTTTTGTATTATTTGCAGATTTCTGTTATTCTTCCCCAATCATAATGCAAAATTATTAATGTAAAATGCTCCTAAGACTTAACCCTTTTTCTTTTATTTAGGCTCCACCAAAGCCTATACCGAAGACCATTGACAACCAGCGAGTGTATGATGAAACCACAGTAGACCCTAATGATGAAGAGGTAATGTTAGAAGTCTTAAATGAATTTGGATGACCACACTTGATAAATTGTCTATTCGTATGTCAATGTTTAAATTAAAGTACTAACTGGTGAAGATGTGTAATGGACTGATTCAACTGTAATGTTGGCATATTATCATTATTTATTGTAGATTATTTTATAATTGAGTTTCCCAACAATGCTGTAGAAAAAGGGAGTAATTATTTATTTTCTAGAAAGATATTGTATTTTATGCCTAGGTAAACTTATTTGTCATTTAATCTCTATAATAGTTCCAGTGTTTTTTAATGTCATTTGAAAAGCATTCCTCATACTATAGATTTTTGTAGTATTTGTTATACATTTTGACACCTAAGGATAACATTTGATGGTATTTTTGTGTCCTCATAAAACTCTTGGTTTCAAGATAACCTTCCACTTTTCACATTTTCCCTTTAAATAGTTTGCAACAGTACAGTGAGAGAATCAAGGTTTTAAAACTTTGTATATATATGTATTCTTTGATTTGTGTACGGGAAACTTGTTTTTGTTATATTTATTTGCTTTCAAACAATGCTGTTACCAACATTCTTTCACATATTTCCTGGTATAGCCATTCAGTTTGTCAGTCAGTTTTCCAGCAAATGCTTCTTGATTGCCTGCTATGTATGGAGATCTGTTTTAGGGACATGGGATTCATCAGTGCACAAAATACACATATACACACAAAATTTCTGCCCACCCAGAGCTTACTTTCTAGGAAGAGAGACAAACAATGAACATAATAAAATAAATTACCATAGGTTAGCAGATGGTAGGTTACTAAAATTAAATAGGGTAAAGGAGATTCAGGACAACTTGGTGTAGAGCGAGTTTGCAATTTTACAAAAAGGGGGGGTGCATGAGAGAGAGTATCTGTGTGTGTGTGTGTGCCTGCATTTTATTTATTGCGGCATAATTTCAGACTTAATAGAAAAGTAAGAATTCATGTATACACTTCACCTGGATTTCCTAAATGTTAAATTGTATCACACTTCATTTTCATTTATGTTCTCTCTGAAATGCTTGAGAGTAAGTGGCAGATATAAGCCCCTTTACTCATACATGCTTAGTGTGTTTTACCTATAAACTTTTTTTAATAAGCACAGTGTACAGTTTCCATAATTAGATAATTAACATTGATATACATTATTATCTGATCTGTACAGCTTACTCAGATGTCACAATGATGTCATTTTTCATAAAAGAAAAATCCCAGTTCTTGCATTTCATCCCATTACAATGACTCTAACCTCCTTTAGTTTGGAACAGTTCCGCAGAATTTGCTTTTAATGACATTGACATTTTTGAAGAGTACAGACCAGGTATACTTGTAGAATGCCACTTAATATGAGTTTGGTGTTTGCTCATGATTATATTCAGCTTATGTACTTTTGACAGGAGTACCACAGTTGTGACATTATGTTCTTTTCAGTGCTCTTAGCAGGAGTCACATATTGTTGATTTTCCCATTACTGGTTATATTAACTTTCATCACATGATTAAAGTGGTGTCTGTCAGGTTTCTCCACTATAAGTACTATTTTCCCCTTTGAATTTAATAAATATTTTGGGAGGGAGATACTTTGAGATTATATAAATAAATATATGTTACTCTTTAAACTCTCACTCAAGATTTTGCAATTACAAATAATTTTTTCCAGTCTGATAGGTGAGAAATTGTATTTCCATGTAGTTTTAATTTGCTGTTCTTTTGTTATGAATGAGGTTGGACATCGTTTCACGTTTTCTTCCTTTCTTTCTAATCAATTGTTTGTTCATGTCTCTTGCCCATTTTTCTGTTGGTTAGGGTTACAATTTTTATACAATGGTTAGGGTAGGCTTCATTGAGGAGATGACCTTTTAGCAAAGACTTGAAGGATGTGAAGAAATCAGCCATCTTTGGGCAGAAGATAATCCAGGATAAGGGGACATGGCCAGCGCAAAAGCTCTAAGGCAGGAACATGCTTAGTTTATTTTTGAGAATCAGTAAGGAAGCCAGTATGCTGAAATTAAGTGAGCAAGAGGGAGGGTGGTAGAAGAGGTGCCAGGAAAATACGGGGAAGGGAAGAGGCCAGATCAGTGACTTTGCTGGCCATTGTGAGGACTTTGGCTTTTATACTTAGTGAAATGAGGAGCCATTGGATGATTTTGAACAGGGGAATGATGTGATTGTATTTAATTTTTTTAAGTAATTGGTTGCTTTACTGAGATAGCAGTCAGAGAGGTAAACAGACTAGTTCGGAAGCTAATCCAGGAAAGAGATGATGATAATGATGGTGGTGGTGGTGATGATGATGATTGGGACCACAGTGGTTACAGTGAATGTTGAGAATCAGTCTGATTCTGAGGTTTGAGTTTTTGGCCTTGGTGTATTTTGATATTAGAGCCACTAAGAATTTCTTGATATGAGGTGTTAGAGAAAGAGGATTCAAAGATGGCATTGAGGTTTTTAGCCTGAGCAATTAGAAGTATAGAATGATGGAATTATCATTGACAAGGTATGGAACAGGCCTTGGCTGGAGATAAATTGGGGATCAAAAACATGTAATGTAAAAGTTTCCCTAAATATTTACATAGGGGAGAATTTGTTAGGTCATGGGGTGTATAAATGTTCAACTTTACATGAAAGTGCCAAAATGTTTTCCAAAGTAGTGGTTGTATCATTTTGCACTCCCATGGTGTAAGAGCAATATTCCTGGTCATCCACGTTCTGACCATTGCTTGGTATATTCAGGTTAGTGATAAAGGGCTATCTCATTGTGGCTTGAGTTTGCTCTTCCCTGATTCCTAACGTGGTTGAGCATCTTTTTGTGCATGTACTGTGGTTTTGGTAGAGATATGCCAGCTCATGTCTTTTGCCCTATTTTCTATCCTGTAGTGTATTTTACTGATTTGTAGAATTTCTCTAATTTCTACTAATCCTTTACATGTATTACAAGTATCTTCCAGTTTGTGGATTCTCTTTTTACTTTCTTCTTTGGTGTCTTCTGATGAACAAAAGTCCTTAATATAGTTGGGTTTAATTTTTTTTGTTTTTGTGGTGAATGCTGTTTTGTCATCTTTAAGAAATCTGTCTCTATCCTGTAATCATATGATATCATATTTTTTTCCCTAAAAGAACTGGAGAGCTACTTTTCATATTTATGTACTTAATTATCAGGAATGAATTTCTCTGTTTGGTGTGAGAAAGGAAACCAGCTTCTCTCTTCCACTGCTCCCTCCTTCCCCCTCATATGTAACCAGTTTCCCCAGCACCATTTTTGGAGCAGTACAACCTTTTCCCATAGTAAATTGTAATGCTGTGTCATATATTAGGTATCCGTATATGCTTAGTCTTTTTCTGGGCTGTTTTTTTGGTAGTTTGTTGCTGGATCAGTTCTTTACTTTCTTAATTATTTAGCTTCATGATAAGTTTTGATACCTGTTAGGGCAAGATGCCCCTCCCCATTACCATTCTCAAATCCCTCTGTTCAGGAGTGTTCTCTTCCTGGACCTTTGGTCTTCCATATAAAATTATAAATTGTACTAAATCAGATCAGTTTGAGGATATATATATATATTGCTTAATTAGGTCTTATTTAAATACTGAAAATGTATTTCAGTGAATTTCATTGTTTTCTTAATACAGGTTGTACACGTGAATCTTGTTAGAGCTATTCCTGGGTATCTTACATTTTTTCTTATTAGTGTAAAGCACATCTCTTTGAAAACTGTTTAAATTGCTGATTTACAAAAATGCAGTTGATTTTTTTAATACATTTTTTAAAACATCTATCTATCTATATTTGGCTCCGTTGGGTCTTCGTTGCTGCGTATGGGCTTTCTCTAGTTGCTGCGCATGGGCTTTCTCTAGTTGCTGCAAGCAGAGGCTACTCTTCGTTGTGGTGCACAGGCTTCTCATCGCGGTGGCTTCTCTTTCTGCGGAGCACAGGTTCTAGGCCTGCAGGCTTCAGTAGTTGTGGCACGCAGGCTCAGTAGTTGTGGCTTGTAGGCTCCAGAGTGCAGGCTCAGTAGTTGTGGTGCACGAGTTTAGTTGCTCCACGGCATGCGGGATCTTCCTGGACCAGGGATCGAACCTATGTCCCCTGCATTGGCAGGCGGATTCTTAACCACTGCGCCCAGGGAAGTCCCTGCAATTGATTTTTGGATCATGATCTTCTAACAAGTAGTTTACCTAAATTCATTTCTAATAATTTGTCTGAATGTTGTTTTCATTTCATGTTTAATCCTTTCTGCAAATAAGTTTTTGTTAATTACTTTCAATCCATTAACAGTTTCTTTCGTTCTTACTTAGAACCTCCAGCATGTCAAATAAATAGAAAAAGCAATATTAGCATCTGTGCCATGTTACTGATTTTAAAGAGAATACTTCGTGTATCATTATTAATGTTTGTGTCATTAATGGTAGATTCTCCTTATGAGTTATGGAAATTCCATTCTTTTTTTGCTGGATTTTTTTTTAATGAAGGAATGTAGAAAGTTAGATGCTTTTCCTGCAAATATTAAGATAATTTATGCACTTTTTCTGCAGATATTGAGATGAATGTGCAGTTTTCTCCTTTATTGCACTAATGTAGTAAACGAAATAGATTTTCTAATCTTAAACCTCTTGTATTCATGGGATAAATACAATTTAGTTAAGATGACACAGGCCTACTAGAGAATGGACTTGAGGATACGGGGAGGGGGAAGGGTAAGCTGGGACAAAGTGAGAGAGTGGCATGGACATGTATACACAACCAAACATAAAATAGATAGCTAGTGGGAAGCAGCCGCATAGCACAGGGAGATCAGCTCGGTGCTTTGTGACCACCTAGAGGAGTGGGATAGGGAGGGTGGGAGGGAGGGAGATGCAAGAGGGAAGAGATATGGGGACATATGTATATGTATAACTGATTCACTTTGTTATAAAGCAGAAACTAACACACCATTGTGAAGCAATTATACTCCAATAAAGATGTTTAAAAAAAAAAGATGTTTTATCTTAACATATTGTTTTGGTTTTTTAATACTTTGTTTAGAACATGTACATGTGTGTTCATGAGTGAGACTACAGTAATGTCCTATTTTCATTCCTAATTTTATTTATTTGGGCTTTTCACCAGAGGTGTATCTGTTTTGTTTTTCTTTTCAAACTACTGTTTTCTTTAATCTTCTCTATTGAATCTTTGTTTTCTAATTCATTTATATCTCCTCATACCTTTATTTCTTTTACACTTTGAGTTTATTGTTTTTATTTTTTTGATTAGCGTATTTTCATCTTTTTTATTATGAGCAACTAAGGTGATAAAATTCACTTTTGCTATAGCCCCCAAGTTTTAAGATGCATTTCTTTCATTATTGTTTAAATCTGAGTACCTCTTTTAATGAAAGATGATTTCTTCTTGTTTGCTATATTTTTTTATTTCATTAGTTTTCCCCGATCCTTGTTATTTCTTTCCTTCTGCTTACCTGGAAGAGCAAATGAAAGCTCTTCCATTTGCTCTTCTTTTTCTAGCTTCCTAAGATGGAAGCTTAGATTATTGATTTTATACTTTTTTCCTAGTATAAGCATATAAAGCTCTGGTTTTCCCCTAAGCACTGCTTTAGCCACATCCCATACATTTTGGTATGCTTGTTGTGTTTTCATTTTCATTCTGTTCAAGATATTTTCTAATTTCTCTTGTGATTTCTTCTTTGGCTTATGATTTTCAAAAAGTGTCCTGTTTAATTTCCAAATATTTGAGGATTTCCCAGATTCCTTTCTGCTGTTGATTTCTAATTCAATTTTATTGTGGTTTGGGACATATTTTGTTTGATTTCAGTCCTTTGCAATTAAAGAAATGTCCTAGCATTTATGTCCTAGCATAAATAAGATCTATTCTGAAGAATGATTTATCACAATCTACTTCAAATAAATACTGACACGATTCTGGTAAAATACAGCAAGTTTGCACCAGTATAGCTTCATGACCCTCCACTCTTACTCATGCTATTATTGTCAGCACACGTTGTTATATATTACATCTGTCTATGTTATAAACCCAGTGTTGTAATTACTGCTTTAAACATCCTGTTTTTTTTAAAGAAATTAAGAGCATACACACACAACACACCCACAGAGTCTTTTATGTTTACCTTCATCATTACCTATTTACAGTGCTCTTCTTTCCTGCTTGTGGATCAGTTACCATCTGGTATCATTCTCTTTCAGCTTCTAGGACTTTCTTAAGCCTTTGTTTTTATAGCAGGTCTGATAGCTAATTATCTCAGCTTTTGTTTATCTGAAAGTGTGCTTATTTTGCCTTCATTTTTGAAAGAATTTTGTGGGATATAGAATCCTTGGTTGACTTTTTTTTTCTTCTGGTACTTTGAACTTGTTCCATTGCATTTTGACCTTCATTATTTCTCTTGAGAAAGCAGCCATTAATAATCATTGTTCCCATGTATGTGATTTATTTTTTTCTTCTTTCAAAATTTTCATTTTTTGGCTTTTACCAGTTTGACACTGATGTGTTTAGGTGTTGTTCTTTCTTTTTATTCTACTTAAGGTTTTCTGAGTTTGGACCTTAAGTTAGAGTTTTTCATCCTTTATTTCTTTGAAAATTTTTTTCTGCCCTCATCTCTCCTTCGGGGACTTCCTTTTCACACACACTGTTGAAATGGTTATGAGTGTTCTAAAAGTTTCTGCAGCTTTGCTCCTTTTGCTATGATTGTGTTCTCCATTCTTCGGATTGGATACTTATTAATCTATTTTCAAGTTTATTGATTATTCTGTATCTTAGATCTGCTATTAAGCCTGTATTTTTCCTTAATTCCTTGAATATATCTGTTACAGCTGCTTTGAAATTTTCACTAAATTCAACATCTGGGCCCACTCAGTTTTTATTGACTTCTCTTTTCCTGATTATAAGTCATACTTTTCTGTTTCTTTGTATATCTAATATTTTGGTTGAAAATTGGACATTTTAGAAAACATTGCAATAACTGGATTGTTTTTGTTTTTTTAAGGGTTATTGATTCTTTTTGTTTTAGTAACTTGTCTGGACTTAAATTGGAATCTGTCTGACAGTAGCATTATGTTACTACTCAGTTTGTTATTTTTAACATGCCTCCCTAGGGACTGTCCCAGTGTTTGCGTGGATTAATGGTCAGCCAGTGATTTGGGTAGAGGTTGTGGTGCGACACCATGAACCCCTAAGACATACATACCCTCTGCCAGCTGAGCTGTGTGTGGATTGAGGAATGCATTCAGAGTTGCAGCCATTTTTCAAGTCTCCCTTGCCTTTTAGGTGCACTGGATTCTCAGGTCTCTCTCATGTGTAGTTTAGCTGTCAGTCAGGGATTTTGGGAGAGATTATGCCAGTCCCTCTATGATTTTTACTTCCAGAGCTCTCATTAAATTTTTGGCTGGCCCACATCTACCCTGAACTGGGCCTGTAACCTTGGATTGGCAAAGCTAGCGTCTTCACACCTGCCCCTCCTTGAATCTGGTCCGCCACCTCTGGATTCAGGATTGCTGGTTGTCGCCTACTATCAGTCCTGAAGTTGGTAAAGTTACTGTTTTCACCAACAAGGTTGATAGAGGAAATGGAATAGCTCTAGGCAAGATTCTTGATGTTCTTGCCCACAGATGTATCCATTTTTCAAGAATAAACGCATCTCAGTGTGTGTCTTGAAATTGTTTTTGACAGTTTTTTTTTTCCAGTTTTATATTAGTATTCTTCAGATAGAAAATTACCCAACCTCTTCACGTTGCCATTAACCTAAGTCCCTCCTGGGCCCTCTTTAAATCACCAGTCAGCTAGGTAGTCAGTGTTATAGAATCCCTACTGTAACTACTTTTAAAATGCTGGCCCAGTAGAATGTTTGATGTAAAATTATCTCTCTTTCTGTTTTCAGGTTGCTTATGATGAAGCTACGGATGAATTTGCTTCTTACTTCAACAGACAAACTTCTCCCAAGATTCTCATCACTACATCAGATAGACCTCATGGGGTAAACATATCAATTAGTATAGCTCTTGAATTCTTAATTTTCTTGCATTACTTAGATTATTTAAGAGAGCTCTGTTCAGAAGAGTTAAATTATTAGTAATTGCCTTAGATTATGCCTGTAAATAAGCTAAATAAAATGTAATGCTGATGTGATATAGGCTCACTAAGCATGATTCTTCAGGATAGGCTTTCTCAGCCTCAGCACTGTTAGTATTTTAGGCTGGATAATTTTTTTATTGTGCAGATTGTCCTGTTCATTATAGGATGTTTAGCAGCATCTCTGGCCTCTATGCACTAGATATCCGTAGCAGCCAAACCCCATACTACCACCAGTCATAACCACCAGAAATGCTTCCAGATGTTGCCAAACATCTCTTGATGGCAAAATTGTCCCTAGTTGAGAACCACTGCTTTAGGCTGATCAGCCTTTGATGGATGAAACATTGTTTAGGTTTCACTCTTTCCCTAGCCTTGCTCTCTTTTAATAACACTATCTTATAATAATTACTTCTTTGCTTATATATATGTGCTATACAGATTTGTATTCTTTTTTCACTTTTGAGGATTTTTGTTATTTTGTTTTATAGAGAACAGTACGACTCTGTG
Organism: Lagenorhynchus albirostris; assembly: GCF_949774975.1. Taxonomy (NCBI): domain Eukaryota; kingdom Metazoa; phylum Chordata; class Mammalia; order Artiodactyla; family Delphinidae; genus Lagenorhynchus; species Lagenorhynchus albirostris. The sequence continues at coordinate 112,343,459 of NC_083096.1, read as the reverse complement.
AACAGCTCTCCACAGTTATACCAAACTCACATGTTTATTACAGAAGAGGACTGGCTCTGAAAAAAATTATTCCACAGTGCATCTCAAGAGATTTCACAGACCTGATTGTTATTAATGAAGATCGTAAAATACCAAGTATCCTTTGTTTTTTTACGGAAGTTTTCCTGTCTAAACAAGAGACAGCTTCAGGGAATTCATAATCTAGTAGGAGAAAAGAAACATGTAAACAAACAAAAATATAGTGTGGATAGTACAATTAAGAGAGAAATACAGGATACAGTGCAAACTCTGGTAAAAATCTGCCCTGGGGATATCAGGGAGGAAGTACTTGATAGAAAAAAGTGCTTAAACCCCATCTAGGTGGATATGGGTGAATGAGGTAAGGAAGAGGAAGAGTACCCACTGCAGAAATAACCATTTGGAAAGATAGAGGCGTGAAGGTGCTGACGCAGTTGGGCATCTGCAACTGTCATTTGATATGACTAGATTTTATGGTGCCAGAGGTGGTTTCACAGGATTGCCTTTTTAAAGTAGGTATTTGGGCCCATATTATGTATTAACTAGTATATCAGATGCCAAGAATAATCTATCCTTTTACCATGAATCACAGATCTGAGGTGAATGTGTTCCCTAAACCCTAGGTGTTTCTTCCTGTTGTGAGGTAAGAGATCATATAAAGGATGCCTAGATTTTTTGTCATTGCTGTTGTTTTACTTACTCATCTCCTGGCGGCCTGTGAACTCAGTAACTTTAAAGATGGCCAGTTGAATGAGTCAAAATTAAGGAGTTAAACAATAGGGACAGTACTTCTCTGCTGCCAGGTTAACATTTTTTTTCTTAAATCAATGAACACTTTAAAAAATAATGGTTTACAAGCTGTTTTTTTTAATCTAAATAATTTTTATGGCTTTTATTGTTTTCAATGTAAGTTAAAGACTTTACCCACTTGTACAGGTTGCTTTTCAGAGACTTTTAAGACTAAAACTAGCTTTGTATTGTGGTATATTGTTGGTCATTTTATAATTTGGCCGGATCGGGAGTTACTGTAACAAAGTAACAAAAATCTCTTGAATACTTAACTATTCCAGAAGAGATTTGTTTTAAGGTAGTTGTTGCCTTTTTAAAACTACCCTCCCAAAATAAGGTGGCAAGGTCTGTGTTCCTCTATTTTTGGCAGTTAAAAACCCATCATCATTTCATTACTAGCAAGCCTGCTAGTAACTCTTTGCTAAGAAGCAAGCATTTATCAATTCAATAAACATTCTATCCATCTCTTGCCTTTAGAAAGCTTATATTCTCTTTACTTTATAATACTGTGTTGTCTTTTTACCCAAAATGTATTAATATTTTTCTGTTTACCATATTGGACACCCTAGAGGGTAAGTTAACCGTCAGGTAATTAAGGTACCATCAGTACACAGACCTGATTTAAGGAAATAATTAGGCTACTTAAGTAATCCAAATGTGAAACTGCTTACTCCTATTCATATAAACATATATATATATATATATATATATATATATATACAGTCTGCCCTCCCTGTCCACGGGTTCTGCATCTGCGGATTCAACCAACTGTATTGAAAGTTGGAGGGCTTACTCTACTATGCCAATTTATATAAGGGACTTGAGCATCTTTGGATCTGCCCTCCATGGTGGGTCCCAGAACCAGTCCCCCACAGATACTGAGGGAAAATTACCCAAGACTTAATTTTTGGATACAGAATCATGCAGCAGTTTCTAAAAGTCCTCATGATTGGAAGTTTTATAAGTATAATCCTGCCTGGATGTTAATTTTTATAATTTCAAAGATGTTTCATTTTCTTTTCTGATTAACATCTAGTAATGCAGCTGATGTCAGAGTATCAGTGAAAGACACTAGGAAAACAAATCTCTTGATTTGCTTGATCACATAGAATGATCTTCAGACTAATGCACGTTGGTAAGCCGGACTGGAAGTCCATCTTGGATAAGAGATTGTAAGATAAGGCAAAGAGTATCTGCAGAAACTTGTAAATGAGACTGTTGCTCTAAGGAAGATATGAGACAGGTAAATGGAGGAAGGACAGTGGCTAATCTTTGCCATGATCCCCCCCCCCAAAATGTAGAATTAAAGGGAGAATAATTTGTAAGCACCTAATAGAAATGGTGATTCCTAGAGACTTGATGTGGGCTCACAAATAACAAATCATGACTCCTAATGATGGCACTTGGAGAAAAGTTGAAAGAATTGAAGATATCTAGCCTGGAAATAAGAAAGTGGGAACATGACAGCTGTCTAAAGATATATTGACAGTAGGAAGGGCTACTGTGTGCCATATGGTGGAAATTTATAGTGGTATACATTTTTGACTTATTCTAGAAAAGAACTTTGTTATCCTACCAGTAGCCTTGTGGCTTTGGGTCAGGCAGATGTGATATCAAATTCAGAGTTCACTACTTGCTATTTTTGTGAATTTAGTCAAGTTTCTTAGTTTCCTCATATTTTAAATGTAGGAAATAATACCTATCTTTGGGGTTCCCACAAGGACCACATTAAATGTATTATGTTTCAGAGGCATAGTGCCTGGCCTGTACTAGGCATTTTATTAATTGTGGTGCAGTGGGAAGCATGAAGGCTTTTTCTGGAGAGAGACAGACTTCCTCTATTCATTATTTCTAAATGGAAATTTGAGGTAGGATAAGTCTTTCTGCTTTTGGCAGCTTATAGGGTGTTTTACATTCCTAGCCTTTGTATCAATCGTAACAAAATGCCTCTATACATTTCTAAATGGAAATTACCAGTCAAGAGTTTGGGCTCAGGTGTAACCCCACCCCAGTTGTGATCTACTGCCATGTAGCACTGAAACTTGGGTCGAATCTACCTGACCCTTCTCAGACTCTTCCTCATTGCTAAAATCAGTATGACTCCTATTTTACATGGTTTGGGTTAGAGATTAGCAATAACATAAAGCCTTTTGTACAATGCAGGTACTTAGGAATTGATACGTCTGGATTCTGTAGTTTCTTTTGACACAAACCACAATTTAGTGGGAATGTTCTGGAAAGGATTCAAGCCTTGATTTAGGTTGAAACTAATGACTTCTACCTCTCTTTACCCCCTCAAGATTTTATGATTTTTTCAATGTGCAAATGATACAGAAATACTTTTGCCTGTACCTCATGAGGTTGAACTTTTGGTGAGTCCTTGAAGGGAAGGAAAGAATTCAGACATTTACTGATAATCTGCTATGTAGTAGGCACTAGTATCTGTCAGAAATTAGTTAATAGATTTGTTGGGAAGAAAGGCATTTTACATGACTGTAACTCAAATGACAAGTGCTGTAGTAAGTTAACAGTGAGATCGAGACTATTTAGAGCTTAATTTTGACTGTAAAGAGGTGGCATTTGAAGTGGGTCTTAATGGATGAGTAAAATATTGTAGATATTTGAAATACAATGAGCAAAAATCACATGATAGGATTAATGTGTGTGGTGTGTGAGAGAGTGTGTCAGTGTCTACCAGCTTGGAAGCAATATGGGGAGACAACAGGTTAGAAAGGTAGTTTGGAGCCACAGTATGACTGCTATGACGATGTCTTAAATCTATAGATGAGTCTGTGGTGAGAGTAGTTTGAAATTAGCTACAGCTGTCAAACTCTCACAGTATCCAGTTTTTCACATAGCACACGAGGAGCTATGGTACAGATACAGTGACAAAGCCGAGTCCCATAGCTTTAGTAACTGTAGAACCAAGGCCTGAATCCAACTTGATTTATTCTATATTAGAAGATGTACTTGAAATGGTGAGAGAGGTCAAACCAAGCAAAATACTGTTTTCCTAATCTGGGTGGAAAATCTCAAGGACCTCAATTAAGACAGTAACAATTGGGGTAAAGAGGAAGCTATAGAAGTGAGGAATTTAGGAAGGTAAAAGCAGTAGATAGGATTTGATGGGAGGAGGAGGGTGATGATAATAACCACCATAGTTTTTCAGTAGATGAATGGGAGAATGTTGATGGCTTTTTTTTTTAATCTTGAATTTTTATTTTTTTATACAGCAGGTTCTTATTAGTCATCCATTTTATACACATCAGTGTATACATGTCAGTCCCAGTCTCCCAATTCATCATGTTGATGGCTTTTAAATACGGCAACATCTGTTTTATAAAACTCATATTGTGTGCAGAAAAACAGTTGAATTCTGACCTCCTTTTAAGGTTAAGTATTTGAAAGAATCAAGTTGTGCTACAAAGACTTCGGGTATGTTGTGTAGTTTAGCCGCATTCCAAACTTTTAAAGCCCTTGGGCTGCTAATCCTGCTGATTGTAGGTAGTTGTCTTATACTTCATGTGTAGTTTAGAGTGTCTAGCCTAATTCTGTTTGTGGTAGGGTAAGTGTTTAATTAATAGGTTGATTTTAAATTGTGGTACAGTAATCCCAAGAATTAAGACCATGTCTCTTGAGAACACTAATAACCTTGATTTCCAGAAGAGAGTTTGTCTCTGGTCTTGTAGGATGATATTCAAAACTGCATATCCTGACCTTAACAAATGTGTAAGACATACATATATATGTATGAGAGTGTGCCTTTTAAGGGTTATAAAGCCTCTGAACATAGAGGTAAACTTATATTCCATTTGCAATGCTACAATTATGCTAGAATCTCATCCTTTTAGAGTATTATAGTAGTGGATTTTAGCTCTTTTCACCTACTTCAGTTGAATGCTGAACATACCCTATAGCTATTTACCATACTGTGAAGAGAAAAAGTAGGACTGCTATAGGTTAGTTTATTTTTCTGAAAGATTTAGGTTGACTTCTCTGTCTTGAGTTTTGGGTATGGTAAGAAAATCTGTTAAGCCAGAGGAATACATGCACCCACCTATTTACCTAGCTACAGATTTTAGGAGGCTTTGGGCATACAAAGAACTAGTTATTTAAACAATTTAAAACTTAGATTACAGAATGTAATCTAAATGTGTTCTTAGCTTTGTGAACAGATGGATTAATTCTGAGTCACTTGCCAAATGGCCCAACTGCTCATTTTAAAATGAGCAGTGTTCGTCTGCGTAAAGAAATTAAGGTAAGTTTTATGCATTCCTTGATTGGCATTGGTCTTCTCACAGTATTTGATCAGTAAATACTATAACCTATATAGATCTAACTGATTTTAATAATGATATTTGCTCTTCTGGTTAAAGGGATACTTTTGTGTACTGACCGTTTTCTTGTGAGATTATAATTGAGTTATGGCAGACAAGCAATAGCCTTCGTTACTATGAAACATGTCACTTTTTAGTAGAACTTTCTTTTGGTGCATTCACTGCATATTAAATAATTTTAGATAAATCTTATTTCATGGGTTTGATTAAGCCATTAAGATAACTAAAATGTTTCAATGTCATGTAAATTCGAAAACCTGAAATTGCAGTGAGATCGTTATTGTGACTTTTCATCATTTTTCTAGAGAAGAGGCAAGGACCCCACAGAACACATACCTGAAATAATTTTAAACAATTTTACAACACGGCTGGGTCATTCTGTTGGACGTATGTTTGCATCTCTCTTTCCCCATAATCCTCAATTCATTGGAAGGCAGGTTGCCACATTCCACAATCAACGGGATTATATCTTCTTCAGATTTCACAGGTGAGAAACTCCTTGGACTTCAATGATGAAATACATTTTACACACAAACCTGTTTTCTAATGTATTCTGACAAGTATTGTAGATGAGAAATTATCTTTCAAACTGTCATATTAAAGAAATAACAGTTTGGGTTCATTCACACTAATTTCCTTAACTCTATTTTATCTTTGAAGATACATATTCAAGAGTGAAAAGAAAGTGGGAATTCAGGAACTTGGACCACGTTTTACCTTAAAATTAAGATCTCTTCAGAAAGGAACCTTTGATTCTAAATATGGAGAATATGAATGGGTACATAAGGTATGTGCTTACTCTATGAAAAGCCATTTAGATAATTTTAAAAGGATGGAATGAGAATAAAACGACATACTTTAAGCTTTGGGTGTTTATACCTTAAGTTAGGCTTCTGAATTTCTTCCCAGGAGCTAGCAATAATCAATCTCTGATACAGTGTTCTGGTCTAGAGATTAACTCTGGTTCATCTGAAATATCCCTAAAGATCAGTGGTTCCCAAAGTGGGACCAGTAGCATCACCTAAGAACCTGTTACGAAGGCAGACTGTTGGGCTACAGACCTGCTGAATCAGTAACTTAGGGAGTGGGCCAGCAGTCTGTTTATGAGCCTGTGTTATAATGATTCTGCAGCATGCTTGAAAATTATTTTATAAAAGTTATATAGAAGTTACATTAAAGTTAAAATTATTTTATAGAAGGTTTTATAGAGGTTTGGAGATCATTTTAAATTATAAATGAAAACTTTAATACTTTAAAACATAATTTTTCAACCTAATAAGAAATATTTCACCTAAGTATGACTAAAATTTTATATTATACACACACATATTGGAGCAGTAATTTCCAATACTTTTTATATTAGAGCTAAAGACTTAAACTGTCTCAGAGACAAACCTAGAGGTCCTTTTTTTATAGCACTGTTACAGATTGTTTACTTTTGTTGTTGTTGTTTTTTCTAATTTTCAGCCCCGGGAAATGGATACAAGTAGAAGAAAATTCCATTTATAAAGTACTGAGGGGATAGTATTGGATTGTGCTGAACAGGCCTATCTTGAATTTATGAAAGAAGAACCTTTTCAAAATGGCATTTACTGATTTCATAAGCCTTCTGTCATGTCTGGATAAAGTACCAAGTGCCATGAATTGCCACTCACTATTTATGTAGCAAATAAAAGGTCATTTTGGTAAGAGTTTATAAATTCAAGTTTCCTAAAGCTTAATTCTCTTATTTTTAGGTAATTGTTAATAGTTGAAATTGGGATCAGTAGTCAAACTAACATTCCTGTTTGTACTTTCATGGAACATGTGGGCTGGAGAGGAATACAGTGCTTGGTAAATACTGTGTAGCCCACTGTTTTCTATCAGACTGATCTTCATAGTTTTAATTCTGTTTCCCGAAAATACATATATTTGGGGGTGAGGTTTCTAGGCTGTTTTAACATTTCCTTAAGCCTTTCAAGAAGGGTAGAAATTTTTAAAGCAAAGTGTTTTGCCAAGGACTAAAAGCAAAAGTTGCAAATTATTGATGCTAATCTTTGGTTCCCTTTTCCTTGGTACTTCTTTACCTCATTACATTGTACTGTAGTGTACCTCGGGCTCTGAAATTTTTCTCTTCCATCTTGTAATGGAATTCTTATATACCTAGTCTTTACTATCCTTACTAGGAGAGCCATGTGTTATGAAGTAAATAACTTCTAGGTGTAATGGTAATACCCCACAAAGTAGTTCATTAGAAAACAAAGTTAACCCTGTAAATAACTAATCAATAGAAACTAGTAGTATTAGCAGCCTCCTCCTGACCTTAAAAGAACAAATTTGCAACTTACCTTTAATTCTCTAACAGTCTTGCAAATGTATGGCATAAAGTTATGTGAGATGAGCTGCTGGAACAAACACTAAAAATTTTAACCCCTTAAAGATGATGGGGAAATTGTCATTTTGTTCTTAGGTGTTCAAAACAAATTAATATTATACATAGTATATTTAATACCAGTAATTAATCCAAAAACTTTTATACTAAGTATTTTATTGTATGCTGCCACCAGTGTATATAAAATAATTACCCTTGTGAAACAGAAATTCATGAATATTCAGAGAGGTAGACTGACAAAAGTAGAAGTTTGTATAGTATGGCACATATTATAGAGACAGGCTTTTGTACAGGCTTCAGATTTAGCTTTCCTTTGAATATTCACCGGTTTATGAAAAGTGTTTTAAAAACCTGAAATGAAAAAACAAAAAAACCCAGTGAATTAGGGTAAAGTATCATAAGAACAATAGCTTTTTTTCTGAATAGCAGTACATCTTACATTACATTTAAGGTATTCATCTGAATGTCAGGTTATAAAATGCTTTCAATTAAACTAAGCCTGTTTAAAAAAGAAAAAAAAAAGCAAACAGACATCACAGGTTTCTAGGGAAAAAAATGAGAAACAGGATAGAAAATGCCTGTGGTGTAAAATGTAACTTTCTCTTAACCACTCTCAAGTATATATATATAACTTATGATTTATAACCACTCTCAAGTATATGTAACTTAGGGTTTAGAAATAAACAGACTTAAAGTTTGACTTGCCAATATCATTGCCAAAATACACTCTGGATCCGAATTTTTAAAGAGGTTAATATAAAAATCTCTGAAGTTGAGAAATATCTGAACACCTCTAGGAAATGAGCAATAGTATCGAGGAGAGCAAGATGCAATCCCTTCTATTTACCCACATAAACCTATATACAAAGAGAAATGTGTACATGGATATTGACTATAGTAATGGTTTAACAGCAGAGGACTGGAAGTAGCCTAAATGCAACCCAATAAGCCAATGGATAAATAAACTAAGGTTCATACACATGACAGAATACTATACAGCAATTAAAACGACAAAACAATCTATGGATTAACACAAATCTCAAAAGTAATGCAGTAATAGCTGTTCCTTAAAAATAATACCTATGTTTTAAAACTATAAAACAATAAATATATATAAAAAGTAAAAACAGGGGCGTAACAACTTCAGGTTTAGTCATCTATATGGAAAGGTAGGAAAAGTATCTTTTATTTCTTGAAAGTTGGGAACCCTGGCAGTCCAGTGGTTAGGACTTGGGGCTTTCACTGCCAAGGGCCAGGGTTCAATCCCTGATCTGGGAACTGAGATCCCACAAGCCACACAAAGCAACCAAAAAAAAAAAAAAGGTAAACCATTTAATTCAGGAGAGTAGACACCTGGTTTTTTATACTTAGTTAAAAATTTCTGTTACTTCATTACAAAAATGTTCAAGAAGCATAAACAAAATCAGTGTTGAAAAAAACAATGTGTAGCCTCAGTTAATCAATGCAAATTACAAAAATGAGATAGGCAGAAGAAAGTAGCAAAGAATCTGAGATCTGTTTGGCAAGGGCTCAGCAAAAAAGTACTCTTAAGCTCCAGGTGGAATAGCAAAGTTTAATTTGGCAGTTTTCAAGGTTATTACATTTTAAATGTCATTCCTTATTGTTACTTCTGGGAATTTATCTTAAAGAAATGGGTAAAGTATACAATGGGTACCAAGATCTTCACCTCAGTGTATCCTCAGATTTGGAAACCTCAATATTCGATGAAGTATAATTTAACTTATAGTACAACCACATTTACAAGGACTATTAAATGAGAGCACCAAATCCTAACCTCTAGACCACCAGGGAACTTACAAAGACTATTAAATGAAATAAGAAAATTCAAGTGTAGAAAAAAACTGTGCATACTATGATCACTATTTTTCAATGATTGTTTTTTTCTCTTAAAAGGAAGTATCTGTTAACAGTGGTTATTTCTAGGTATGTGGATCATGATAACTTCTATTTTAATACCTTGTACTATCTGTTGCTAAATTATCTATGCTTTTAAAAAAGTTATATAAATATATAGACTTAAATATAAGACTTAAATACAGACTCTTTGCATCCATGCCACTCAGTGTGCCTAGGACAACCAACATCAGCATAACATCCCAGACCTACTTTCAAGTTTGAGAAGAAATGCTTTTACATCCAAATATTCTTTTCCTAGCCAAAAGTGTTTCAAATCATAATATCCACAAAGCTAAGGGCTTATTATACTGCCAAAATTAACAGCCATTATTTTACTTTGAAATCTAGATTCTTATCCCAACCATATTTTAACCTTGAGCAACTCATTAAACACTTATCTGCAGACTCCTATGAAATGAAACTATTAACAGCCAATTAAGAAGCCAGGCTTAACAGTATTTTAAATGAAAATAAACACTTTGTGAAGAGAATACAAGAGGAACCGTAAAAATATGAAATTTCCCAAAACTGCCATGAAGAATTAATACTGCCAGGAGCAAACGACTTTTAACCTGTTAAATATGAAGGTGCTAGACTTAAAAAGAATTACTTCCCTTAAACTCAAAGGCGGGGTTTTTTTTTTTTCCCTGTGTTTCGAAAATCTTAACCAATTCAACCAATCATTGTATTTACTGGAAACATGTACTTATACAAACTTCCTGGACACTCCCAAGTCTACAAAGTTTAATTAGGGAGGGCACAACTGTGTAACATGGTATTTTAGGAAGCAGCTTCCTGCACTTGGAGGAGTCAGAATGTCTGTAGATGGTGTGTGCCATACAGTCTTTTTTTTTTGAAGCACTATTTAAGTTTGCTTCTCGTAGGTCAATATGAGTAAATGCTCTGACAAAAGTCCTATGGATTTATGAAGGTAGTACCCTTGGATTACATTTTCAATTATCCACATCATGTTTTCTTGTCACATCTCTTTTGGATTGATATATGTTTTTGCATACACTGACATTTGTTCTGTAAGTTACACGTTAACATATAAAAGTATGCTTTAAACCAGCCCAAAATTTAGTTTCTTAATCCTCTGAAAACCAATCCACTGTCTGCCACCATGAACATATATACTTCATTTCTCTCATTTTATCTTTACCTAACAACAATAAAATTAAAACCTGTTGTTCCCCAGTCCAAATGCCAACACCATGTCAGCTTATTCGGCTATCTCTTCAGTTTCTCTTGCATTCACAACTCCCAATTATTTGCTATGCTGTTCTATTAGATAATCATTAATCCAAATCAGTTGATAGTACTTCAAAAGCCACCACCATGAACACTGCAGATTTTTTTTTAATGTCTAATTTTTTTTTTTAAATAATGTGCTGTTATTTACTGATTTATCCTTTTTTTTTTTTGGCCGCACAGCATGTGGGATCTTAGTTTCCAGACCAGGGATCAAACCCGTGCATTGGAAGCACGGAGTCTTAACCACTGGACCAGCCAGGGTAGTCCAATGTCTAAATATTTGCTAGATACACAAAAATCAAACTAAACTAGTATTTGGGGGCACCAGAATACACCATTAGGCCAATGCTATAAAAGGTAACATGACTTGTCACAGCAGTGAAATTTTCTAGTAACTCCTATATCCTCTTTATGGTTATTAAATCCTCTACTTAATCCTTTATGGTAAAATAGAAACAATTAGTCTTTATGACTACTAAATCAGCAAATTTCATCAATCCTCACAAAACAAAGACTGGAAACTCTAAGTGCCAAACAAAAGTGTATGGGATGATTTTGCTCAACTTATAAGTGCTGCAAAGAAAGAGACCTGACTAGTTATCCCTACTGTGTGGGGCTTTGTTGTTTTAATTTAAGGAAACTTACCTTGCAAAGATTCATTTTACTACAAAAAGGAACAGACTTTCTGAGGTCTGAAGGGATTTGTACTTGAAGATACTCCAGTCAGCAGGGGGTCATGTTGAGCATTCTGCAGACAGAATTGTTTCAAATCTGCAGCTGCCTGCGAAACCTGTATATAACAAAGGGTGGGGGAAGTGGGTGGAAGGTGTTGACAATGTTTTAATGAAGTTTTTCTCAAATCTCCAAAAATACCTGCCAATAAACACTTCTCTTAACTCAAAAAAGAAATATACTAATTGAAGCTCAACAGTCATATACTGAGCTTTTATACTTAAAACACTGCATGTAAATAAGTACGAACAGTACAATTCTGTTTATTTGTAAAGCACAGCACATCCTGCTAGTTTATTAATAAATAGGTTGTTCTAGTGTAACCTTGAGGGTACTCAACATCTTGTCTTTTATTAAAAGCAGTACACAGGATATTATAGGTTAAAAAGTGTTAAAATGCTAGTAAACTATCACTCTGTCTTGAAAGCAGTATGGGAAATGGGAAAATGCTACTCTGAGTGAAGATCATGTTCAAAATCTGAACCATTCAGTTTATTGTTTTGGTATATGTACCATCAGCTGTTTAATGCTACAAAACTGGACAGTGACAGTTTCTGCTCAGGGTCATGTGACTGAAAGGCTGATTAGCAAACTTCAGTTTATTTTAACAACTTTACCAAGCAGCCTGCCTTTATGAAACTGTGTATGCCTTAAATGTGATTTAATAATTTTCATATATGTATGCAAAGCCATTTAAACAGGACTTAGGAACTTCTGTGGCTTCATAGTTAAAATAACTTTATATCATGTATCACTTAAACATCTACTATTTGTATATATTCTGGTAAGGTGTGATACAGGACACCAAAACAATAAACTGAATAGTTCAGATATATAACATGAATGACTAAAGGATGCCTCAAATACATACAATATCCTAACTCTTGAATTGAGGTTTAAGAAGATGGAGAAGATAATCATTTATTTTATTGTTTTAACTTCCCTTAAGGAGGGTGAGAACAGGTGTCCAGTCTGGCTGGGTAATATTTAGCCTTTGAAAGGGAGCTTAGGGCATCACAAATGCTCTCTACAAAGAACTTCTGCACATGACAGCTGTACCCCAGACATTAACCTGATAAAAGGATCCATCATCATGAGATGAATCTAAACTCTTCTTGGAATCTAATTTATATGTTTGGCTTATATACCAATCCAGGGTAATGAGTTCCATGAATTTATTTAGCAACTGTGTGAGTAAACAGTTTATAAATTCCTGGTACCAAGTACTATAACAAATGGGTACCCTGCTCCCCTAAAAGGTGTAGCTACAGTGGGGGAATGGTGGTATAATTTTTCACTGTTGTATAACATGGTTTCATTCATTCACATTAACCAGCAGTAAAGAATGTGTTAATTATCTGCCTAAAGTGTAGGTAGGCGCCAGCTTAACTCCCTTTCACAAACTTCTCATCACCTCTATGTGCCAAATATAATTTTAGGGACTGAGAATATGTAAGAACAGCCAGATCCCTGCTGTTATGGAGCTAACAGTTCAGATGAAAAGAGGCAAGGTGCTCTGCAGAAAAACAAGTGTTTTTTTAGATCAGGACCTAAGAGAAAGTGTCTGTGAGGAGGTGACATTTAAATTGAGATCTCAGTGACAAGAGATCAGCCAAGTGACCATCAGTGAGAAAATGATCAGTGACAATTCCAATCAGTGGGAAAATGGACACAAAGGCTTAAAACTCTAACAAGCTTCTAGCCCCTATGGCACTGTAATAATCACCATCCAGGAGGCTGAAACCCTATAATCCTGGCATAATAATCAGTGCCCTCTTTCAAAAGTGCCCTGGGTTAAGTGTATGGTAACCCAACAGTGGGAGAGTCTGTCAAGCATTTGTGATAGTTTCTATCAACTACTCAAACATAAAGGTTTAAAAAGTAAAGCTGTGGTAATTCGAAAGTAAAATATCACTACAAAAGCATCTAGCATAGAGTCATGGGTAAAACAGAAGCAAAAATGAAATTGAACTAACCACATTTTGCAACATGTCTAATGAAAAGCTCATTTAAAGTCCCATGGTGTAATGCCTCCTCTCCTTGCTACACACAGCCCTGGCATCAGACAAACAGATTTCTAAATAAAACCAAATCACTTGTGGTGCCTTTAATGATTCCGACGAAAACCCTCCTAAGAATAGGAGGAAGGCATCATGCTGGGGAGTTATTGGAGGGGCTAGAGTTTTCATGGTAAAGCGTGAGCCTGAGGACTTCAACTCATTTTCTTTGGAGATTAGGGCTAAATACCCCTACTTAACACTTTCTGCTTTCAACCAGCATTTTTCCCCTCCCCCCATTTTTTTCTTTCCCGGGCCACTCCAATCTATGATAAAGACACGCCTGAAATAAGATAGTGATTTCAAAGTTAAATCCAGCCAAGACTAACCATAAATCACTGGAATGAGTTAAGTATCTGGAGATTAGAGAAATGGATTCGAGACAGCAATGGAGTTTACAACACTTAAAGGACAGGAAGAGAGGAGAATCCCACCCCAAGACTGATGGGAATTTCCCTTCCCTCCCGAGATGACCACAACTGAGTAAACTAGGTCCCTGACATTTCTACTTAAGGAAATGGGTAAATAGGAGACCATCTTACTCCACAAAACATTTCAGGGGGAAGTAAAAACTAGCCTAATGAGTACAGAATCAGATCATCTTGGAAACTGGCTTTTTCTTTCAACAGAGTGCATGCTTTATACTCTTCTGTTTCTTTTTTAATTACAACTGTTTCACACGTAAACTGACCCGCACCAGAAAGAAGCCAATCCACGCAGGATTTAAAAAATCAGGAAACTCGAAATAGCACTTGAACATCAGGTTGTCATATCACCAGACACAAAAGGCTTTTTCCCCAAAGTAAATACCCCAGGACAAGATCAATGCTAAACAGATGCCAAAATAAATAAAACTGGTCCACCCTAATTACTTTTTCGGGTACGCGCGGACCAGTAGATATACCCAAAGTCACAACACAGCAAACGGTGCCAAACAGATACGAAATGCACGCTTTGTACGAGGCTGTACAGGGCACCAGTGGTAACCTTAGACATTGCGAACGTTTCCAAAACAGGCTTCTTTAAAGTTACGCAAGAATTCGTTTTCAAGTGTGTGTTCGGTGAATGAGAGGAGGTGGAAGTAAGACTCTACTACTAAAGGGAGTGGATTTGGGAAAGTTCTGAAATGCAAAGAAAAAATACTTCTAAATCAAAAGTCGGATAAAACCCCGTCGGGTGACAAAAAACAGAGGAGCTGGTCGAGAGGGCCGGGAAGGGTGCGGACTGCGCGCGGAGGAACAGCTGTTGGCGAGCACGGCCGCGGAGTCACTACGGAGGGAGGGAGACGGAGAGGAGGGCCGGAATGCGGAAAGCCGCTGTTCAAGCCAGGGCCAGCTCGCCTTGGAAAGTCTTGGGGCGGAAGGGCACACTAACCTGCCCCCCAAACCACAGCGCCGACCCGCGCCGCTACTTTTCTAAAGCTGGCCGCCGAGATCGCCGCCGCCGAGAGCGCGTCCTCCCTAGGGGTGGCGAGAGCCGGACGCGAGCCTCGCCCGCCGCGCCAGCTCGCCTGCCGGATTCCCCCCGCCCTCCCCTCCCCCTCAGCCGCCCGCCCCCGCTCACCTTCACGCGGTTGAGCCCGGCCTCCAGCCGGAGTTGTTGAACCACTTTCTTCATAGCGGCGACGCTGGAGGAACCAGACATGGCGCACGCGATAGCTGGGCAGATCGGCAATCCGTCGGTGGATCGGTGATGGGTCCGCAGGGCCAGACGGCGGGACGGCGGGGCGGCGGGTCTGCTGAGCGGGGGGCGGGGCTCGGAACTTTGTCTCTAAGTTTCCGGTTCTTTGCCCCGTGGCTCCACCCGCGGCACGCATGCGCGCCCTTCTCCGCCTTCTGTTTCGGCTCCTCACTCGGACGGGAGCCCGAGCCTCAGGGGGGTGAGGGGAGAGCTGGGAGCGAGAAGGGGCGGAGCGGATGGTGGGCGCGGCAGCTGCGGGATGCTAACGCGACCAGACACCCATCCTCTCCGCTCTCCCTCTCTGGAGAGGATGATTTGGGAGAGGTAAGGAAAGAGCTTGTCGTTATCCTCCAAGACCCGAGGGGACCGGTGAGAGAAGTCAGATATTGAGGGACTTTGTAAAAGGCCTGGTGGCGGGACGACGAGGCGGTTCCTGTTTTCCTGACGGAGTTGGCGGCAGAGGTTGAGGGAAGGGAAGGGGAGAGCCTTACCGAGGCGTAAGAGCTAGAAATACGGGCTTGAGTCACTGGCACCCTGTCCCCTTAGAGACGCATCCCTGAGTGACCCAAGTTTGTCCAACGGGCGGCCCATCCGCAGCCCGCTTCCCCATCGTCGGACCCCAATAGGAGTAGATGCAAGGTTAGGGACCTCAACAGAAAAAAAAAAAAATGACTCTTCTCTTTAGTGCTTAGCTATAAACATGAATTACCTATGTATCTCCTCAGCCGGCATCTCACTACTGGTTCAATCAGTCATTCTCTCTAGTCTTTATCTCTTTTTCTGTTGTGGTTTACAAATAATTACAGCTTTCTCATGACATGGGCTTGCTTCATGGATATGATACTACTTCATGACTTCCCTTTATACATTCATTTTGCTTCAGTATCTACTAACTACATACTTGAATCTTGAGTTCTTCTCCCAATTTTAATTCCTAAGGGCTCATCTATACATGCCAGGCCACTTTGTCTCTGGCCAGCCAGGATTTGGTCTTTAGTATTGATACAGTCAGTAATAACAAAGGGAATTGTAGCTCAAAACACGGCTTGTTTGCTGTTCCTTTAGAAGGAATACTATAGGGGGGCAGTTTAATTTAGGATAATAGTAAAGCAGGTCTTGATTGCTCTATCTTGAGTTCACTTAATGAAAAATTTGTTCTGAGTTAGAATATTAAGTTTTTAATGCATCCAGAAAAATTGAAAGTTGCAGTCTCCCAGTTGGCATACTAGTTAATGAATGCCAGTATGCTGTATTTAATATAAATTATTACCATTAATTCTTATCTAATAAAGAAGTTGAGTTGTGCTTTGTTAGGTTCATAATTGAGACTAATAGTAGTACAATGTCAGAAAGAGCCTTTGGATAGATACAGAAATAGAAATATTTAATGTTTCCTTAAAGTACTAATGTATTTAAAATAGCGTTTGAGATGGTTAAAATGACAAATCACATTTTGTTTTAATTGTTGTAAAAAATTTATATAGGAAGTAATATGTGGAAATAATTTGATTTGAAAGATTGTGTGTCCCAGAATATAACTTTTAATTTTGATACCATTAGAACAATTAGTGGAGTCTGATAGGATTTCATAGAGACGTAATCAGTACTAGATCACAGGAATTTTAAGTTCTGTCAGATTTAAATCACTATCTTAACATAAAGCAAAGCTTTGGAATTTTTTTTTTTTTTTTAAGAGAAAGAAGCACACTCCATAGACAGTGTGGGCCATCTCAGAAGGTGAAAGGCACCAGGGTATGGGGGTTGTCAGTTTTTATAGGGGTGGGTAATTTCGTAGGCTAATGAGTGGGAGGAGTATTCTAGCTGTTTTGGGGGAGGGGTGAGGATTTCCAGGAATTGAGCCATGGCCCACTTTTTTTTTTTTTTTTTTGCGGTACGCGGGCCTCTCACTGTTGTGGCCTCTCCCATTGTGGAGCACAGGCTCCGGATGCACAGGCTCAGTGGCCATGGCGCACGGGCCCAGCCACTCCGCGGCATGTGGGATCTTCCCGGACTGGGGCACGAACCCGTGTCCCCTGCATCGGCAGGCGGACTCTCAACCACTGCACCACCAGGGAAGCCCTGGCCCACTTTTTGACCTTTATGGTCAGCCTAGGAACTGTCATGGCGCCTGTGGGTGTGTCATTTAGCTTCCTGATGTGTTACAGTGGAAGTCAACTCATCCACCATCTTGGAGCTATTTGGTTCTAATGAGTTTATGTTGTATCCTCCAGCTATGTCATTCTTTTTAAACGTTGTGCCCTGCCCCCTTCCTGTCTCATTCCCCGCTCAGAGATTTCACTCCCATAATCTTATGGGAAGCAGAGGGGTGATGGTCTTTCTGTAACTGCTTCAGGGCTGAGTAGAGGTGTCAACCCTGCCTGTCAGGGAGTAAAAATCTCTGGATGCCTGATCTAGAGACCCCAGGGGGCAGGACAGCTTCTTGTTTTGAGTTGGTGTGGACTGGAATCCTTGCATAGTCATCTTATGTGGGACTATTGTAACTACTTCTGTAGCCTTCCTGTGAATTTTCTTTTGTTTTTGAATTGTATTTTATTTTTTCATACAGCAGGTTCTTATTAGTCATCCATTTTATACACATCAGTGTATATATGTCAATCCCAATCTCCCAATTCATCACACCCCCGCACCCTCTGCCGCTTTCCCCCTTTGGTGTCCATACGTTTGTTCTCTACATCTGTGTTTCAATTTCTGCCCTGCAAACCAGTTCCTCTGTACCGTTTTTCTAGGTTCCACATATATGCGTTAATACACAGTATTTGTTTTTCTCTTTCTGACTTACTTCACTCTGTATGACAGTCTCTAGATTCATCCACGTCTCTACAAATGACCCAATCTTCTTCTTTTTTTTTTTTTTTCTTTTTTTTTTGCGGTACGCGGGCCTCTCACTGTTGTGGCCTCTCCCGTTGCGGAGCACAGGCTCTGGACATGCAAGCTCAGCGGCCATGGCTCATGGGCCCAGCCGCTCCGCAGCATGTGGGATCTTCCCGGACCGGGGCGCAAACCTGTGTCCCCTGCATTGGCAGGTGGACTCTCAACCACTGCGCCACCAGGGAAGCCCGACCCAATCTTCTTGAAGAGGAAGCACTTTTGTAACAGCATCAGAGTACAAGGATAACTGTCTATAAATGACAAGACTTAAAAGGCATGGTTAAACATCTTATTACAGTGTAATCCATAAAGAAGTGACAGACAACATTTTAAGATGACAGCTAGAACTATAGCATTAGACCAGGACATATCCAAATTCCAGAAACTATATAATTTTTAGAATGTCTGTGTTAATATCATTCATCTATACAGTATATCTTAAGTAGGTTAATCACTCGTGTGATAATGCTCTCTATGTAATTTAACATACCAAATAATACTGGTTAAATATTTCTCTCTGAGATGCCTCAGGGGCCCTCCAAAACATCCCAAAGTTAGCTGAAAGTCAAAAGAACTTTGATTAAAATTTGGGAAGTTTCTCAAAAAGTTTCAACACTTGATCAAATAAGGTCATTGGTCACTGTGAGACAATACTTATTTGTTAACCAAACTTACAAGAGATCTCAAAAGCAAATACAGATCACTTAAAGGCAAAGAAACTCACATAATATGTTATCAGAAACGGCATTCCAGGGACTTCCCTGGTGGCACAGTGGTTAAGAATCCGTCTGCCAATGCAGGGGACACGAATTTGAGCCCTGGTCTGGGAAGATCCCACATGCCGCGGAGCAACTAAGCTCATGCACCACAACTACTGAGCCTGTGCTCTAGAGCCCACGAGCCACAACTACTGAGTCCACACACCACAACTACTAAAGCCCACGTGCCCAGAGCCCGTGCTCCGCAACAAGAGAAGCCACCGCAATGAGAAGCCCGCGCACCGCAACAAAGACTAGACCCTGCTCGCTGCAACTAGAGAAAGCCCGCAGGCAGCAACGAAGACCTGATGCAGCCGAAAATAAGTACATAAAATAAATAAGTTTATTAAAAGAAACAGTATTCCAAGAAAACCTTGTTCTTGGGACTTCCCTGGTGGCTCAGTGGTTGAGAATCCTCCTGCCAACGCAGGGGACATGGGTCTAATTCCCTGGTCTGGGAAGATCCCATGTGCCACGGAGCAACTAAGCCACAACTACTGAGCCTGTGTACCTAGAGCCCATGCTCTGCAGCAAGCGAAGCCTGTGCACCACAACAAAAAGTAGCCGCGGCTCAATGCAACTAGAGAAAGCCCACGTGCAGCAATGAAGACCCAATGCAACCCAAAATAAATAAATAAATAACTTTTTTTTTTTAAAAAAAAGGAAAACCTTGTTCTCTTAACGGAAAGAGAAACCAAATCCAAGACTTAGCTTACTCCCAACAAAATCCATTTACCCACCTAAATTCAATCCAATCTTAGAAAATCCTGATCATGCGTAACTCTTCAGTATTTTTTCATCCTCACGCCTTCTTTTTTTTTTTAATTTATTTTATTTATTTTTGCTGTGTTGGGTCTTCGTTTCTGTGCGAGGGCTTTCTCTAGTTGTGGCAAGCGGGGGCCACTCTTCACCGCGGTGTGCGGGCCTCTCACTATCGCGGCCTCTCTTGTTGCGGAGCACAGGCTCCAGACGCGCAGGCTCATTAGTTGTGGCTCTCGGGCCTAGTTGCTCTGCGGCATGTGGGATCCTCCCAGACCAGGGCTCGAACCCGTGTCCCCTGCATTAGCAGGCAGATTCTCAACCACTGTGCCACCAGGGAAGCCCCCTCACGCCTTCTTTTACTGAAGACACATATCTAACTTTGCTTAAAAATCTTTCCACATTGGGTTACTTTTCTTACTGACAAATTTGCAATAGATATAATAAAGTCTAGTAAACCTAAGTACAACAGAAATATTGTACAATATTATACTTAACATTGATGACTCTAAAGAGGTGTCTATATTAATGAAGCCAACAAGCTTAAGCCACCTTCAATACCAGATATCAGTTTAGTACTGAATATTTTCCAGTACTACTGGGGCTACTCTTTGTTGCAGTGCGTGGGCTTCTCATTGCGGTGGCTTTTCTTGTTGCAGAGCATGGGCTTTAGGCACGCGGGCTTCAGTAGTTGAGGCACGCGGGCTTCAGTAGTTGAGGCGCACGGGCTTAGTTGCTCCTCGGCATGTAGGATCTTCACAGACCAGGGCTCAAACTTGTGTTCCCTGCATTGGCTGACGGATTCATAACCACTGCGCCACCAGGTAAAATTCATTCTGGCCAGATTATTTTCTATTTCTGCGCTAATTTCCTTTAAGTCAGTGAAATGGAGCTCTTTTACTAATTACTTTTTGGCAATACCATACATCTAAGACACACATAGATACGTACGAACACACAAGCACAGAGACCTCATTGTTGCCATTCCAGAATTTCAGCCATGAGCCAGGTACAGCAATGTAAAACCCATCAGTCTGCAAAAGAGGTTGGATTAAAATTGGGTTTCTGGCAGATGTAATAAATCAAGCTCACTTGTCTAGATGGCTAAACCCTTGTTAATAATATTTGTGGAAAAGATGCTTAAGATTTTTATTTGTCCTTGACAAGTTCCAATTTACCCCCTTTTTCAAAATCTGCATTTTAAAAAGATGGCAGAGATTAGGGTTCCTGGAGAAAACCAGGTCAGATATTTGCATCTCAAAGGCACAGGCAAGTTCCTCCTAGGATGACTGTTTCCCCTTTAATACTTACAAGTCTCTTAAGATAAATAGGGAAGCTTTTGGGAGTGATAAAAGGATTGGTGGGCTTTGGATTATTTTTGGAGCCATACCTCTGATTCTGTAGAGACCAGATTTGTAAAACAAGGATAGTTTTGTGTTTTTTTTTTCTTTTTTTAAATAATTGGGTGGCTACCTCAATGATACTGAAAGACCGATATACCTATTAACCTATGTTGGAATGTTTTACTTTCCTCATTTAGCTTAGGGGAGAACGCCTCCCCCAAAATTTCTGTGAGGTACGGTTAGCTTAGACCAGTGGCTTCCCATTTTGGTACGCTAGTTACAACACTTTTGGGAATCCTCCCTAGGTTTAAGAATTTTTTTAATTATAGCCCTCAGTCAGGCCTTTGATCGGAGGAGGCTTGCCTACAGCCTCATGTGATCTCATATTTAAAGGTAGCCACACAATTTTCTTTTTTTTCTCCATTCCATTCCTATCCTGCAGCCACCCTCAGCTTGAATTTTAAGTTTTGTCAGATTTAAATCACTATCTTAATATAAAGCAAAGCTTTGGAATCTTGAAAAAACTTCTCCACTATTGGTATTATAGTATATCCCTAAGGATTGTCCCACTTTGATAATTCTTTTTTAGAGTAATAATTCTGCTACCTTATTTTTTAACTTTTATTATATATTTATATACTTTAAATTTTGTTGTGTATTCTTGTAAACTGTCATACATTTTCTGAGGGAAAACACAAGAAATAATACACAAACATAGGTACACAAACCTGATATACTTAAAGACTGATATTTTCATCTGGAATAATTGTTCGCATTTATTATTATTGAGGTATCCAAGGCCAGGAAGAAATGTAAAGGGTAAAACAATTTTCATCATTTTACAGCATTTGTATAAGTTTAATCTTTCTACTTCCAAAAGTATATTTCTACTTTGTGTAAAACACTATATGTATTTAACCTTAATTTTTGACCAAGAGAAAATGAATTGTTTAGAATAGTAAAAAATGTTCTAGTCACAAGTCTATTATAATTTACCACTTTACTTAGTTGTACGGGATATATGTTCATTTCATTGCAGTTACCAGCCCTACTTACTAGTAGTATATCTTTTTGAATTATTATAATAAGATTGTATACTTATCAAGTTTTCATTTTGAGTCTAAAGCCTTTTGTGTTTTTCTGTTTATTTTTTGAATGAATCAGAGACAGAAATGAGTGGAATGCTATCTTAAACAAGCCAAAAATCTGTTATAACCTTTATTAAATACTACTTCAATGAAGAAAGATTAAAAAAACCCTACAAAATTCCAACTGATAATTACCCCATTCAGACGTTGGTGAATATGTCCCTCAGTCCAAGTCGACCTTCCTCATCAGAGGTAAGAAAATCTTTTTTACACTAAAATATAAGAAAAACCTGCTTATCATTGGTTTTGAAAAGTTTTGATAAAGCAAAAATATGGATTATATAAAGTATTAGATACCAACACCACTGTGAACCCAACTTTGTGTATCCCAGTACTTGATTACAGTTCTTGTATCTCTAAGGACCCCAATTATACTGGGACCTCCAATGCATTGATCCTATCACCTTTTTTTGTTTGTTTGTTTATTCCTCTTCTCAGGATGCCTTCCATGGCTGGCTTAAATATCACGGAGCACTCTTTTGGGGTTTTTTTGGAATTTTTGAATTTTATTTTATTTTTTTATACAGCAGGTTCTTATTAGTTATCTATTTTATACATATTAGTGTATACATGTCAATCCCAATCTCCCAGTTCATCCCACCCCCACCTCCACCCCCTGCCACTTTCCCCCTTTGGTGTCCATACGTTTGTTCTCTACATCTTTGTCTCTATTTCTGCCCTGCAAATTCATGGAGCATTCTTGATCACTCTCTTGCACATACTTTTGACTCCTTGCCCTCTCTCATTTCACTGTAGTTCTTGACAAAACAAAAACCCTGCTTAATCTTCTTCACCTATTCTTCATATATACCTACAGTGGAACATGGCTGGAGGAAAATATACCAGCATAGGACTATTCTCATTTTAAATTAATGACCATGAATCTCAAGTGGAACTTTTTGCTAGTAGGCAATAAGACTATCTCCCACTCACTCATTCACTCTTCCACTATTCTAGATAACTATTTCATACCTTCTCAAACCCCCAATACCTTCTTCTCATTTTCACTTTAAATCAACTCCAGTCAAGCTTTCACTCTACTATTCCACCAAAACTGCTGTTAAATTCACCTTTACATTACTAAATCTATTGCTTAATTCTTATTCCATATATGCTTGATCTGTGTGTGCACAGTAGTTGACACTGTTGATCACTCTGTCTTCCTTGACATAATTCCTTCACTTAGCTTTTAGCATACACATTATCTTGGTTTTTCTTCTACATTCCTTGTTATTCATTTTCAGTCTTCTTTTTTGTGTCTTTATCTTCTTCCTGTTCTCTTGATATTGGGGAATTTCAGGGGTCAGCTCTTTGCTCTCTTCTCTGTTTGCACTCATTGTGATCTCATCCAGTCTAGTAGCTTTTTTTTTGGGGGGGGGATTATTTCACTTTATTGTACCTTTAGTTCTTTTTTTTTTTTCATTTTAACATCTTTATTGGAGTATAATTGCTTTACAATGGTATGTTAGTTTCAGCTTCACAACAAAATGAGTCAGTTATATATATACATATGTTCCCATATCTCTTCCCACTTGCGTCTCCCTCCCTCCCACCCTCCCTATCCCACCCCTCCGGGCGGTCACAAAGCACCGAGCTGATCTCCCTGTGCTATGCGGCTGCTTCCCACTAGCTATCTACCTTACATTTGGTAGTGTATATATGTCCATGCCTCTCTCTCGCTTTGTCACAGTTTACTCTACCCCCTCCCCATATCCTCAAGTCCATTCTCTAGAAGGTCTGTGTCTTTATTCCTGTTTCACCCCTAGGTTCTTCATGACATTTTTTTTCTTAAATTCCATATATATGTGTTAGCATACGGTATTTGTCTCTCTCTTTCTGACTTACTTCACTCTGTATGACAGACTCAAGGTCTATCCACCTCATTACAAATAGCTCAATTTCGTTTCTTTTTATGGCTGAGTAATATTCCATTGTATATATGTGCCACATCTTCTTTATCTGTTCATCCGATGATGGACACTCAGGTTGTTTCCATCTCCGGGCTATTGTAAATAGAGCTGCAATGAACATTTTGGTACATGACTCTTTTTGAATTATGGTTTTCTCAGGGTATAGGGCCAGTAGTGGGATTGCTGGGTCATATGGTAGTTCTATTTGTAGTTTTTTAAGGAACCTCCATACTCTTCTCCACAGTGGCTGTATCAATTTACATTCCCATCAACAGTGTAAGAGGGTTCCCTTTTCTCCACACCCTCTCCAGCATTTATTGTTTGTAGATTTTTTGATGATGGCCATTCTGACTGGTGTGAGATGATATCTCATTGTAGTTTTGATTTGCATTTCTCTAATGATTCATGATGTTGAGCATTCTTTCATGTGTTTGTTGGCAGTCTGTATATCTTCTTTGGAGAAATGGCTATTTAGGTCTTCTGCCCATTTTTGGATTGGGTTGTTTGTTTTTTTGTTATTAAGCTGCATGAGCTGCTTATAAATTTTGGAGATTAATCCTTTGTCAGTTGCTTCATTTGCAAATATTTTCTCCCATTCTGAGGGTTGTCTTTTGGTCTTGTTTATGGTTTCCTTTTCTGCGCAAAAGCTTTGAAATTTCATTAGGTCCCATTTGTTTATTTTTGTTTTTATTTCCATTTCTCTAGGAGGTGGGTCAAAAAGGACTTTGCTGTGATTTATGTCATAGAGTGTCCTGCCTATGTTTTCCTCTAAGAGTTTGATAGTTTCTGGCCTTACATTTAGGTCTTTAATCCACCTTGAGCTTATCTTTGTGCATGGTGTTAGGGAGTGATCCAATCTCATACTTCTACATGTAGCTGTCCAGTTTTCCCAGCACCACTTATTGAAGAAGCTGTCCTTTCTCCACTGTACATTCCTGCCTCCTTTATCAAAGATAAGGGGACCATGTGTGTGTGGGTTTATCTCTGGGCTTTCTATCCTGTTCCATTGAGCTATATTTCTGTTTTTGTGCCAGTACCATACTGTCTTGATTACTGTAGCTTTGTAGTATAGTCTGAAGTCAGGAAGCCTGATTCCTCCAGCTCTGTTTTTCGTTCTCAAGATTGCTTTGGCTATTCGGGGTCTTTTGTGTTTCCATACAAATGTGAAATTTTTTGTTCTAGTTCTGTGAAAAATGCCAGTGGTAGTTTGATAGGGATTGCATTGAATCTGTAGATTGCTTTGGGTAGTAGAGTCATTTTCACAATGTTGATCCTTCCAATCCAAGAACATGGTATATCTCTCCATCTATTTGTATCATCTTTAATTTCTTTCATCTGTGTCTTATAATTTTCTGCATACAGGTCTTTTGTCTCTTTAGGTAGGTTTATTCCTAGATATTTTTTTCTTTTTGTTGCAATGATAAATGGGACTGTTTTCTTGATTTCACTTTCAGATTTTTCATCCTTAGTGTATCAGAATGCCAGATATTTCTGTGCATTAATTTTGTATCCTGCTACTTTACCAAATTCATTGATTAGCTCTAGTAGTTTTCTGGTAGCATCTTTAGGATTCTCTATGTATAGTATCATGTCATCTGCAAATAGTGACAGCTTTACTTTGTCTTTTCTGATTTGGATTCCTTTTATTTCCTTTTCTTCTCTGATTGCTGTGGCTAAAACTTCCAAAACTATGTTGAATAAGAGTGGTGAGAGTGGGCAACCTTGTCTTGTTCCTGATCTTAGAGGAAATGCTTTCAGTTTTTCACCATTGAGGACGATGTTGGCTGTGGGTTTGTCATATATGGCCTTTATTATGTTGAGGAAAGTTCCCTCTATGCCTACTTTCTGCAGGGTTTTTATCATAAATGGGTGTTGAATTTTGTCGAAAGCTTTCTCTGCATCTATTGAGATGATCATATGGTGTATCTCCTTCAATTTGTTAATATGGTGATTGATTTGCGTATTTTGAAGAATCCTTGCATTCCTGGAATAAACCCCACTTGATCATGGTGTATGATCCGTTTAATGTGCTGTTGGATTCTGTTTGCTAGTATTTTGTTGAGGACTTTTGCATCTATGTTCATCAGTGATATTGGCCTGTAGTTTTCTTTCTTTGTGACATCCTTGTCTGGTTTTGGTATCAGGGTGATGGTGGCCTCGTAGAATGAGTTGGGGAGTGTTCCTCCCTCTGCTATATTTTGGAAGAGTTTGAGAAGGATAGGTCATAGCTCTTCTCTAAATGTTTGACAGAATTCGCCTGTGAAGACATCTGGTCCTGGGCTTTTGTTTGTTGGAAGATTTTTAATCACAGTTTCAATTTCAGTGCGATTGGTCTGTTCATATTTTCTATTTCTTCCTGTTTCAGTCTTGGCAGGTTGTGCCTTTCTAAGAATTTGTCCATTTCTTCCAGGTTGTCCATTTTATTGGCATAGAGTTGCTTGTAGTAATCTCTCATGATCTTTTGTATTTCTGCAGTGTCAGTTGTTACTTCTCCTTTTTCATTTCTAATTCTATTGATTTCAGTCATCTCCCTTTTTTTCTTGATGAGTCTGGCTAATGGTTTATCAATTTTGTTTATCCTTTCAAAATACCAGCTTTTAGTTTTATTGATCTTTGCTATCGTTTCCTTCACTTCTTTTTCATTTATTTCTGATCTGATTTTTATGATTTCTTTCCTTCTGCTCACTTTGGGGTTTTTTTGTTCTTCTTTCTCTAATTGCTTTAGGTGCAAGGTTAGGTTGCTTATTAGAGATGTTTCCTGTTTCTTAAGGTAGGATTGTATTGCTATAAACTTCCCTCTTAGAACTGCTTTTGCTGCATCCCATAGATTTTGAGTTGTCGTGTCTCCATTGTCATTTGTTTCTAGGTATTTTTTGATTTCCTCTTTGCTTTCTTCAGTGATCACTTCGTTATTAAGTAGTGTATTGTTTAGCCTCCATGTGTTTGTATTTTTTACAGATCTTTTCCTGTAATTGATATCTAGTCTCATGGCGTTGTGGTCAGAAAAGATACTTGATACAATTTCAGTTTTCTTAAATTTACCAAGGCTTGATTTGTGACCCAAGATATGACCTATACTGGAGAATGTTCCATGAGCACTTGAGAAAAATGTGTATTCTGTTGTTTTTGGATAGAATGTCCTATAAATATTAATTAAGTCCATCTTGTTTAATGTATCATTTAAAGCTTGTGTTTCCCTATTTATTTTCATTTTGGATGATCTGTCCATTGGTGAAAGTGGGGTGTTAAAGTACCCTACTATGAATGTGTTACTGTCGATTTCCCCTTTTATGGCTGTTAGTATTTGCCTTATGTATTGAGGTGCTCCTATGTTGGGTGCATAAATATTTACAATTGTTATATCTTCTTGGATCGATCCCTTGATCATTATGTAGTGTCCTTCTTTGTCTCTTCTAATAGTCTTTATTTTCAAGTCTATTTTGTCTGATACGAGAATTACTACTCCAGCTTTCTTTTGGCTTCCATTTGCATGAAATACCTTTTTCCATCCCCTTACTTTCAGTCTGTATGTGTCTCTAGGTCTGAAGTGGGTCTCTTGTAGACAGCAAATATATGCATCTTGTTTTTGTATCCATTCAGCCAATCTGTGTCTTTTGGTTGGAGCATTTAGTCCATTTACATTTAAGGTAATTATCGATATGTATGTTCCCATTCCCATTTTCTTAATTGTTTTGGGTTCGTTATTGTAGGTCTTTTCCTTCTCTTGTGTTTCTTGCCTAGAGAAGTTCCTTTAGCATTTGTTGTAGAGCTGGTTGGTGGTGCTGAACTCTCTCAGCTTTTGCTTGTCTGTAAAGGTTTTAATTTCTCCATCAAATCTGAATGAGATCCTTGCTGGGTAGAGTAATCTTGGTTGCAGGTTTTTCTCCTTCATCACTTTCAATATGTCCTGCCACTCCCTTCTGGCTTGCAGAGTTTCTGCTGAAAGATCAGCTGTTAACCTTATGGGGATTCCCTTGTGTGTTATTTGTTGTTTTTCCCTTGCTGCTTTTAATATGTTTTCTTTGTATTTAATTTTTGACAGTTTGATTAATATGTGTCTTGGCGTATTTCTCTTTGGATTTATCCTGTATGGCACTCTCTGTGCTTCCTGGACTTGATTAACTATTTCCTTTCCCATATTAGGGAAGTTTTCAACTATAATCTCTTCAAATATTTTCTCAGTCCCTTTCTTTTTCTCTTCTTCTTCTGGAACCCCTATAATTCGAATGTTGGTGCATTTAATGTTGTCCCAGAGGTCTCTGAGACTGTCCTCAGTTCTTTTCATTCTTTTTTCTTTATTCTGCTCTGCAGTAGTTATTTCCACTATTTTATCTTCCAGGACACTTATCTGTTCTTCTGCCTCAGTTATTCTGCTATTGATCCCATCTAGAGTATTTTTAATTTCATTTATTGTGTTGTTCATCATTGTTTGTTTCACCTTTAGTTCTTCTAGTTCCTTGTTAAATGTTTCTTGCATTTTGTCTATTCTATTTCCAAGATTTTGGATCATCTTTACTATCATTATTCTGAATTCTTTTTCAGGTAGACTGGGTATTTCCTCTTCATTTGTTAGGCTGGTGGGTTTTTATCTTGCTCCTTCATCTGCTGTGTGTTTTTCTGTCTTTTCATTTTGCTTATCTTACTGTGTTTGGGGTCTCCTTTTTGCGGGCTGAAGGTTCGTAGTTCCTGTTGTTTTTGGTGTCTGTCCCCATTGCCTCTGGTTGGTTCAGTGGGTTGTGCAGGCTTCCTGGTGGAGGGGACTAGTGCCTGTGTTCTGGTGGATGAGGCTGGATCTTGTCTTTCTGGTGGGCAGGTCCACGTCTGGTGGTGTGTTTTGGGGTGTCTGTAGACTTATTATGATTTTGGGCAGCCTCTCTGCTAATGGGTGGGGTTGTGTTCCTGTCTTGCTAGTTGTTTGGCATAGGATGTCCAGCACTGTAGCTTGCTGGTCGTTGAGTGAAGCTGGGTGCTAGCGTTGAGATGGAGACCTCTGGGAGATTTTCGCCATTTGATATTATGTGCAGCTGGGAGGCCTCTTGTGGACCAGTGTCCTGAAGTTGGCTCTCCCACCTCAGAGGCACTGCACTAACTCCTGGCTGCAGCACCAAGAGCCTTTCATCCACACGGCTCAGAAGAAAAAGTAGAAAGAAAGAATTAGTAGAAGTAGAAAGAAAGAAAGAAAGGAGGGAGCAAGAAGGAAGGAGGGAAAGAAGGAAAACAAGAAAGAAGACAAAGTAAAATAAAATAAAGTAAGATAAAATATAACGAAGTTATTAAAATAAAAAAATAATTATTAAGAGGAAAAAAAACCAAAAACAACGGATGCATAGAACCCAGAACAAATGGTGGAAGCAAAGCTATACAGACAAAATCTCACACAGAAGCATAAACATACACACAAAAAAAGGAAAAGGGGAAAGAATAATAAATCTTGCTCTCAAAGACCACCTCCTTAATTTGGGATTATTCGTTGCCTATTCATGTATTCCACAGATGCAGGGTACATCAAGTTGATTGTGGAGCTTTAATCCGCTGTGGGGAGGGAGGGGCACGGAGTGCGGGGCGGGCCTGCGGCGGCAGAGGCCAGCATGACGTTGCGCCAGCCCGAGGCACGCCTTGCGTTTTCCCGGGGGAGTTGTCCCTGGATTCCGGGACCCTGGCAGTGGCGGGCTGCACAGGCTCCCCGGAAGGGGGCGTGGATAGTGACCTGTGTTCACACACAGGCTTCTTGGTGGTGGTAGCAGCGGCCTTAGCGTCTCATGTCTGTCTCTGGGGTCCGCACTTTTAGGTGCGGCTCGCACCCGTCTCTGGAGCTCCTTCAAGCAGTGTTCTTAATCCCCTCTCGTCGCGCACCAGGAAATAAAGAGGGAAGAAAAAGTCTCTTGCCTCTTCGGCAGGTCCAGACTTTTCCCCGGCAGGTCCAGACTTTTCCCCAGACTCCTTCCCGGCTAGCCGCAGCGCACTAACGCCCTGCAGGCTGTGTTCAGGCTGCCAACCCCAGTCCTCCCCCGGTGCTCCGACTGAAGCCCGAGCCTCAGCTCCGCCCCGGCAGGTGAGCAGACAAGCCTCTCGGCTGGTGAGTGCCGGTCGGCCCTGATCCTCTGTGTTGGAATCTCTCCGCTTTGCCTGCTGCACCCCTGTTGCTGTGCTCTCCTCCGCGGCCCCGAAGCTACCCCGCTCCGCCACCCGCAGTCTCCGCCCGCGAAGGGGCTTCCTAGTGTGTGGTAACGTTTCCTCCTTCACAGCTCCCTCCCACTGGTGCAGGACCCGTCCCTATCCTTCCGTCTCTGTTTATTCTTTTTTCTTTTGCCCTACCCAGTTACGTGGGGGGTTTCTTGCCTTTTGGGAGGTCTGAGGTCTTCTGCCAGCGTTCAGTAGGTGTTCTGTAGGAGTTGTTCCACGTGTAGATGTATTTCTGGTGTATCTGTGGGGAGGAAGGTGATCTCCGCGTCTTCGTACCTTTAGTTCTAGTTTCTCTCACTAGAATAGAGAACTACTCTTCTATTCCCCGAGTGTTATCCTCTCTAATCTCCAGTCTAGTAGCTTTAAATACCAACTTTATGCTAAGTATTCTCAAATTTATATCCCATCCCAGCCCTCTTTCCCAAACTCCAGATTGATATTTTCAGCTGCCTACTTGAAATCTGCGCTTGGATAACCAATAGACAGCTGAAACTCAGTATGTCTGAAACTGAACTACAGTTCTCCCCCCAGCCCAAACCTGTACTAACCATGACCTTACCCATCTCAGTTGATGGCAAATCCATCCTTTCGATATCTGAAGCCAAACACCTTGGAGTCATACATCACACCTTACTCAAACTTCACTTCTTGGACTCTAGCTTCAAATTATATACAAAATCTGACCACTTCCCATCACCTATATTGCTAGCATGTTAGTCTGAGCCACTATCACCTCACACTTTAATTATTGAAATAACTCTATAACAGGTTCCATTTTCTTGTCCCTTATAGTCTGTTCTATTATCCCTTTAATAATTATTAAATATACAAATATTTGGGAGTAGAGCATTATGTATGCCCAAATGTGAAGTAATATGTAATACAGGGTATTATGAAGTGTTCTTACCCCAGTTGATTAACACATGTCAATTGAGGGCTATAAAGTCAACTGTTTACAGGAGAGAGAAGGATTGGAGAAATAAGTTAAATGACACCTTAGGAGTTAATAAGGTAAATTCAGAATGCAGAACAGCCTGTTAAACAATTGGTCCAGTCTCTTTAAAAAGTGCCATGAAGAGAAAAAAAAAAAGCAGGTCTGGAAAACTCTTCCAAATTAAGCTTTTTAAAAGTTGTGACAAAGGGGAGAAGGAGAGAGGGAAGGACAAATTAGGAGTACGGGATTAATAGATACACACTAGTATACATAAGATAAATAAGCAACAAGGATTACTGTATAGCACAGGGAATTATATTCAATGTCTTATAATAAACTATAATGGAATATAATCTGAAAGAAAATAACTGAATCATTTTGCTGTATACCTGAAACTAACAAATTGTAAATCAACTATACTTCAATTAAAAAAAAGAAAAGACGTAACAACCAAATGCAATATGTTATCCTTGATTGAATTCTAGATTGAAAAAACATTCTGAGGACAGTTGGACAGTTGGCGAAATTTGTATATGGACTAGATATTAGTTGACATTAAGCAATTGTTAATTTTCTTAGATTTGTATCTGGACTATTCTATTTAAAACTGAAAACTACTCCCTCTTTTATCTTCCCAATTTCCTTGCCCTGCTCTACTTATTCTCTTTTCCCAGTACTGCCCACTTTCTGATTTGCTATATCACTTACCAGTGTTTTATATTTAATGTTTATTGTCTATGTCCCTCACAGGACTGAGACTAGTCTGAGGAAAATGAGTCACTTGCCTTTGGTGCAAAACTTAAGCAGGCATCAAAAAATTAAG
The DNA here is from genome assembly GCF_949774975.1 of Lagenorhynchus albirostris. NCBI lineage: Eukaryota > Metazoa > Chordata > Mammalia > Artiodactyla > Delphinidae > Lagenorhynchus > Lagenorhynchus albirostris. The sequence continues at coordinate 112,311,557 of NC_083096.1, read as the reverse complement.
TAATTAAGATAAATATTTTAATAAAAGATTTTTAAAATGAAAAACTAATGCAAAAACCTGTGACAAACAAGATATCAACATTTTAAGTAGAAACAGGATCTAATAATGCTATGCCTAGCCATTTTGGAGCCTGAGGCAAAAGGCAAAATATGTGCCCATCTGTATACCTTTTAAGGTATTTTTATTATTTATTGTAAAATAGTTATTTTTATTTTTACTTATTTAAAAAAATTTTTTTAATCAAAGCATAGTTAATTTAAAATATCATGTAAGTTTCAGGTATACAGCACAGCAATTCAGATATATATATATATGAATATATATATATATTCTTTTTCAGATTCTTTTCTCTTATAGGTTATTGCATAATATTGACTATAGTTCCCTGTCCTATTTAATGTATTTTTAAAATAATAGTTTTAATAAGTATATTATTGATGGATTTACTTCCATTAAAGCCAGGATAAAGTTGGGTTTTGATATAAATAGAATGTTTAACCTTAAAATGATGTTGTGAGTTTTAATACAGGCTTTCAAAATTTTCAGTATTTTTTCAACTATGTTGTTCTGGAAAAAGTTAACCATTAAGAAATGTATTTTTTAAAAAAACATGTATATAGCAGTTCATATTTTTCCTTTCTACTCAGGCTCTAATAGTACCATTCTGTCTTTAAATTTATGATATTTTATTCATCATGAATTTTTTGCATTGAATAGATTTATTTATTTATTTTATTTTTGGCTGTGTTGGGTCTTCGTTGCTGCGCATGGGCCCTCCCCAGTTGCGGTGAGCAGGAGCTACTCTGCTACTCTCCTTTGTGGTGTGCGGGCTTCTTATTGCACTGGCCCCTCCCTCTGTGGAGCACAGGCTCCAGGCATGCGGGCTTCAGCAGTCGCAGCTCACGAGCTCAGTAGTTGTGGCTTGCGGGCTCCAGAGCGCAGACTTAGTAGTCGTGGCACGCGGGCCCATCTGCTCCATGGCATGTGGGATCTTCCCGGGCCAGGACTCGAACCCGTGTCCCCAGTGTTAGCAGGCAGATTCCCAGCTGCTGTGCCACCAGGGAAGTCCCTGAATAGATTTTTTAAAATATTATTTATCTTGATTACTGAGGTTTTGGTACCCCTTTAAATTTTGTACCTGAGGTGAGTGCTTCACTTCCCTCACCCTTCTTCTTGTCCTGATACCTCATTAGAATCTCAGCTGCATGCAGGCAAGGATCTTTGTTTTATTCACTACATATTTATAGTACCTAGAACAGTGCTGGCACATAGTAGGCATATTTGTTGAATGAATGAATAAATCCAAATTCCCAATAAATTAATTTACTTCACAAAATGTTTCAAAGGTCAGGAAATGTTTTGTCAACTATATTTTCTTTGTATTGCTTCCTCTTTCAATTATAGAATGAAAGTCTATATACTTTGAATTATAATTCATGAATTGTTATAAAATATATAGAAGTAATTACTTCATCTATGAAAGCAGAGTAAAACGTTTAGTTAAAGAAATATTTTTTTCTCCTGTAAAATATTAATACATTTATATAATGGGCAAGGCCATATTTACTTCAGATTTCTGAAGGTTTTATAAATATTTAATAGTATAGCTTTAATATTTAATATTATAGTATTAATATATAGTATAGCTTTAGCTGTTAATAGGATGGTATAGTTAGAGAATAATCTTTTAAATGCCCTGATATTCAAAATACAGCATATAGGAAACTTCACTATTCCATCTATCTATTCAAACATCTTAAACTGTTGGTTAATATTCTGACATCAGAACTGTACAAGTAATCTGCTTGGTCTATAAAAACAACTCGAGCAAAATACTCAGTTCAAGAGCCATTGTCGGGCTTCTCTGGTGGGGCAGTGGTTGAGAGTCCGCCTGCCGATGCAGTGGACACGGGTTCGTGCCCCAGTCTGGGAAGATCCCACGTGCCGCGGAGCGGCTGGGCTCGTGAGCCATGGCCGCTGAGCCTGCGCGTCCAAAGCCTGTGCTCCACAACGGGAGAGACCACAACAGTGAGAGGTCCACGTACTGCAAAAAAATAAATAAATAAATAAAAAGATGTTAAGAGCCATTTTCATTTCCTATAAAAATTACTAATATTAATATAAGGTCATATTTACTTAAAATTTAAAAAATGTTTCTCACTTAATATCATAGAGTATAATCATTTCAATGCTTTGACTTTTAATATACATGAATAGCAAACTTTCATTAGACTAAAAGATAAGCCTTTATTTGCTGTAATTGTTCTGTTGTAGTAATCTAAATATTCTTCCCCATAGATAAATTTAATTGAGGTAATAAAACACTAATAGGAAAAAAGATAGTACATATAAGCACAGACAAGCTAAGCTTACAGACATGCCCTATGTGAAAACAACCATTCCTTTCCCCATCACTGGTCAGGAATATGTTCTTCCTTGAATTCTGGGAAACAGAGATATTCCCCAAGCCCTAGTATTCACACTTTAGCAGGTGCTGAGAACTAGCACTCATCACAGCTGTGTTAGGGAGACAATATGTAAAGGATAAGGATTCTACAAGGTAACACCAATGAAACTGTGTAGGTGGAGGTCAGGGAAGGTGGAAAGGTTGGTTATAAGAAAACTGATCTTGGCAGTCTGGTATCCTTACTGCAAGCCACAAAACAAGCATTGTATGTCGGTATGTTAAGGAACTCTAGGACCACAGCTCTGACATTGTTTCCAAGGGAAAATGTGCTCCAAGTGCCAAGTAGCCAACCTAACAAATTTTTGGCTCTTCATTTTGTTTTTTTGTGTTTGTTCAGAGGATACATGTATTCCATGTTTATTTCAATTATGTTTTTTAAACTTAAAATTCTAGAGGACATCAGTTGATTTTTTTCACTTTAAAAATATTTTAACTGATTTTATTCTCAATTTATTCACTTGGTGGAACTTCATGTTTTTTATGTCCCTGAAGGATCTTGGAACTATCAGTTAAATACCATTTCAATAGAAGTTGTTAACAAATTAATTTTAGCTGGATTTATAAGGCAAGTATTTTGTAGTCATGTTACAATGTGCCTGAAAAAGCAATCTTTTTTTTTTCTGCAGAGAAAAATGCTTTCTGGAAATTCAAAAATTCTAAGTGAAAAATATTTTATTCATGTGATGGATCCAGTCCCTGACTTAATGAATACTATCAATAGGTAGTGCTATATAACAGTTAAAAAGTACTATAGGAACAGATGTCACTTAGCCATAGTACTGCCACCTAGAAAACAGAGTATAACCTGTGTATTACTATGGCTATACCCAAAGAGAATTAAAAGAGAAATTATCTGAAATTAGAAACCTGTTGAAGAGCTGTGAATAGCGATTAAACCAGTATATCTACAATTACTTTTTAAAAATAGAAACTATTTAAAAATAGAAACAGAATACACACACACACACACACACACACACACACACACGTGTATATATACACATATATGCTCACTTCTGGTTTCTCGTATTTATATAAGGTTTCTTTCTTTAATCAAGATTTTTCATATTTAAACCCTTTAAAATGCAGTATATTCCTATTCTATGCTAATTAACGTATCATTATTATGTATTTGCTTATGCGATTATTTGTTTAACATAACTGCCATTAGACTGTAGCTCCCTGTGAGCAGGGACTTATTCACTACTGTATTTACAACCAGTGCCTAACAAGGTGTTTAGCACTTAGAGGCATTTAAATGTTTATTGAAAAAATTAAATAATGAATGATAATGGGAAAAAAAAATTTTCCCCTGAAGTAAAACTATAAAGAAATTTTCTATGTGGAATTCTTGGGCTCAGTAGGTAGATTTAAAGTTTTTGTCATTAGAGTTCTGTTTAGTATAGCAGAATATTAATTTACTGATCATTAAGTTAGTTTTCCTTAATCAGGGAAGGAAAGGAACAACCCTCATAACTTTTTGTTCTTTTTCATGATAAGTAAAATTGCAAAATACCAATCACAGAATTCTAGATTGGAAGGAACCTAATGGCAATTTAAGCCAACTTCTAAAATGCTTCTAATATCAATATTTTATTATAATATTTTCAACAAATATTTATTGATGTTTTTCTGTATACAAAATGAGAAAAAAGAATTGACTATGGATCCTGCTCTTAAAGAATATTCAGTGTAGTGGTGAAGATAAAATACATAAGTAATTAAAATAGCATATTCTGTATATTTAGAAGAAAAGGAGACTGCTTCCAGCAGGACAAGAGGGGAGATGAAGAACTTTAAGGAAAAAGTGATCATCAGTTTAGATTTTGACAGAAAAATATTTGATCTTGCAAAGATGTTGAGTGGGAGAAGCTTTCTGAGCAGAGAAAATAGAAAGAGCACAGAAGTGGCAAAGGAGGCAACTCTAGGGAAAAGTGAGTGGTTTGGTTTTTACTAGAGCATTGACTGTGTGAAAGGGAATAGTAGACAACAAGTTGTAAAAGTTGTTTATTGAAGGTCTTGAATGCCAGATTAATGAATTTGGATTTTTTTTTTTCCTGAAGCTTTGGAGTTTTTGAGCAAAAGATGATATGATGAGAGCCTTAAGAAACTAGAGACAGGAATTGTAACCAGGAGACTTTTGCAGTGGTTAGGCAAGAGATAAGGAGAGTCTCAGGAACAGGCTGCCTCTCAGATTTGATCTACTACTATTTTCTCCTTAGTTCTACACTTTAGCCACAAAAATCTTCCTTTGGTCCTCACATACAGCAAACTCATTTCTATTTTATCATCTTTGTACTTGCCTGGAAATCACTTCCCCCGATTTTCAAATAGCTTGCTTCTTGTTTTCATAATTCAGTTCTCAGCTCAATTATTATCTTTCAAAAATGGCCTTCTCTGACCACCTAGTTTTCAGATATTCTTTCTCTGAATTCCTCTCTATTACATCACTCTGTTTTATTTTCATAAATCACATATCACTATCTTAAATCACATTTATTTAACATCTGCTCTCCCAAGTGGAATATAAGCTACATGAGGGCAGGGACTTTGCATTGTTTACAGTTGTATCCCCACCACGTAGAACACTACCTAACACATAGTATACCTCAATATTTGTTGAGAGAATGAACGAATAACAAATTAACTCTATGGGATGAATATTTAGGAAATAAAGTTTACAAAGTTGGATTCTAGAACCAGATTACCTGGTTTTGAATCCCAACTTGAAAACTTCCTATTTATAAAATCTTGGACAAGATGCTTAACCTCTCTTTGCCTCATTCTTGTCTGTGAACTACAGACAATATGTGTGCCTATCACATGGAATTGTGAGGATTAACTGAGCTTTATATGTAAAGCATTTAGAATAATGCCTGGCACATAGTAAGTCCATGCAAGTGATAGCCATAATTATTATTATTAAATGACATAGAATTTCTATCATGTTTAGTCCAGTGAATAGAAATAAGATTATATTCTACGTTTTCTAGAATATAGCCTTAGTTACTAGCTTTCTGATTTGATTTTTATGTCACAGAAATATGCCGTCTGCAAAAAAGTGAGGGTAAAAGTAATTGAAAAACGTTACAGAAGCTTTAATTATTTCCTCATTTATTTCCAGGTGAAGGCAAAGCAAGAATCAGAACTGAAACTCAAATCATTTGCTCCTCCATATGTATGTAATGTGACACTTTAAACTTAAACTAATTTTTTAACTTATTTTTTAAAGTGTAAACTAATTTTTTTTAATTTCCTCTATGTTTTAGGCTCTTCAATCAGAATTATATTTGCTTCCTATAATGTATCATTTAGGAAATATTTATTCAGCATCATCAGCAGTTTCTTTAGATGTGCAGCAGACTAATAATGGTGTTGCTGAGGCTGACGGAATAATACACAGACCACTTAGTGTAACTTTGTCAAAGGAAGAACCTGGAACAGATCCCAGTTGTTTAGAAAACACTTTGAAAAAGCTTCTTAACAAGAATCAGGAAGAAGGTGATTTCAACTGGAATGGGAAAGACAAAGAGGTTGTTATAGTACATTTTAACAGTCAGGTCTGGGCAAATTCTGGGCAAATCTAGCCTTACGAATATAGGCAGTATAAAAGGAAAGCTACAATTCAATATGGGAATTTTAAAAACTAGTTTCACCAGTTGGGAGGAAAAAAAGACAATTTAAGTACTGTTCGAAAATAAAAATAAAATCAGGGCTTCCCTGGTGGCACAGTGGTTAAGAATCTGCTTGCCAATGCAGGGGACATGGGTTCAAGCCCTGTTCTGGGAAGATCCCACATGCCGCGGAGCAACTAAGCCCATGTGCCACAACTACTGACCCTGTGCTCTAGAGCCTGCAAAAAAAAATAAATAAAATTTAAAAATCAAATAAAGTCAAAATACTTACAGCACTTACGTAAAGTCTACCACCTTTTATAATAGTTTCAGATAAAGTTAAGGCTAAAGGAGAAAAGAAGTTATTGTTTCATAAAATCTTGATATTATTATTATAGTTCAGAAATATCTTAGCCAGGAAAACAGTATCAAACCAAAGCAAAACAACTTTAATGTTGGGAGACATTTGTATTTCAAAGACTTTAAAATTTTTTATATGGTTACACCCACCAATTTACTGATAATTCAGTTCTTAAAAAGTGGTAGGTAATTAAAGAAATCAAAATTAAACTTATAAACATATAAATAAAGCTGGAACTACACTCTAAGAATCGATTGAAAAAAAGTCAGTTGAATTTTTTTACTTACTGCATACAGCAAATAAATTGTGATGGAAAAGCAAATATACTAAACATTTATGAATTAAATGAATTCTCCCCCAAAATAAGACACTCCTTTTTCTGTGAATCTATAACATTTTATATGTACATCTACTCTAGCTCTCAAAACACTATATTTTTTCAAAAGTAAATAGACCTGCTTTCTTATTAAGTTGCATAGGTATTGAATGGTGCATTGCATCATTCTCTAAACAGTTATTAGGAATAAGAGATACATGTCATATATTCCTATCAAAATGTCACTCAGAATCTACTGAGTTTTCCATTGTTGTTTGTTTTGGGGGGCAGGTGGGGGGGAGTGGTATTTTACTATCAGTTTTAAACAGCTGATATATCTATTTTTTGTTCCTTTGCCTTGAATATATCTTTTTAGAAAATCCCTATTTGTTTTCTTTAAATGACTAAGTCCAGTGCCAGATAGGAAATAAGTGGTAGCAACCTGACTAAAACTAAACCAATATGGGCTTCAGGTTGCAAAATACTGTGGCAACTCTTGTAAAATGACTTTTCAAACACTAATATGACTCCAATTTTTTCTAAATTAAAAAAAATTGATTTCCCCAAGGGAAAAAAATCTGTATTAACACTACCAGGTTCACAGATCTCTTGTTCATGTAGATCATGTGGAACATTAGTGCTAATGTTTTAAAGACATTGTGTGGTTTTCTTATATGGAGAAATTCTGTTAAAATGAAGAGAGATTTTATAAATGAAAATATATGTGAAATAACAAATGGCATTATATGCTCTGTATTTATACCCAGCACTTTCCAGAGAAGGATCCTCAGAATACTCTTTTAAAAGATGCTTTTGGCAAAAGCTTTTTGAAGACAGCAAAGTTTGAATAAAACCCAACTTACCCCCTCTTGCAGATTCATATTGTACATAAAAACAGAGAAATCCTGCCATAGGGGTGTGTGGGGGGGGTGGATTTGTGTTCTCTTAGGATTGCTTAATCCAATTTTTCCCAAACTGAATTTACCAAAGAATTCTCCTTTTGCATAAACTAAAGTTTCATGAAATTCAGTTTGGGAGAGTAAAGTTCATAGAGATTCTGAAACATGGGACAAGAGTATATAGTATGTACATAAAAAACCAAAATTTTATTTTAGTATTTTCTTAATATTATGAACTTTCTTTGCTATGAATGGGCATCATCATCAGCTGGGGGAAAAGCCACTCCAAATGAAAATCAGAATGGAAATAATCAAATTGGAAATTCTGAATTGCCAGGATCACAGGAAGATTCAGATAATGATTATTTTAGCGGCAAAAAGAGGTAATTAATATGGATGTTGATTCTATATGTCATAATCTAGACTATAAGAAAAAGAGTGAGATATCCAGGGTACTGGTATAAAGACTTCTAATTAGAACAAAGATATGAGTGAAGTTAGTGACATTTTTAATTAAAATTACCTTGATTCTGATGTTTACTGTTAGATACTAATATTCCCTTCCAACATAATGAGGGATAATTTATTGCTTAAATTTATTCTGTTGTAATCCTTTTGTCATCAGGGGCAACCTAATGACAGAAAAATTTCTGTCTTCATTTGCCTTTCTTAGAATTAATTTTTCTGCCTCTTTTATATTCCTGGTTTTGAGTAAACTAATCATGTTTGAGTTTCACATTGGTATCATTTCATTCAAAATTATAGTACTTAGACAACAGTTTTGCATATAGTCTTCTGAAATTAAGATAAGGAATTTTATAAACAATTATTCACAAAAGAACTATAAGCAAAGTATGTTTACAAAATTTCCAGTTATTTTACCTTGCTATAGACATTGGACTATGATTTGAATTTAGCTATAATATAATGAAATATTATTGTATAACTCATGCTAAATGTAGTTTATATTGATAATTAATGAGTTTGAAAGATAATATAATGGTTTCAAGCAGACTTTAAAATTTTTTAATGTTATATTTGTGTTTATAGAATATTAAATAAAAAACATGAAAAGTTAATATTCATGGAATCATTTTTTAATATGACTTACAAATCTGTCATTCCCCTTTAAGTCAGTTTCTTTGGAAAAATGAAGATGATAGAACTAATATCTTTAGAAGAGAGGACAATCAGGTATGATTTTTAAATTTAAAAAAAATTTATTTATTTTTTTATACAGCAGGTTCTTATTAGTTAGCTATTTTATACATATTAGTGTATATATGTCAATCCCAATCTCCCAATTCATCCCACCACCACCACTACCCCCCGCCACTTTCCCCCCTTTGTGTCCATACATTTGTTCTCTACATCTGTGTCTCTATTTCTGCCTTACAAACCAGTTCATCTGTACCATTTTTCTAGATTCCACATATATGCATTAATATACGATATTTGTTTTTCTCTTTCTGACTTACTTCGCTTTGTATGACAGTATCTAGCTCCATCCACATCTCTACAAATGACCCAATTTTCATTCCTTTTTATGGCTGAGTAATATTCCATTGTATACATGTACCACATCTTCTTTATCCATTCCTGTGTTGATGGGCATTTAGGTTGCTTCCATGACCTGGCTATTGTAAATAGTGCTGCATTTTTTTAGATGTGGTATTGCACCATAATATTTATACTGAAATTGAAATGGAACTGCAGATTAAAATGTCTTATATTTTCTAACCTTAAATGTTAGAGAAGGGGAGATAAACCTCAAAATTCAGGAGCCTGCCAATTCAGTGAAATTTCTGGGAGTTTCATGATCTGGGACATGTTGATGTATGCCCTTTAAAGTAAAAACCAGGTTTTTGTATCTTGCCCCAGCTACCATGAAGAATGAGTCACTTGATGGACCTGTTTGGAATTTGGAGATATACTGCATTCGGATGCATGGCTCCAATCTTTTTCTTTTTTTTTTTTAATCAAGTAATCTAAAAGACTGCCAACTTTGAGTGGGCCCAGAGCAAGAGAAGGCTCACAAGGTGATCCAAGAGGCACAGCAAGCAGTGCTGCCAGTTGTGTGCTAATATCCATCTGGTCCAGTGATGCTTGATATGTTAGAATACATATGTTGGTTGTTGGTTGTTGGTTATATATGATATGTTGGTTGGAATGCTGAATGGAGTCTGAGACAAGTCCTGAGAGGAGAATCACAGCTCAGAGCCTTTGGGTTTTGGAGCAGAGGCATGCCATATTCAGCAAATAATTGTTTTATTGTTGCTAGATATTAATAAAATATGCTGTCTTCACACTTTAAAATTTTTCCAGCTGGTGGGTGCTTAATGCTATTTCACTGTGGTTTGAATTTTCATTTCCCAGATTACCCATACAGTTGATCATATTTTTATATTTTATAGACTCCATTTTGATAACTTTTTTGGAGAACTACCTTTTCAAGTATTTCTATTGTGTTGTCTGCCATATATTTCTGATTAGTAGGAATTTTTAATATACTTTGGAGGGTAGTCCTTTGATGCTTATGTGCATTGCAAATATCTTCCCCTACTCTGTGCCTTGTCTATAATCTACATTGTTTAATATGTTGTTTAAGTGTTCCATATCCTTTTTTTTTCCTACATTTTTCTTTCTATGTCTTGGACTGAGAATAGATATATTAGAATCTTCTGTTATTAGTATTTTACTGTTTATCCTTACATCTCCTGTGGTTTTTGATTTATTTAGATTTCTATGTATTATTTGGCACAAAGTTGTTCTCATGCAAATAGTAATATCATCACTTTTGCGTTATGAAGTGCCCTTCTTTGACTCATTAAATGCTTTTTTGACCTGAATTCTCCCTTACTGCATATCAAGATACTAACCTCTCCTTTCTTTTTGTTTACATTTATTTGGTATACCCCTATATTCCTCCCCTACTTTTTTCCCCAACTTTTCTGAATTTTTAGGTATGTTTTAGGTATGTCTTTAACAGACACGCTAGAGTTGGGTTTCCCTTTGTAAGCCAGTCTGAAAGTCATTTTCATTTAGTAGATGAGTTATGTCCATTTATGTTTTTGATAGGACTGATATATTTGACCTCAGATTTCTCATTTTACTTTATGTTATAGTTACTATGTGTTACTATGTGGTTTATTTGCACTCCCCCCCACTCCTGGTATTTAGGAAATCTGAATCTCATTCTAGTGTTTACCTTTATACTGATACAAATTTGTGCTAGTATTCCTAACCCTCCTTTTTCCTTTTCTTAAAATTTATGCTTCTGATTTTGATTTGTTACCTCTAAAATTATCCTCTGACTCCTATCTTTAAATTCAAGGCAATTAAAAAGTCATCTTTCCCCCTCCTTTCTCCTCTCATGTACTTTTAGTTGTGTTATTTCTACTTTGTAAAAGAACAGAACATTTATGGGCTGTGCTTCTTGTCTTATCCTCCTCACCTTTGTTTTAGTCTTAGAGCTGTAATTAAATGTGTTCAACACTTACTGCCAGTTCTTTTACACAAGATTTTTCAATCATTTCTTCATTGGGTAAAGCTCTACTTATTAAAAAAAAAACTCCCAGGTACGATATTCCCTTACTTCTTACATATTTAAAATTTTGTCTAGAGGAGGAATAGGCAGACAAGGCCCACAGCTTGTTTTGTGAAGCATGGGACCTAAAAATGTTTTTTACATTTTTAAAAAGTTGAAAAAAATAAGAATTTTGACAAATACCATATGTGGCCCACAAAACCTAAATTATTTACTCTGAGGCCTTTTACAGAAGAAGTTTGCTCGTCCCTGCTTTAGAGCCTTGGTACTTGAAGGATAGCTTGATTGGCTGTAACATCCTTGGCTTACACAATTTTTCCTTGAGTTTATTAAAATGTTGCTCTACTGATGTTTTATATGTTACTGTTAAGAAGTATGATGCCAAACTGATTTTCTTTTCTTTGTAAATTGGCTTGGTTATTTTTGTCTGGAAGGCCAGAGGATCCCTTCAATGTGTAGTAGTTTTATCAGGCTATATTTCAGTTGAGAGTTCTAGGTCTGGTTTTTATGGGTACCCAGTGGGCCCTTTCAGTATGAAAATCAGGACTTCTTTTATTTCAAGAAATTATAACTCTAGAAAACAATATAAATAGCAGATCCATTCCATGGTTTTTTGGGTTTTTTTGTTTTTTTTTTCAGAGACCTCAGTTGGTCTTATCCTAGTTCTTCTTTACCTTTTATCTCTACTACTTTCTCTATGATCTAGTTTACTATTTTCTTTATGTTTAATTTTCTTTATTCCTTTTATTTCTGTTCTCTATTATGCTTACTGTATTTTTGGTCATATCTGTTCCTTTTTGGATACCTGTTATTCATTTCTGAGACAGTTTTGTTTTTTCTTTAATTTCTTTCTTCAGTTTGGTCAATTTCCATTTTACATCTTCCTGTTATTTTTCCATTTTTATTCTGAGTTTCTAAATATGTGATTTGTGGTGTTCATTAATACCTAAAATGATTTGATTTAATTTAATTTAATCTATGTTGGGAATATTGTTAATTTTTTCTCTGCTTCCTGGCTGCTGGTTTTGTTTTGTTTTAGTTCTCAGTTTTGAGGGTTTTCAAAAAGTAACTTTGTATGGATGCTATATTATGTTGTAGATTTTGTCTATGTTTATTTGTGTTGGATTTTTCTGAATCAGTAACAGGTGTTCTTATAGAGAAACAGGTGTTCTGGTGGTTTATTTTAGCTTGTATCAATAGATTAGGAAAGCTCTCTCCTGTTGTTTTAGTGAAATGCAGTTATTTATTTATTTATGTATTTTTAAATAAATGGGGCCTTAAGGGAAGTGGTCTTTTTTCTTTGTATTCTTTCCTGCTAATTTAATTCAGCAGAACTCTTAACTTGACTACCTTCTTTTCTCTTACCACCTAGCCCTGATGAACATCTCTTGCTTCCAAAGAATTTTCCTCTCACCCAGTAGCTGTGTTTTCCCATAATTACCACCTCTGGCCACATACATTTTAAAAGCCCCTTTCTTTTAGATTCCTCATAGAAAGAGCTTTGATTTACCATTTGGTACCCTTACTCAGTATTCTTCCACCACATGCAGGACCTTCTCCTTTAAGACTAAATTGTGGTTGATGTTTACTGTGTTATCTGTGTATTGTGCTCTTTAATGCATAGTTCCCATCAGACTCTGCTCAGGTGTGAGCTCCTAAGCACACTCTGCTGGTCTAGGGTGTTTATTTCCCCACTTACATGTAAATTAAAGTATATGTAAATTAGAGGATTCTGTGTCCTAGTTATTCTACAGTTATAAATTATGGGTGATTGTATTTGCTTTCTTTTTATAGTAGTTGAGAGCATGCGTGGAGAGATTTTAGTGGCTGCCATTATCCTGTGGGAACCTGACCGTGTAAGTTAAGGTCAATGCAATAAAATAGAAAAAGAATAATAAAACAAACAAAGTAGGGGTAAGGGATTAATGAAGATAAAAGTAGAAGCTAATAAGTTACAAAAGTTAAAAGCCTGGCAGAATTGAAAACAACTCAAGGTCTATAAAGTGGTAGTGGCAGAAACATTAACATTGGTAAGGCTTGAGGTAGTTTATCAAAAAAAGAGTAGAAACACAAAAATTAGGTGAGATGAAGGCAATATAACACAAATACAGAGGTGATAAAATTTATGAGAATAAAATGTATGCTAAAATTTGAAAATGTGCTAGGATCTCGAATTTTCTAAGCAAATATACATGATCAAAATTGGCTCAAAATGAAAAAAATTCAATAGCCATCTTAGAAACATTTAAAAGTTGCCATAACAAGTAACTGAAATCAGAACTCTTGGAAGGAAATCATGTTTAGAAAGGAATATGTATTCTTTTTTTTTCTTCTTTTTGAATTTTAAGTTTGAAGCTCCTGTGGTATAATGTCCAAGTAATGTCCTGTTGAATGGAGAAGCTAGAGCACAAGAGAGGGTCTATAGTTATAAAGACAGATTTGGGAGTTCATCACCATACAAGTAAAAAAATGCATTACTGTTGTGCATTACCAGATGTTTACAAATAGGTGAAAAACAATGTGTAACCCTACCAGATCTTACTGATTATCATGTTTGCTTACAGCTAGGTAAAAAAGAGTGCATCAGCCTACCAGATTTTCCTTCAGTTCCTTGTCAACCTGCTCTTTCTCCAGGAATAACTGATATATCATTATTACAGATTGAGAGTAAGTATGATGATACCATAAGTACAGATGTAAGTACAGATGATTCTGTGAGGTAAAGTTAAATAATGTTAATGAGGAGTTAATTGTTTAATGCATACACAGTTTCAGTTTGAGAAGATAAAGTTTTGGTGATAAAGGGGTGGTGGTTGTTGTGGAACATTATGAATGCATGCAGTGCCATTGAACTGTACATTTAAATATGGTTAAAATGGTCAATTATATATGTTTTACTACAAGAAGTTAAAGTATTTTAAAGTCTGTGACTTATGTTGACTACTGCATAGGTGTGTCACTAATATTATTTCTGCTTTTTAAATATGTACTTTAAAATATACATTTTTCCATGTAAGATTTAAGTACAATAACTTCGGTCCCAGGATAAATTTACTTAAAGAATTAAAACAAGAGGTATAACTACATGAGTTTTGCCTAGTTTCCATACATGTATATAAATGCAGAAGAGACATACTGTATTATTTATATATATATAAATCCCCTATAGATACTGAAATGACTCCTCAGTGTTTTCCATCGTGGCACATGCTGTACTGCAGCCAGAAAACCAGAGTTTGGGGTAAAATTCATACTTGCTGTTGTAAGCATTTTTTAGTTTTATACTCTATATTTTAGGATATGAGCCGTCTTTTAGCTTTTGGACATTGATGAGTATGGGTTATAATCTTCTAGGAGAGAATATTATCGAAAGAAATGAAACAAGTAAAGGAAGAAAGAAGATATCTGGAAAGAATTAAAGAAGAACTAATAAAAAAAAGTTGAAAGGCTATTGGAACAAGGCAAATTAAAGCAATATCATGGTAAAGTTTATTACATATCTTTTATCACTATAAAGGAAACTCAAGTTTTACAGAATTTATGCCTTTGGAATAAATGATAAAATGATAATATTTACTATTTTACTGTTGTAGTTTAGGTGGTACGCTAATATAAATTCACTATAGGAAAGATGAAATCATTGTTCAACTCTATATAATAAATGCAACATGCCTTTTATTAAAATTCAATTATTTTTTAAAATGGACATTTGTTTATTCATTTCAGCATTCATTTATTAAATAAGTATTTATTAAGGGCCTACTGAACTTAGTCACTGTTCCAGGGGCTGAGGTGATACTAATAGGCCAACATAATCTTGTCCCTGCCTTCAAAATGCTTATGGTGCAGTGGGGAAATGATGATCAAGTTAAGTAGTAGTGATACATACTGATGACTGCTATGATAAAGAAATTACAAATTCTATGCATAGGAGTACAGAGGAAGAACACCTAAATTAGATGGAAGAGGTCAAGAAAGGCTTGCAGGAAAAGTGGTAGATGTACTAGAATTTGAAGTGTGCCTCCTCTTGGCTGTAGGCCTTCAGGCATTCTTTCCCCTCTGCCACCTAAATCTTCTTTTCCTATCTTCTCCTTCTACCCACTTCTTCCCAGTTCCTGGTTATTTCCTACCAGTCATTCAATCTCAGCTAAGATACCACTCTCGAAGCCTTCTTTGAGTCCCTTAGTGTCCCCTAGGTGCTCAATTTTGTTGGTATGTGTGTGTGTCTGCTTTGCTAAACTGACTGGATGAGTGAATAAATGAGAGAAATGAGGTAGGAAAAATAGTTTCCTTGCAATAGAATTAGAAACAATGTTGTTAGAACTGGTAGAAATGGAAAAATGAGCCAGGGTGGAGAAAGTATAGGATAATGGTTTGAGAGATGTTAAATAATTTGAGAGGCCTGCATTTTGCGTTGTATTTGAGGATAAAAAGGGTAAAAGGTATATATGGAATTAACTGCCTTTAGGATTCTCAATTTACAGCAAAATTATTGCTTCAGTACTAGATCTGACTAGAGGTTATAGACAATGTCAGGAGGTATTTCTTAATGTTCTACCTCATAATATTAAAGTGTGTCCCAGAAGTGCTGGCAGTGATTTGGCCTTGTTGTGCTGTTAAAAGAGCAATTTTATCAGACAGTATTGAGCAATGGATTAGAAATCACAGGACAGTGATTCTAATACTAGAATAATCTTATACTTAGGCAAGTTATTTCTGCTCTTTGTGCCACACTCCTTCTATTTATAAAATGAGAATCATTGGTCACTTTCTATTTCAACAGGAATGTTTCAAGATAAAAGGTATGTATCAGCCATCAAATATTTATTGAGCCTACTATATACCTCAGTTCTCAGCATTGTTTTAAATGCTGAGGATACAGCAGTAAACAAGACAAACATAGCCCTGCCATTAAGGAGCTTGCCTCTAATGGGAAGAGACCGACAATAAATAAGTAAGACAATGTCAGCTACTGATTAGAGCTGAAAAGTCAATTAAAAGAGTGCAGTAAAGAATGGTGGGGCAGGAGAGATGATTTAGCTAGGGCTTTCAAGGAAGGCTTCTTTGAGCAGATATAACTAAGATTTGATTAATAAAATGGTAAGCATGTGAAGAGACAGGGTAAAAAGAGTCCAAACAGGAGGAACACTAAAAATCAAGGT
The DNA here is from genome assembly GCF_949774975.1 of Lagenorhynchus albirostris. Classification (NCBI taxonomy): domain Eukaryota; kingdom Metazoa; phylum Chordata; class Mammalia; order Artiodactyla; family Delphinidae; genus Lagenorhynchus; species Lagenorhynchus albirostris. The sequence goes on along the minus strand of NC_083096.1, from coordinate 112,295,191 downwards.
ACAGAGATAGAAATAAGCTTGCAGAATTAAGGACCTGAACTAAGACCAGTACAGCTGGAGTGTGATAAATAAGGAGAAATGTAGAGGGAGAAAATCAAAAGATCAGCAAGGAACAGATAGGCCAATTCAAGGAGTTTGGATTTTATTATCAATACAAGTAATATGAGAAGACATAAGAGGATTTTTAAGCTAAGGATTTATGTGATTTTTAAAATATCTTAAAAAGATCAGGATGACTGTGGTATGGAATAGCCTGTAGAGGGGCAAGTATGGAAGCAGAGAGACTGTTAGAAAAATAATACAGCTTTCAAAAGATGATAGTGGATTGCCTAGGAATGTAGCATTGAAGAAGGGATAACGTGCCAGATGCTCGAAGTATTTTGGCAGTGGTACCAGTAAAACTTGCAGAGGGATTGGATATAGGGCTGAGGAAAATAGTTAAAATCTTGAGTTAAAAGTTCCATATAGTTATATATATATATATATATATTTATTTATTTATATTTGCGATACGAGGGCCTCTCACTGTTGTGGCCTCTCCCGTTGTGGAGCACAGGCTCCGGACGCGCAGGCTCAGCGGCCATGGCTCACGGGCCCAGCTGCTCCATGGCATGTGGGATCTTCCCGGACTGGGGCACGAACCTGTGTCCCCTGCCTCAGCAGGCAGACTCTCAACCACTGCGCCACCAGGGAAGCCCCATAGTTTTATATTTTTAATTAAATCAATTTATAATATAGAATTTTTAAATTTGGTGTTTTCGTTTCTTTGATAATCTGAAAAACAGAAACATAAGCATTTTCTGGTATACTAGCATGCAGTTTGTGTTCCAATTAAGTTTATATTTAGAATCTCATTGGTGTCAAAGTGATTCCCTAAACTGGCAGAGTTTAATTTCTAATTTTCTAAACCAGAAGTCTCAGGTTTAAGAAATTCTGCCCTACAGAAGTTTGGGGATATACCTGGAATAATGTTGATAAATGATGAATCAGAATCAGCTGATTACACAAAACAAGTCATTTTGGGGCTGAAAAATAAGGAAAATCTGAAAAAATATATTTTGCCTTTTCTTTCATAGCTTTAATTATATAAATAGTGAATTCAAATCAGATTATAGATAAAAGTAATTGAAATAAAAAGTATACACTTCTTGCGCTTCCCTGGTGGCTCAGTGGTTGAGAGTCTACCTGCCGATGCAGGGGACATGGGTTTGTGCCCCGGTCTGGGAAGATCCCACATGCCGCAGAGCGGCTGGGCCCGTGAGCCATGGCCACTGAGCCTGCGCGTCCGGAGCCTGTGTTCCCAAATGGGAGAGGCCACAACAGTAAGAGTCCTGTGTACCGCAAAAAAATAAAAATAAAAAAGTATACACTTCTTGCTATAGGTAGTATTTTGAAGAAAGATTTTCTAAACAAATTACAAGCTTAAAGAAGAACTTGATTTTGGTTCCTGGATTTATCAGTATTTTACTATATTTATAAGCAAGTCCTTTTATTATCCAATAAACATTTTACTCTTAACTCTAATTTCCTCAGAATATAAGAGAGGAAGGAGAGGAGAGAGGAATGGTTTAAATTAACTTTGCAGGTTGAAAAGTTTAAACAAACTATAGCCTTTGCTTTTTTTTTTTTTTAAATAGCCTATGATGTTTGGAAGAAAAAGTACTTTGAAACAAAGAAAGTTACAGCATCATTGGAGGAGATTTTAACAAAACTTCGAGAAGATTTGGAACTTTACTATAAAAAATTGCTCATTCAGCTTGAAGCCAGGGTGATCAAGATGAGACCAAAGAATCTGGCAACCATCACAGACTCTAAGGTACTAGTAAATATGTTCACATTCTGTTAGAGAAGTTCTATTTAAAATACATGCTTTGAGGGCTTCCCTGGTGGCGCAGTGGTTGAGGGTCCGCCTGCCAATGCAGGGGATGCGGGTTCGTGCCCCGGTCCAGGAGGATCCCACATGCCGCAGAGCGGCTGGGCCCGTGAGCCATGGCCTCTGAGCCTGCGCGTTCGGAAAAATTAAAAAAAAAAAATACATGCTTTGTAATGTATTTAATGTATTTAATGTACATACTAGCAATGTAATGTGCTAGTATGATCATATCTAGGATGTTTTGGGCTACAGGTAACAAAACCTTGGCTTAAACTGGCTTAGACAATAAGTAAATTCATGATCTCGTGTAATGCGTGCTGAGGAGATAAAATCAGCTGCTTAATGATGTCTTTAAGGGCCTAGGTACTTCTGATATTTCCTCCCTATTATTTTTGGTGTTGGCTTCATTCTAAGACTGCTTTTCCTCAGGGTAGCAACAGAGTTACCAATGGCAAGTAGAGATATATGCCTCCTAAACAAGAGACAACCTCTTCTAGACGCATGGACTATATAAAACTTTCCCTTTGGCCTGACTGGGGATCAAGCAAGCCTACCCTGGATTGATCATAGTTACCAGCGAATGCTATATCCTGACTTAGCCTAATTAGGATCTACCTCTGTACCGGGGAAAGGGTCAAGATTCTATGGGTAAGAGAGAAATACCTAATGAAGTATGGCAAGGGAGTAATAGTGAGTTATACATTTCTTTTCTTTCAGTTGGGGGTGGGAAGCACAGTTTGATAACCACAGAATCTATAGGTAGTGATATTCTAAATAAATTATAAATTATATTAAATTTTGATCAATTCATTTTCTTGAGATAGTCTTCAATCTTGACAGATGAGAGACATGAAGTTTATTTTTTAGTTGAGTAATTCTACCATATAATTAAACAACAAATTCCAGAGGCCATTTATCAGTTTAATTTTTGTTTGTTGATACCACTTATCCAAAAAAGATTTTATAATATGTTAATTATGATTGAGTATAGATTTAATTTTAGACATGATGAAATATTAAGTTTACTTTTTTCCCAGTTTTATTGAGATATAGTTGATATATAACATTGTATTAGTTTAAAGTAGAAACATAATGTTAAGACATATGTTTATGTTGTAAAATGGAAACCACAATAAGTTTAGTTAACATCCATCACCTCACATAGTTATTTTTGTGTGTGATCAGAACTTTTAAGATCTACTCTCTTAGCAACTTTCAAATATACAGTACAGCATTGTTAACTATAATTGCCATGCTGTATATTATATCCCTAGAACTTACTTATCTTGTATCTACAAGTTTATGCATTTGACCACCATCACCCATTTCCCCTAATCCCCACCTCCTGCTTCTGCCAGAGCCACCAACCTCTTCTGTTTCTATGAGTAAAAGTTTACTATTTTAGATCTATTTAATATAAAATCCAAATAAGTTCAAGTAAAAGTTTCTTCTTATTAGCTGATACTTTTTTTAAGCATTATTGAAACTTTTTATCTTACTGTTTTCTCAAGTTCAATATATGATAATTTTTTTCACAAAAGCAGCTTAAATAATTTCTTTGTTGACTATTACAGCTCATAAACTTTTCTGAACAAAAGTACCCAAAAGGCTTCTAGAATAGGTTTTCTCACATTAAACAGATTTTCTTATAAAATACAGTATTTCATTATTAAATATTTTTAAGTAATTCTAATATGATTCCACTGATAAACCATTATGCCAATTTCTAAAGCCTTGCTAAGTATCTTAATCTAATGTATTCCTCTTATAGTAATAGTTGTTGGTTTTCATGGTGCTAATTTAATGGTAACTTTTACAAATACGTATTTATTTTTATAATACATGAAAATGGTAGTAAAACAGAAAGGAAAGTGGTCCCTAAAACATAAGAAATCAACAGTTCAATAGTAATTTACTCCAAAGCAAAAAGTTTATTTTATGGAATGGGTTATTTTCATATTTTCCTTTATTGATATTTGATCACACTTTGTAGTTTGTATTGGCAGGCAATTAAAATTAAAAATGAATAGATGTTATACTAAACAAAGATGTCTTTATATATCTCATACAGAATTACCTTATTATTCAGATCACTGAAGTACAGCATGCTATTGACCAACTTAGAAAATTGGATACTGACAAAATGAAACGGATAACAGAAATTAAGGTATTTTGCATTTCCCCTAATCAGATTATAACATTTATCTTGAAATAAAATATTTTGGTGTTTTAACTTTGGCTGTCAGTAGCATAAGGGTAGTAAGGACTGACTGTCTTAAAATTGTTACCTTAACAAAAACAAGAGCATGAATGGAAGATGGGTTCAAGATGGTGGAGTAGAAGGACGTACTCTCATTCCCCTTTGCAAGAGCATGAGAATCACAACTAACTGCTGAACAGTCATTGACAGGAAGACACTGTAACTCACCAAAAAAGATACCTCACATCCAGAGACAAAGGAGAAGCCACAATGAGAAGGTAGGAGGGGCGCAATCATAATAAAATCAAATCCCATAACTGCTGGGTGCATGACTCACAAACTGGAGAACACTTATACCACAGAAGTCCACCCACTGGAGTGAAGGTTCTGAGCCCCACGTCAGGCTTCCCAACTTGGGGTTCCGGCAACAGGAGGAGGAATTCCTAGAGAAACAGACTTTGAAGGCTAGAGGGATTTCATTGCAGGATTTCAACAGGACTGGGAGAAACAGAAACTGCACTCTTGGAGGGCACACACAAAGAGGTGTGCACATCAGGACCCAGGGGAAGGAGCGGTGACCCCATAGGAGACTGAACCAGACCTATCTGCTAGTGTCTGTGTCTCACCATGAGGACAAGGACACTGGAAGCAGAAGTTCTGGGAAGTACTCCTTGGCGTGAGCCCTTCCAGAGTCCGCCATTAACCCCGCCACAGAACCTGGGTAAGCTCCAGTGTTGGGTCCCCTCAGGCCATACAACCAACAGGGAAGGAACCCAGCCCCACCCATCAGCAGACAAGTAGATTAAAGTTTTACTGAGCTCTGCCCACCAGAGCAACAGCCAGCTCTACCCACCACCAGTCCCTCCCATCAGGAAACTTGCACAAGCCTCTTAGATAACCTTATCCACCAGAGGGCAGAAAGCAGAAGGAAGAAGAACTACAGTCCTGCAGCCTGTGGAACAAAAACCACATCCGTAGAAAGATAGACAAGATGAAAAGGCAAAGAGCTATGTACCAGATGAAGGAACAAGATAAAACCCCAGAAAAACAACTAAATGAAGTGGAGATAGGCAACCTTCCAGAAAAAGAATTCAGAATAATGATAGTGAAGATGATCCAGGACCTCAGAAAAAGAATGGAGGCAAAGATCAAGAGGATGCAAGAAATGTTTAACAGAGACGTAGAAGAATTAAAGAACAAACAAACAGAGATGAACAATACAATAACTGAAATGAAAAATACACTAGAAGGAATCAATAGCAGAATAACTGAGGCAGAAGAACGGATAAGTGACCTGGAAGATAGAATGGTGGAATTCACTGTCATAAAACAGAATAAAGAAAAAAGAATGTAAAGAAATGAAGACAGCCTAAGAGACCTCTGGGACAACATTAAATGTATTAACATTCGCATTACAGGGGTCCCGGAAGGAGAAGAGAGACAGCAAGGACCCAAGAAAATATTTGAGTAGATTATAGTTGAAAACTTCCCTAGCATGGGAAAGGAAATAGCCACCCAAGTCCAGAAAGCACAGAGAGTCCTATGCAGGATAAATCCAAGGAGAAACATGCCGAGACACCTAGTAATCAAATTGGCAAAAATTAAAGACAAAGAAAAAATATTGAAAGCAGCAAGGGAAAAACGACAAATAACATACAAGGGAATTCCCATAAGGTTAACAGCTGATTTCTCAGCAGAAACTCTACAAGCCAGAAGTGAGTGGCATGACATATTTAAAGTGATGAAAGGGAAGAAACTACAACCAAGATTACTCTAGCCGGCAAGGATCTCATTCAGATTCAATGGAGAAATCAAAAGCTTTCCAGACAAGCAAAAGCTAAGAGAATTCAGCACCACCGAACCAGCTCTACAACAAATGCTAAAGGAACTTCTCTAAGTGGGAAACACAAGAGAAGAAAAGGACCTACAAAAACAAACACAAAACAATTAAGAAAATGGTAATAGGAGCATACATATGGATAATTACCTTAAACGTGAATGGAATAAATGCTCCAACCAAAAGACACAGGCTTGCTGAATGGATACAAAAACAACCCATATATATGCTGTCTACAAGAGACCCACTTCAGACCTAGGGACACATACAGACTGAAAGTGAGGGGATGGATAAAGATATTCCATGTAACTGGAAATCAAAAGAAAGCTGGAGTAGCAATACTCATATCACACAAAACAGACTTCAAAATAAAGACTATTACAAGAGACAAAGAAGGACACTATATAATGATCAAAGGATCAATCCAAGAAGAAGATATAACAATTATAAATATGTATGCACCCAACATAGAAGCACATCAATACATAAGACAACTGCTAACACCTGTAAAAGAGGAAATCGACAGTAACACAATAATAGTGGGGAATTTTAACACCTCACTTACACCAACAGACAGATCATCCAAACAGAAAATTAATAAGGAAACACAAGCTTTAAATGACACAATAGACCAGATAGATTTAATTGATATTTATAGGACATTCCAACCAAAAACAGCAGATTATACTTTCTTCTCAAGTGCACACGGAACATTCTCCAGGATAGATCATATCTTGAGTCACAAATCTAGCCTCAGTAAATTTGAGAAAATTGAAATGATATCAAGCATTTTTTCTGACCACAACGCTATGAGATTAGAAATCAATTACAGGGAAAAAATTGTAAAAAACACAAACACATGGAGGCTAAACAATACATTATTAAATAACCAAGACATCACTGAAGAAAACAAAGAGGAAATAAAAAAATATCTAGAGACAAATGACAATGAAAACACGATGATCCAAAACCTATGGGATGAAGCAAAAGCAGTTCTAAGAGGGAAGTTTATAGCTATACAAGTCTACCTCAGGAAACAAGAAAAATCTCAAATAAACAATCTAATCTTACACCTAAGGGAACTTAGAGAAAGAAGAACAAACAAAACCCAAAGTTAGTACAAGGAAAGAAATCATAAAGATCAGAACAGAAATAAATGAAATAGAAACAAAGAAAACAATGGCAAAGACCAATAAAACTAAAAGCTGGTTGTTTGAGAGGACAAAGAAAATTGATAAACCATTAGCCAGACTCATCAAGGAAAAGAGGGAGAGGACTCAATTCAATAAAACTAGAAATGAAAAAGGAGAAGTTACAACAGACACCGCAGAAATACAAAGCATCCTAAGAGACTACTACAAGCAACTGTATGCCAACAAAATGGACAACCTGGAAGAAATGGACAAATTCCTGGAAAGGTATAACTTTCCAAGACTGAACCAGGAAGAAATAGAAAATATGAACAGACCAATCACAAGTAATGAACTTGAAACTGTGATTAAAAATCTTCCAACAGGCAAAAGTCCAGGACCAGATGGCTTCACAGGTGAATTCTATTAAACATTTGGAGACAAGCCAACACCCATCCTTCTCAAACTCTTCCAAAAAGTTGCAGAGGAAGGAACACTCCCGAACTCATTCTATGAGGCCACCATCACCCTGATACCAAAACCAGACAAAGGTACTACAAAAAAAGAAAATTACAGACCAATATCACTGATGAATATAGATGCAAAAATCCTCAACAAAGTACTAGCAAACAGAATCCAACAGCACATTAAAAGGATCATACACCATGATCAAGTAGGATTTATCCCAGGGACGCAAGGATTCTTCAATATACGCAAATCAATCAATGTGATACACCATATTAACAAATTGAAGAAGAAAAAATATATGATCCTCTCAGTAGATGCAGAAAAAGCTTTTGACAAAATTCAGCACCCAATTTTGATTAAAAAGCACTCCAGAAAGTGGGCACAGAGGGAACCTTCCTCAACATAATAAAGGCCATATATGACAAACACACAGCAAACATCATCCTCAATGGTGAAAAACTGAGTGCATTTCCTCTAAGATCAGGAAGAAGACAAGGATGTCCAGTCTGGCCACTATTATTCAACATAGTTTTGGAAGTCCTACCACGGCAATCAAAGAAGAAAAAGAAATAAAAGGAATACAGACTGGAAGAGAAGAAGTAAAACTGTCACTGTTTGTAGATGACATGATACTATACATAGAGAATCCTAAAGATGCCACCAGAAAACTACTAGAGCTAATCAATGAATTTGGTAAATCTGCAGCATACAAAATTAATGCACAGAAATTTCTTGCATTCCTCTACACTAATGATGAAAAATCTGAAAGAGAAATTAAGGAAACACTCCCATTTACTATTGCAACGAAAAGAATAAAATACCTAGGAATAAACCTACCCAGGGAGACAAAAGACCTTTATGCAGAAAACTATAAGACAGTAATGAAAGAAATTAAAAATGATACAAACAGGTGGAGAGATATACCATGTTCTTGGATTGGAAGAATCAATATTGTAAAAATGACTATACTACCCAAAGCAATCTACAGATTCAGTGCAATCCCAATCAAGTCACCAATGGCATTTTTTACAGAACTAGAACAAAAAAATCTTAAAATTTGTATGGAGACACAAAAGACCCCAAATAGCCAAAGCATTTTTGAGGGATAAAAAACGGAGCTGGAGGAATCAGACTCCCTGACTTCAGACTATACTACGAAGCTACAGTAATCAAGACAATATGGTACTGGCACAAAAACAGAAATATAGATCAATGGAATAGGATAGAAAGCCCAGAGGGAAACCTACGCACCTGTGGTCACCTTATTTTTGACAAAGGAGGCAAGAATATACAATAGAGAAAAGACAGCCTCTTCAATAAGTGGTGCTGGGATAACTGGACAGCTACATGTAAAAGAATGAAATTAGAATACTCCCCAACAGCATATACAAAAATAAACTCAAAATGGATTAAAGGGCTTGATGTAATGCCAGACACTATAAAACTCTTAGAGGAAAAGATAAGTAGAACACTCTATGACATAAATCACAGCAAGATCCTGTTTGACCCACCTCCTAGGGAAATGGAAATAAAAATAAATAAATGGGACCTAATGAAACTTCAAAGTTTTGCTCAGCAAAGGAAACCATAAGCAAGACGAAAAGACAACCCTCAGAATGGGAGAAAATATTTGGAAATGAAGCAACTGACAAAGGATTAATCTCCAAAATTTACAAGCAGCTCAATATCGAAAAAACAAAGAACCCAATCCAGAAATGGGCAGAAGACCTAAATAGACATTTCTCCAAAGAAGACATACAGAAGGCCAAGAAGCACATGAAAAGCAGCTCAACATCACTAATTATTAGAGAAATGCAAATCAAAACTACAATGAGGTATCACCTCACACCAGTTAGAATGGGCATCATCAGAAAACCTACAAACAGCAAATGCTGCAGAGGGTGTGGAGAAAAGGGAACCCTCTTGCACTGTTGGTGGGAATGTAAATTGATACAGCCACTATGGAGAACAGTATGGAGGTTCCTTAAAAAACTAAAAATAGAATTACCATATGACCCAGCAATCCCACTACTGGACAAATACCCAGAGAAAACCATAATTCAGAAAGACACATGCACCCCAATGTTCATTGCAGCCCTATTTACAATAGTCAGGACATGGAAGCAACCTAAATGCCATCGAGAGATGAATGGGTAAAGAAGATGTGGTACATGTATACAATTGAATATTACTCAGCCATGAAAAGGAATAAAATTGGGTCATTTGTAGAGACGTTGGTGGATCTAGAGACTGTCTTACAGAGTGAGGTAAGTCAGAAAGAGAAAAACAGATATCGTATATGAACGCATATATGTGCAACCTAGAAAAATGGTACAGATGAACTGGTTTGCAGCGCAGAAATTGAGACACAGGTGTAGAGAACAAACGTATGGACATCAAGGGGGAAGTGGTGGTGGGGGTTGGTGGGATGAATTGGGAGATTGGTATTGTCATATATATACTAATATGTATAAAATGGATAACTAATAAGAACCTGCTCTATAAAAATTTTTTAATAAAATTCAAAAAAAATAAAAATTAAAAAATAGAAAGCATGAATGAAAAAAATACAATAATAAATTCTGTGAAAAGATTCCTAACAAGGCCAAAGTAAAATTGAATAAAATTTCACTAAGAAATAAAGTAAGAGAACCTTGTGAATCAGTATAGAGTCTCCGTAAAATATTTTGAAAGAAGTAATATTCCTACATTAGAGTTGTTCATAAATAAGTCTGACAAACCACTGAGCTCTCTGAGCTTCCATTTAATTTTATTTTTTTGTTCTCTCTTGGGTAATTATCTCATTCTCTCTGGTTATTTTCATATATATATATATATATATAAAATGTTATATGAATGCTCTCGATTCACCTCTTTATCAGAAGTAGCTTTATGACCCAGAATAATGACCCCTATGTAGAATTAGCACTGTCCAATACAACTCTCTGTGATGGTGGAAATGTTTCATACCTGCACTGTCTGATAAGGTAGCCACTAGCCACATAAGGATGTAGATTGTTGTGTGCCTGAGGAATTTAATTTTAGATTTAATTTTAGTTAATTTCAATTTAAATAGTTACATGTGGCAAGTTGATACTCTACTGGACAGCGCACTTCTAGATTATTTTCACTAGCCTCATACTCAAGGCTAAATCCTGGCTCAGCGCTGAGAAGCTTAAAACTTAAACTACAGAAAAGGAAAAAGGCCAAGGACAATTTTAAACCAAAAAAAGGAGTTATTTAAAATTCTTATACAGTCTGCACTCAAAAAAATAGTTCGTTCAGTGAATTAAAACTCCTGTGCATTCAAAAAAAAGGAGAGAAATCAAATGTGGAAACTTGTCCCCTTAAGGATAGTTGGATGGGTAGAAGGGAGTAATAAAAATACCTCCAGTGCCTTCATTCATGACTCTCTCAATGCTCTTTTCTTCTGGAAAGCATACAAATTAGTTCTTACCATTTTTGTATATTTTAATTTTATAAATATTACATATAAATGTTTTGAACCCAAATTAGAATTATTAGTGAAAAAACAGGAAACACAAATGGAAAAAAAGAAATCCAAGTTTTCAGCTTATGCACTGGGGGAAAAAAATCCTACATTTAACCATAGTGCCTAATTGTCACATAGTAAACATTGTAAGAATTTTTTATTGATTTCCGAATGATTTACCCCAAACTACCCATAAGATACAGAACTAAGGGGCAGAAAACCTAGCTTGACTGTTGCAACCATGTTCAAGATAATATAGCACTATCAGTGCTTCTCAAAGTTCAATGTAATGTCACCTGGGGATCCTGTTAAAATTAGCAGGATCTGACTCAGTAGGTCTGAGGGGAGGCCTGAAAGTCTTCAGTACTAACAAACTCCCAGGTGATGCTTATGCTGCTGGTCCACAGACAATACTTGGAATAGCCAAGAGCTCTGGTACCAGATGGTTTAAGTTTGAATCCTGGCTGTGCCACTTACTAGTTTTATGCCTTGAGCAAGTTACTTAACTTCTAGGCATCTCAATTTCCTCAACTGTAAAATGGGGAGAAATAACAGTATCTGCTTCAATTAAAAATTTGAAAGTATCATAGTACACTTAGAAGAGCACTTGCCACACTTATATTTCTTAAGTACTTATTCAGTTTCTAAGGGGCTGGGAATTAAGGTTTTTGGGAATTTTTTTTAGGAGGCAGAGGTTTTTTGTTTTTACTACTTTCTTTGCACAATGAGAACAGATTTTGAAATAAGCAAAAGATAAAATTCTTTCTCACTCTAGTTTTTTAGAACCGTTTAATTTTATCATGCCTATATACTAATAAATGAAATTATTTGGTAGCATATCTAGCATGCGTATTCAAAGGGACTTATGAACTACACATTTACCATAGTAATCCAGTGCAAGTGAAGGCATTGAAGGCAAATGAGAGAAGACATGAAAGCTGTCATAAAAACCCTTATTTAGGGCTTCCCTGGTGGCGCAGTGGTTGAGAGTCCGCCTGCCGATGCAGGGGACACGGGTTTGTGCCCCGGTCCGGGAGGATCCCACATGCCGCGGAGCGGCTGGGCCCATGAGCCATGGCCGCTGAGCCTGCGCGTCCGGAGCCTGTGCTCCGCAACGGGAGAGGCCGCAACAGTGAGAGGCCCGCGTACCAAAAAAAAAAAAAAAAAAAAAACCCTTATTTATATGACGATTATATAATTTTAGAAAGGTAAGATGAAAGTTCATTTTTGAAAGTCAATTGTTCTTTTATAGATGAGAAAACAAGCAGTTTCAGAATTACGCACGTTGAAAGCTGAACTGGCACAGAAGAAATTTATTACATCTTTTCAATCTCAATAAGGTATGTTAACTTAAAATTTTTGTTTGTTAAAAAACTTACTTGAACAGATTTGTTTAACAGTTGTTCTCCTTGTTTTCATATAAATTATAAGTTTTACATCTTTTCCTTTTTCATGTGCTTATTATACAGTGTTTCAGGAAATATTAGATGTAAAAAAGCAAAATGGTGTCTGTTTGACTGTTTTTGAAGGTTTCAGATGTGTAACATATTATTTTACAGTACTATATTTCATTATTTTCCTTTTTTAATAGTCTTAAAATGTAATACCTAGAATGACTGTAATATGAAAAATCATATATTTTAATAAATATGAATCTGACTTGCATCTACAGCTATGTAGAGATTAGTACTAAGAATTTAAATTTTTTAAATTTATTTTAAAAATACAGAGACAGCAGTAATTCAGCAAGTACTATGGAAAATGGTTGGTTTTACTTTGCCGTAAATAATTGTGCAAGTAGGAAATGAAATATTCTCATAACAGATGACTGAATTGTCATTTATTCAAATTTGGAGAGGGAAAAATGTACAGGGAAGGCAGGATTTATGTAAATCCAGAGTTTAAGGATGCAGATTTCTAATCTAAGTATTTATAGGAACTAATATAAGTTCTACACAATATTCTTCTTAATTGCCTTGAGAAAGGAAACTGAGACCTCTGTACATTTCTTTGCACAAAATGTCTCTTTTAGAAAGAAAAAAACAGTTGAGAAACCAATGTCTTTAGATAATTAAAAGTAAAATGCAGATATAGAAAATGAAAAAAATTTAACCATGGAAACAAAACTAACCAAGAAATATATTATAGATGTCCATAAATGAAGGAATATTAATAATTGGAAGGGTAAATGCCAATGAATAGAATCGGGTTCAACACCAGGTTTTTCATAAACATTTCAGATATAACCTCAAAAAAATAATTTAGTTGGAAAATATTAGGTGGCTCTAACCTACTAATTCAAAATATTAGTACTAAGTTATCTTCTTGTATTTTCTAAGTATTTTGATCCTTTATATTCATTATTCCCCGCCCTCTGGAGGCATAAGTGAGTTTAATTCAGGTGACTCAGAGAACATGAGTGCTGTATGGAATCAGGAAGGAGAAAAATGATTTGCATCAAATGAACCTAAAGACACAAAATTGCAGGTTTTAAATTTAGATTTATTGAATAAAAAATATAGAGCAAACTGATTCCCAAAGACTAAATTTTTAAAAATATATTTCTAAGCAAAAAATTTCTACTTCAAATTATACATATTTTAGAAATTAGCATTGATTGGTAAGCATATATTTTAATATGGAGGAAATTTTAGCATAATAAAATTGTGAAAGCAGTTGTTCCCAACTATAATATTAAACATCATACAGAGGAATATTTGATATGGTAGGTTGACTTGTATCTTACCTTTATGTTGTTGTACACTGAAGATATAAATAGGTATGTATTTTTCAAATTCAAACAATCAAAGCATTTCTTTATTCTTTATCTGTTTTTGAGTACACTAATAACTAAAATATGTAGCAATCTGAAAAAAGGTATATATTTTTTAATCTCTTCAAGAAACTAGATCTGTTTAAACAGATCATTTTTCTAAACCTTAATAGTTTTTACAAAAGATGTTCATCTCTGTCACAGCTTTGGTTTTAAAGCTTTCCACGTTTCTTCAGTTTGCTGTTTGTCTATAGCATCTCCAGAGTAGTCAAGACAGTTTGCATGCCACATGCCAATGCCGAGTAAGCCACGGTTTTGTACATATGCTGCCTTTAGAGACATGCTCTGAGGGTCATCATACCACACTTGATGAAAATGGCCAGCCTGATCCTATACAAATAAATTAAAATGTAACTTTAAAGTATTCAGTGCAATAAGAGGGAAAGGTGTTTCTTAAATCCAATGATTCAAGAAGGAGTCAATGAAATAATAAAAATTTTAGGGCATACATAATACTTTCCATGGTTCTATATGTAATACTTTCTAGATATCATTGCTTATGGCACTTTTACAACAATAGAGATTACACAAATGAGCCTCCCAGTATATCCTATTTAAAATCCTTCTCATGCCCTAAGACTCTTTCCTTGCTCTGATCTGATGATTATCAACCAAGATGTACTGTACACATTTGAATCACTTGTGAGGGCTTTTAAAAACAGATTCTTGGGACCCACACCACATGAAACGTATTGAATCAAAATCTTCCAGGGCTAGTGCTATAACATATATTTATTTGTTTCTTTATGTTATGTTTTAATGTTCCATTAGGTGATTCTGATATGTAGCCAAGGTTAAGGAGAATCACTGCTTTTGTCCTCTAAAACCAGCTTATATACTTTTTGGGATTTCCTTACAGTTCCTGGAAATGTGCCTAGTTAGGAGCTCAACAGGTGATTTTGTTTATGATGAATGTCAGTGGACAAAGAAAACATCTCCTTTTCTAGGTCTTACAGAATTGAGTCTAAGAGCCTGTTGGGTCTGGACCCCATGGGTGACTTAGGCACCCACCTAAGAACCACAAACTAGAAACTAGTCTTATGCTCACCTTCCACCCTGTAAAGTCCTTCTCCCCAGCATCACTTGCCTCTATCTAGTGCTAAACACAGTCTCTTTTAGAAGGTATGTAAGCTATGGATAACGGATAAAAGAAAGAGGAAAGGAGAGAATTAGGCAAAAGGGTAAAGGAAGAGAAAAAGATAGGAAGTAAAAATAGAATGATCTGTGATTTAAAATAATTTACTGATTTTTATATACATCTGGGGAACTCTTTAAAGACAGTTCTCAATGAATACCAGTAATATTTCTATTTATGGTAGCACCACGAGAATTATAATCATCTCCTAAGATGACTGCTTTAAAGGACAATAGTCACTTGGTAAATGAATAAGCTATGGCATATTTAAGTATAGTAGATTCATTACATACAAGCATATCTCATACTATATCTTATATTCCGTTCTTTAAAATCTTTAGAACTAGAAAAAGCTATACATGCTCTAGTTCCAATTGTGATTCAATATTAAAAGGCAACTTGCAAAACCTGTACCTAAATATAGAAAGATTTATTTTTGTAGAGTCAGGGGCAACCCCAAAGACATGCACCTTTGAATTTTGCCATCATTCTAGCTAGTACTTTGAGCCTTTTTGATATGTTAAGAAATTTCAAATGCCTCAAATAGTGAAGGATCAAAGGATAAAAAACTGAGTATATGTAAGTTTGACAGATGTCTGTTTAAGGAATGTATGCCTCCAGGAATATTGAGTGCAAGATGAAGCTGCTATTGCTGAGACAGCATAAGAAAGCAGAATGATTCTCTTCAGTTAAAACAAAAACTTGATTTGGGTTGCTGTGGAATTTTACAATGAATGAAGAAGAACAAATTGGTTATAAATAGATGGTTGTCTGAAGTGCCATTAAATGAATGGTTTTCAAGGCTCATCAAAATGTTTTCTGAGTTCTAAAATCTTAAAGAATGTGTCTTCTTATGCATTAAGGAAAAAATAAGTCAAGAATTACAAAAAACAGTACATCATACGGTAAAGTATTTATTCTAAATTACATATTTCCAAACTATGTATAGTTGGTTAAACAAACCCTTTACCAAACTGATATCCATGAAACACTGTTCCCCTGCATGTTTCTAAGAGTGCTAGAAAACAGGGTTCTATGTTAAACAATTAAATGGCTTTATGTACTGTAGTACATCTTAAATCCTTGAATATAATGTTATATATTGTAAATCTCCAAGAGAGACTTACAATTTGTAGTGTTTTCCAAATATATTTGGCCATGGCACATGCATGCGTATTTGTGTGTGTTTGTGTTTTTTTAGTATATTCTTTTTATGTTTAATCTTTAAAATGAAAAAAATATATACAATTTTAAAGGTTACTTTCCATTTACAGTTATTACAAAATGCTGGCTATATTCCTTGTGTTGTACAATACATCCTTGAGCCTATCTTAAACCCAACAGTTTGTACCTCCCCCTCCCCCACCCCTGTCTTGCCCATCGCCCCTACTCTTCCCACTGGTAACCACTAGTGTGTGTGGGTGTGTGTGTGTCTATGTGTTATTAACAGTTCCCAGAACAGAGTTCTATAAATACTTTTTGGTAAAGACAGGATCACAGTGTACCCTAGTTTAATGTTTATACTTAAGATTCTAAAGTTTAAAAAGCTCTACACTAAAGCCTTCTACATAATTGATATACAGGCATGTACATGTATATCAATTATAATTTATTAAATTTGTATATTTGCAGTCATCCTTTTGTAAATGAGTACCAGACCATTAGAAAGAAATATAAATTGTTGCTGGAATTAATGTTCATCATATCATTTTAGGGTTCCTTTTGTAGTAACATAATTCAAGGTAAATTAAAGATGGTTTGTACTTAGATTTTTGAGGTGTGAAAAAGTTTTTATTATGCTAAAGGTAAACTATGGAAAAGATAACTTTTCTTTGTCCCTTTGGTATGGCAATTCCTATTTATCAAACACTACCTGAGAGAATTGCTAGTCATTTACTCTGTTTCTTCAAGTTTCTGTTTGTAATATTTTTCTGTCTCTAATTTTTAATTTTGTTGAATATCACATAGTTTGAATTGTGGAATAAATTTGAAATGATACCATTTTCCATTGTGAAGTCCCTGATGACACATCTCCTGTTCTCAGCCTCATTCCTCCCTATATAAGAGCCTCATCAGAATTTTGAGGCTACTTTGAAATAGAGGTTTTCAGAGCAAGTAACCCATTTTGGCCCAAAGCTCTTTCAAAAGCCACAGACATCATTTATAATTGACAACTCTTAAGGAAATCCTGTTTGTGACACACATGTTTTTATTATATCATCTAAAATGACAAGTGGCCCATGCAGAGCAGTTCCACTCTTAGCATAACTTGAATTGCTCACAAGGGAAGTAAAGTTCCTGATTACACAGATTCAAAGACAAGTCTACTCATGTAAACAGCAGTCTGTATGTTGTACCCTATAAGAAAACTGATAGAAAATCTTACTTTCAAATATGTAATTATGAAAATACACAATTATGAAAACTAAAGATTGATAACTTGTGAAAAGTCTTACTTGATAGTGATAATAAGGAGACTGCTGAATTTTATCCCACAGTCTTCCAGAAGTAGAACTATTTACTTGCTTCATGATCATTTGATAGGCCACCTGACGGTATACAGCATCTTTACAAGGGTATTTTGCAGTGGTACAAACATGATTCTAGAAATGCAAAAATGTTCATGTTATAGATTATCAATTAAGCAAATCTTAAGCAATTAAGCAAATCCAAAAATATAATAAAATTATTTATTAGACATAAAATATATACTGTAGATAGATAACCTGACTATATGGAATAAAAGTTAAATTTCATTACTAAATAGAAATATAATATTCAGAAACTTGTATGGGATTTAATTATTTAAAATAAACTGTCTACATTTTAGTATCAAACTATATTAAATAAATTCTCAATAAAGTGTATATATTCTATATAGAGAGAAATTTCTAAATTATAAATAAAATGAAGTTTATATAGAGGAAACAAAACAGACTCTAAAAAATATAATAGAAAGAGAAAAAAATTACATAAGAAATGATCTGTTCTTACCACTGATAGATTTTGGCAGGTATAATCATAACCATACCAGGGAATACCCATTACAGGTTTCTTAGGGTTAATGCCTATCTTGATGTAGTCATCATATCCTAACCAAATAGGAACAGAAAAAGCATATTTTTTTCTCTTCATATGTCTACTAATGTGTTCATACAAGCTATGCAACCACTCAGAATCCAAGTTTGTAACAACAGGTACATTTATGTAAAATATTAATATGGTGTTTCTCGAATATATTATAAAAGTCATCTCTTAAGAACTATAAATTTGGTATCACTTTCTAAACAATTTCTTTTTGAATAATAGAAAATATTCAAAACAATTTAGATCAAATTGAAGCAAAAAATTCACAAAATTTAATTTTAGGAACAATGACACATTTTAGTAACAATGACACATTTTAGGAAAGCATGCTAATTGTGTCTATTAACTGCTAAGGCATGGATTTGATATTCTAGATTCTAAAGCTTTAAAAAAAGTTCTATAAGTCTTAAACTTTCTGGCAGGTGTGGTCTCACAATTACTTACAGAACACACAAGTGTTCCTCATTTTATCAATATCCTATAAGCATGGATTACAGCTTGGGATAAGGAATGACCCCATCTTACTCTGTAGCAGATAATCTGTAGTTATAGGAAACAAAGAGAAAAATGAACAAATTCCTGGTACTATCAATCCCTTTCTTGCCCATGCTGCAAATTATGTTTTCCCACCAAGATATGTTCCAAGATTAACTAGAATGTTGAGTAAATTTGCTGTTTTTCAGAGGCTTTAAAGTTATTGTGTACTGTTAAATATCCAAGAGAGGGGTGGAGTATGCATCATTTCCCAAACATATTTGACAATGAACCTTTTATTGATATACATAATTATCATCTCTTTCATAAACACAGTTGGCAAACATTGGGTTAAATAATTATTTTGTATTATAACACAAATTATTTTTCAAATTTTAAATAGTATATGCTTATGATCAGACTATTCTATCCAGACAATTAGGATGTGATAAAATGAGGCCAGGGTCTATGATTTTACCTATATATGAAAAATAAAATAATTTTTATTTATTACTCAACACTTAAATCTATGCTAACTATCCCAGAAAATCTCACTTAAGTCCAAAAGATAGCAAGCAATCTTTAATTCAATTGGTTGATGGGATATAAACCAATCCAAACTTTGGAAAGGATAATGCAAAGGCCACATCATATGAATGACAGATCAGAAGTACTCTTTTTTTTTTTTCTTGCGGTACGCGGGCCTCTCACTGTTGTGGCCTCTCCCGTTGCGGAGCACAGGCTCCGGACGCGCAGACTCAGCGGCCATGGCCCACGGGCCCAGCCGCTCCGCGGTATGTGGGATCTTCCCGGACCGGGGCACGAACCCGTGTGCCCTGCATCGGCAGGTGGGCTCTCAACCACTGCGCCACCAGGGAAGCCCCAGAAGTACTCTTAATTCTGGTAGGAATATAATTTTTAATGTAGCATGGGTACTAATAGTAAATGCCAAATAAGATAAAGCCAGTCCTATCAATCATGTATAATAGGTACTCACATTATAGGTACCTTTGCTATTAAATTATTTAACATTGGTTATTTCAACAAAAATATTCTATCAAATTCTAAGTAAGCAAATATCTTCTTCGTGTAACTTTCTGACAAGAGTGTTGACTTGAAGTTAGAACACCTGCTTGAGTTCCAACCATATAATACTTAATAGCTGTGCAATCATGAGAACTTAACACCCTTCATCTTATCTATAATAGAGGGTTAATATAATACACCTACCTCCCAAGACTTTTTAGAGGTAATTGAAAACTTCAGAACTTTAAAACTTTTTGTAAACTTTAAAGCTCTCAAATTAAGAGGTTTTTATATGTTTCAAGAAAGCGTTACAAATGGAAAAGGTATACAAATGACTTAGAAATACTAAAATATATCTTAATGTTTGAGGTTATAGAATTAATATCACTGATAAATGATTGTTTTGTGAATTCTTATCAGTTAATGTCTTAGTATAGGGAGAATTGGCTCCTGCAATACATTGTGACCAGACCAGACTTCATTCACCATAAGACATCACAAAGAGAAAGTCACAAGCATCTGCAATTCCAGTATAATTATAGCACCTCCTACCTAAGCAGTTTGGAGACCAAGATACATCAAATGTTACCTGTGGGAAAACCATTTTATGTAACATGATCAAATATGCATATTATGGCAGATGTTTTGTTGATTATATATTCTCTTGCCTCATATTACTCCCCCCCTCAAAAAGAACCACTTACGTGTCTGACTTAAGGTTTGACATGTATGGAACTAGAACAATTCTAAGAAATATATTTTTTGCCTACACGGACTGACCCAGACATATATTTTGGACAATGTTTTGGACATATATTTAGATAATGGACATATATTTGGACACAGGCATATTTGGACATATACAATGACCAGGAGCAGGCACTGTGTAGAAGAGGAGTTTAAAGTCACATGCCTCCAGAGGACAGACTAGCAACTCGACTGACTGAAGGAAACTGGTGTAATCACAGTAGGGTGTGGTAGGGCCCATAAGCAACTAGAGAGTAAAAGCACACTAAAAGAATTCAAATACGAAAGTTCTTAAAAATATCATGCAAGCTAAATAGGTCATCTCTTGGCACAAGCTTACTGGACTGTGTTGGCAGCTTGAGCCCTTGATTTACAATTACTTTACATGGTAAGTTTAGTCCAACATTATAGTTAAAGAATAGTGGTGTTTTATGGCTACAAGTATAAATTAATCAACTCAAAATGTTAAACAAATCACTTAAATGATCTTATGGAAATATTCAAATAAAACTTGAGTGTTAAATTATCTTTCATTTTTGAATAATGAGCCAGTCCTCAATAAGGATGAATCTCTTTCAAAGATTTATTGCCGGGATTCCCTGGTGGCGCAGTGGTTAAGAGTCCGCCTGCCGATGCAGGGGACATGGGTTCGTGCCGCGGTCCGGGAAGATCCCACGTGCCGCGGAGCGGCTGGGCCCGTGAGCCATGGCCGCTGGGCCTGCGCATCCGAAGCCTATGCTTCGCAACGGGAGAGGCCGCAACAGTGAGAGGCCTGCGTACCACAAAAAAAAAAAAAAAAAAGATTTATTGCCTTAAGATGTTGGTCAAAGGGTCAAACTTTCAGTTATAAAATAAATAAGTTCTGAGACCTAATGTAAAAAAAAAAAGATTTATTGCCTTAACTGAATATTAGCTTTATTTTATTAATATAGGTCTGCAAACATTCTAAAGCTTCATTAAAAGTTTTCTTTTTAATTAGGCTCTCAATAAATGTATTGATTAATATTACAAAAAATTGAGGTATTTTAGTTAAATTTTTACACTTTAGCTAATTTATTCTACTATAACTCTTTTTAGGACTTTCTCAAAATTCTCTCTGTAATTCTTTCATTATTAACACTAAAGGAAGCTCTGCTTTGTAAGTCTAGGCTTTCCCCAAAGCTCTCCAGCAAAATAGGTTATAAAGTAAAATTTTTACATATTGGACTTCATTTTATCACTGTCCCCTCTTACAAAATGGAAGTATAATAAGGTAATAGAGAAAGTGATTGCCTCTAAGCAGGTAAATTTCAAATCCATTTTGTAAGTCCTTACCTCTCTCCTGAGCAGTGAGAATATTTTCACCTGGGTTTCCTCCTGAGCAGTGAGAATATTTTCACCTGGGTTTCCTGTCATGGATAATCTCATATTTTTGAGAAGGCAGCATTATTAGAAAAGAAATTAGAAAAGAAATCAAAAGACTTTGGTTCTTTTCTTGGCTCTCTTATAACTAGGTTATTTCATTTTAAATATCTGATCTGTTTTCCCACATGTAACAATGAAGGTGTAGAAAGAATTCTTCAAGAGCACTTCTAGCTCTTTAATTCTGTGATCACAAATTCTATAATCCTAAATTATCATCTTTTCCCAAAAACTCATTTCTCCTTGCTGGGGCTCTATATTAGTCATTTTTTTCTGGTCACCAGTTTAAGAACCTTTGGGCCATTTTGTGACTCTTCTTCCCTCACACCCCATAACTAATCTCACATTTTCCTTTGAGTGGCCTCTCACAGTTTTTCTGCCCATTCCTTTCCATTAATTAATTAATTCAATGAATATTGAACACTTGCTGAGTGTTAGGGTTATGCCATCATCCCAGTTCAAACCATAAATTCCAAGTTATTGGATTACTGGGTTAGTCCTTACAGGTCTCTCTTTCTCCTCTAGACTTTTTTACGTACTACCATAAATAATTTTCCCCAAATACTTTCTATACACATTACCCATTACATACAGAATAAAATGCATACTCTTCAGTGTCACATCCTGGATCTTCCACAATCTGGTTCATCTTGGCAACTCTACTTCCCACTAACTTAACTAACATGAACTTGACATAGCAGCCCAAATTGCTCTACTTGCCCCTCAAACATGGAAATAGACATTCCTACTGCAAAATCTTTGCTCAGTCTCTTCCCCCTTGCTCTTTCACTATCGCTTAATCAGGACTAGCAAATAAGTTCCCATATATTAATTCTACCCTATTAACAACAGCAATCTAGAGAATGAGGGAAAAGTTTCTGAGACCAAAATGTGTGAGGAGAGGAGTACGGTGGCTTGCATACCAGGTATTTGCTATTCTTGATCTAAATTGTACTCATCTGAAAAGCTGAATTCCACACTGACAAACCTTCCGTACTTGTATAAAGCCACAGAGTTGTTGATTGTTACATCATTTATTATTTTTCCAGTGACTCTCAAATTCATGTTGACCAACTACACCAGAATCACCTATCACACTTGGTAAAAATACAGTTCCTAGAATCTATGCCAGAATCAACTTCTGGGCATATTTTTAACAAGCACTCCCAGGTGATTCTGAGATAGATTTAGAGTTATTAGTTTATACTATATATATCCTACTTAACTAGACTTAAAATTTTGAAAGGCAGGTATCATTCATATATTCAATAAGTATTTTTTAAACATTGTGTTAGACATCAAGGAACTGGTCCCTGCCTTCAAAAAACTCACTGTCTAGCCTAGCAGTTTTTTCTCAGCTTTACTAAGGTATAATAGACAAGTAAAATTGTAATATATTTTAAGTGTACAATATGATGATATGCATATATATGCAAAAGTATTCCCATCAAGTTAATTAACATAGCCATCACCTTATTTATTTTGGTGATAACACTAAAATTCTACTCTCAGCAAATTTCAAATTATACAATACAGTACAATCAACTATAGTCATCATGTTATGCACTAAATCCTCAGACCATATTCATCTTACAACAAAGTTTATACCTTTTACCAGCCTAACTGTATCTAACTACAGTTTCCTTATTGACGTTTCCCTATTGATTATCTGTCTGAATAAGCTGTCCATTGCTGAAAGTGGAGTACTAAAGTCCTCTACTATTATATTGCTGTCTGTTTCTCCCTTCAGATATCTTAGTGTTTATTTAATACATTTGGGTGCTCTGATGTGGAGCACCCACAATAAATATTTGAAATTGTTATATCTTCTTGATGAACTGACCCTTTTATAATTATATAATGAACTTTGTCTCTTGTTACCATTTTTGGCTTAAAATCTATTTTGTCTGATATAAATATAGCTACCCCTGCTCACTTTTGGTTTCCATTTGCCTGGAACTAGTTTTTCAATCCTTTCATTTTTAGTCTATGTGTGTCCTTAAAGCTGAAGTGAGTCTCTTATAGGCGGCATATAGTTGGATCTTGTTTTTTTTAATCCATTCAGCCACTCTGTGTCTTTTGATTCAAGAATTTAGTCCATTTCCATTTAAAGTAATTACTGATAGGTTTCTACGTAATATTGCCATTTTGTTAATTGTTTTCTGGCTCTTTTCTAATTCCTTTTTTCCTTTCTTCTTTTCTTGCTCTCTTTCTTTGTGATTTGTGATTCCCTGTAGTGGCATGCTTGATTCCTTTCTGATTTTCTTTTGTATATCTAATGTAGGTTTTTGCTTTGTGGTTATCATGTGGCTTATATTAAAAAAAATTTTGTAACTATGTATGGTGATGGAAGTTAACTAGACTTATTGTGGTGATCATTTTGCAATATATACAAATATCAAATCATTATGTTGTACACCTGAAAAAATAATTTTTTAAAACATCTTATAGTTACAACAGTCTATTTTAAACTGTTAACAACTTAGAACACATACAAAAGCTCTACATTTTTAGGGCTTCCCTGGTGGCACGGTGGTTGAGAATCTGCCTGCTAATGCAGGGGACACGGGTTCGAGCCCTGGTCTGGGAGGATCCCATATGCTGCGGAGCAACTGGGCCCGTGAGCCACAACTGCTGAGCCTGCGTGTCTGGAGCCTGTGCTCCGCAACGGGAGAGGCCGCTGTAGTGAGAGGCCCGCGCACCGCGATGAAGAGTGGCCCCCGCCTGCCACAACTAGAGAAAGCCTTCGCACAGAAACGAAGACCCAATGCAGCAAAAATAAATAAATTAATTAATAAACTCCTACCCCCAACATCTAAAAAAAAAAAAAAAACTATATAAAAAAAAAGCTCTACATTTTTATACTCCACCACCCGACATTTTATGTTTTGGATGTCAAAATTTACATCATTTTTTATGTGTCCACTAACAAATTATTGTATAGTTTTTTTTAAGAAGGAAACATCCTAATGTGTTCCTTTATAATTTCTGTAATATACTTTTTTATTGACGTATAGTTAATTTAAAGTGTTGTGTTAGTTTTAGGTGTATAGCGAAGTAATTCAGTTGTACATATATATATACCTATTCTTTTTCAGATTCTTTTCCATTATAGGTTATTACAAGATATTGAATATAGTTCCCTGTGCTATACAGTAGGTCCTTTTTGTTTATCTGTTTTGTATATAGTAGTGTGTATATGTTAATCCCAAACTACTAATTTATTTCCCCCCTACCGCCCCCCCGCCACTATCCCCTTTGGTAATCATAAGTTTGTTTTCTTTGTCTGTGAGTCTATTTCTGTTTTATAAATAAGTTTATTTGTATCACTTTTTAGATTCCACATATAAGTGATAACATACGATATTTGTCTCTGTCTGACTTCATTTAATATGATTATCTCTAGGTCCATCCATGTTGCTGCAAATGGCACTATTTCATTTTTTATGGCTGAGTAATATTCCATTGTGTATATATATACCACATCTTCTTTATCCAGTCACCTGTCAGCAGACATTTAGGTTGCTTCCATGTGTTGGCTATTGTAAATAGTGCTACTATGAACACTGAGGTGAATATATCTTTTCGAATTATAGTTTTGTCTGGGTATATGCCCAGGAGTGGGACTGCAGGATCATATGGCAACTCTATTTTTAGTTTTTTAAGGAATCTCCATACTGTTCTCCATAGTGACTGCACCAATTTACATTCCCATCAACAGTGTAGGAGGGTTCCTTTTTCTCCACTCCCTCTCCAGCATTTATTATTTGTAGACTTTTTTTTTTTAAAAGAAGATGTTGGGGGTAGGAGTTTATTAATTATTTATTTATTTTTGCTGTGTTGGGTCTTCGTTTCTGTGCGAGGGCTTTTTCTAGTTGTGGCAAGCGGGGGCCACTCTTCATCGCGGTGCTCAGGCCTCTCAATATCACGGCCTCTCTTGTTGCGGAGCACAGGCTCCAGACGCACAGGCTCAGTAGTTGTGGCTCACGGGCCTAGTTGCTCTGCGGCGTGTGGGATCCTCCCAGACCAGGGCTCGAACCCGTGTCCCCTGCGTTAGCAAGCAGATTCTCAACCACTGTGCCACCAGGGAAGCCCTGTAGAGTTTTTAATGATGGCCATTCTGACTGGTGTGAGGTGATACCTCATTGTAGTTTTGGTTTGCATTTCTCTGAATAAGAATCTCTGGGAGTTGGACCCAGTGTACGTGTGTGTGTTTAATTTTTTTAAGATTCCTGGTTATCTTGGTGTATGACCAGTTTTGAGAATCACTGATCTGGGGCCACACTGTCCTTCTGTTACTCACACATTGCCTGGCAAGAGTCCTTATGTTGTGATCTTCTCTCTGATCATGCTCATTATGGTAGTAGGGAAATACTGCCTTTCGTCACAGCACTGACAAGCTCTATGGAATTAGGCTTTGAGCCTTACTGGGCCTTGGGTGCTTTGCAAAGTAATTCAGAGTCTATGGAGCAAGTGAGACACTTCCCCAGAACTACCTCTACTCTTAGGCAAGAGCTGTTTCTGTCCTGCACTGATGAAAGCAGAGCGTGGGCAGCTAAATCCTTCCTGATTCCCATTGCCTATCTAATATTTCTAACTCTGCTGCAAGGCAGGTAGGTGGGGCAATTCCAGTATTGTATCCTGATGTGAATAAAGAACAGATTTGGCACCTTAAAATTTTATAAAACTTATCTAGTTAAGAACTCAAAAGTTCCAGAAAATTTTTTAGGATGTACTGAAACTCTTCCTACTCAATAAAACTGAGATTCTATTTGCCATACCTTCATGAACACATTTTGATAGGAAAGATAAGGGGTTTCCAAAAAACACCAAATGAATTTTTACCTGTGATCCCTCAATTTCATGATGGAAAGAGTCTGCAGTTTCTTTGACTAAAGCAGTTAACGCATAATATTCATGTGATGAACGAGCAACTTCTTGTCTAGATTAATTCCATCCATATATTGTGTTTTGGCCAGCTTAACTTGTTGAGCTAACCAGGATGCTCTTAAAGTAGCATTAATGATATCCCTTATGGATACATCTCCTATGGAAGAAATATACATCTTTTGTACATATATGCTTTTCACAGTTTAATAAAATTTACTTCACAAACTCATTCCAAAGAGATCCAAATGTCTTTAAAACACCTCATAATTTTGGAATACTAAGCCCCAAATTTAAGTTTTCCAAATGAAGAAATAATATATCAAGATCACAGAAAATCATTAGTCATTAATCTTCGAAATAACCATTATGAATAAATAGTAATATTATCAAATTAAAAGAAGAAATCATGGACTATGGCTAGCTAAGGGTCATCATGCACCCAAAGTAACAATTAAACATTGATCATATGCCAGGCACTGAGAGTACAACAGTGAATAAGACATAGGGGTCCCAATTAATTGGTGGCAGAGGAAATTAGTGGGGCCTGGAAAGTAGGAGACGGTAGGCTAGGAAGAAATAGGGGCAAGTGTCAAGGCCTGGAGGCAGGGTATGGAGGTTTGCTGATGCCTAAAATTTGGAGGGCGACAACAGTGAAGAACCTGAGGGTGGTAGGCAGGGTTAAATCATGAAAGACCTTGAAGCCCTCTTGAGAAATTATCCCAAGGGAAAGGGTTTTAAAAAGAGAATATACATATTTTAGGTATGCATTTTAGAAAAATCCCTTCAGCTGAAGTGGAAACTGGTTTAAAGAGGCAAAACTGGAGGCAGAATATCTAATAGGAAAGCTTTGGAAGAATGCAGGCCAGAGATGATGGTGACCTCAACTAAAGTTGTGGAGCAGTGGAGACTATGAGATAAATGAATAAATCTGGAAGATCCTAAGAAGGCAGAATTAACAGGACTCTGATCCACTGAATGAGTAAGGTAAGAGAAAGGGAGGAGGTTGAAAATACTCAAGTTTCTGGCCACTGCAGATGGACTCATAGATACTGCATTTACTATGAATGATTTCTGGTGAACCTTACTTCTTAGACTAGTACTCAAGTTAAATACTAAGATGGTTGATGTTATGTTTCTCCTGTATTTTTTTCTCCACAGATAATATTAGAAGCACTGATCATTTTTACTTTATCCCAAATAATGTGTTAATTCATTGATTTAGCAAATATTTATTGAATTCCCAGTAAGGTATAGGCAGGGTATATTGTTAGGCATTAGTGACACAGACCAGGTCCATTGGTTATTTAATGCAGTAGATTTAAGGGCTACATGGAAATGCAGGGTGCCATGACAGCATATAAAGGGGACCTGCGACCCTGGTAGGGCAGGAAAACTTCCCTGAGGACTACACTCTTTAGGGGAGGCCAGAAATCTGGGCAATGACCTAGACAGGGGACAGAGGAGGGGTACCAATGCACAAAAAAGAGCATTCTCAGAAGAGTGAACAAAAAAGGGCAAAGGTCTCATTACCTCAGGAGAATTCTGAATTTCTGGAGCCAAAAGAAGGTCAGTGAGGCTGGAGCACAGAACTCCTGAAAGTACATGGAAACAGATGAAACTGATGAAACTACTGAGGTAGGTAGTAGCAGGATCAAGTAGGGCTTTGTAGACCACTGAGGAGTTGCTATTTTCTCCTGAGATGAATGGGAAGCATTAAAGTATTTTAAGCAGAGGATCATAAGATTTGCATTAAAAAATGAGGGAGACAGACACACAGGGAGAGGGGGAGAGAGAAAGGGAGAGCGATATCTATGATCACTGGGCCACTGTGAGGAGAATGGATGGGTGAGGGTGGGGAGAGCTAGCTATAAAAATTAAACCAGGCTTTTCCTAATTTTCTGTCTCCTTTTTGGTTTTTTGTTTATTTTTCAGAATTAACTGTGCATAACCCATTTTTCTACTAGGCAGTTACCCACTGAAATAATAAAAATTACAAAATGTGAAACTGAACAGCCCATTGTTTTTAGACTCTTAGAATCATATTTATGTCACAAACCTTACCCCTATTTCAATTCTGATAACTAAGATTGAATATGTTAAAAATATACAGAGAGCTTGTGATATAATAGAAATACTAAAAAATAGCTTGATGAACCAATTGAATATATAAGGGAAAAAGTAATGCAGTCTAGTCTTTGTCTTTGAAAAATATAGGTCAGTAGAGAGAAAAGACCATTAACCACCAGCATACAAATGAACAAAATTCGGCTTCTTTGCATAATTGGTTTTCTAAATGCCCACAGATGCCGCCTAACCGACTAAGAGGTATTGGGTGCTACAGAAAGTCTTTCAGATGTTAGGCTTACACACTAGGCATGTTCTCCATAAACACTTCCACCGTTTTTACTTCTTCTAAGCAATTATATTACTTTTTTTAACTGACATTTAAATGTCCCTGCCTCAAATGTAATCTGCTAGATTAAGAACTGGCAATTGTCGCTATGTTTACACAAGAATTGCTCTTTTGGACTGAACTTTTCCACCTGCCTGATGTGTCCAGTTCCTGGTGCAGTCATCAAACTCTAGGCAGACAAGTGGTCTTCACATTACCTCCGAAAGGGTGTTTGCTTAAAGCTGCCCAAGGCCTTATAAATTCTTAGGTGGGTAGATGGAATTTTTACTTAAAGACCTATTTTTATCCCCCTTCTTGTGTGGCAGGTATAGAAAAGCAAAGTAAGCAGAACTTTCATTCTTCCACTGGACCGTGGGAGTGCTGAGATTCTTTCAAACTGATCCTCAATTCTCTTGGAAACCAATGGGTGTTGCTACTTAGGAAGTATCTCCTTACCATCTTGCTTATCTGGCCAGACTGCCTGGGGAGAGGCACAGCAGGGCAATGCAAGGAACTTGCACTTAGAGTCAGATCTGGGTTGGAATACTTACTGTGAGACCTGGGAGGAGTTACTCAACCTCTCTGAGCCAAAATTTCCTAATCTTTAAGGCTGAAGGAAATCTGTGGACAGAAAGGCCCCTCTGCGAGCGGTCAAAGCTGGTTTTGCGCCCCCAACACCTCTTTCTCAGGCTCGGTTATTCTACTGTAACTCCTCTTAGGGCCTTGAGGACCAGATCTGGAGCGTCAGGGGAGAGAGGCCACTGACCTCGAAGTCGGGGCGATGAACGATGGGTGATGGGACGGCACAGCGCTGGGGCCTGGCACTGGCAGTCGGCCCCGAGCCCGACACGCAGCGCCAGGAGCAGTGGCAGCAGCAGAGGAGCCAGCCCCAGGGTCCCGTGCAGCGAGGGAACGAGGCGCCAGCACCGGAGCTGCGGCCAGGCCATGCCAACGGCTCACCAGTCAGCAGAGCTGTCCCGGATTCCCTGGCGGCGCCTGCTTTATGGATGGGAGGGGAGGGGCCGGGCCGAGCTCCCCGGCTGGGCAGGGGAGGAGCTGGGCGGTCGCCAAGTCCGGGGGATCTGGGGCTGCGGGAGAGAAGGACAGAGGCCGAGGCTGCGGTGCCCCTAGCACGTTGAGCCCAGGGAGCCGGGACCTCGGTGCCCGGCAGACAGTTGACTCAAGTGTATATTGCCTACCATCTATGTGCCTCTCTTTGGCTCTGTGTCATAGTTGTTTGTGTCTTCCTTGTGGAGTCTGAAACTGGAGGGAGTCCTCAAAATGGAGAGAAGTAGGATGCCTTGGAAGGGATGACTGTGCTACATGGTTGGAATGGCCCAAAGGTTTTGAAGTTACAGATATCTGTTGAATTAAGACAGCAGTTCGAATACGGCCTCTAATTTCGCCTCCTCCCATGCTTAAACTCCAGTGAAAACCTCAACCCACAAGGGAAGGGAGATGACAGCAACATTTTGGAAGCTTGAAAGCACAAGTATGAGGGGTAAGTGTCCCAGGCCCCAACAGTGCGGAAACTTGAGAAACAACGCAATTTAAACCAGAATCTTCAAAAGGTTCCGGAACTACAAGAGATGCCTCAGGAATTAGGGGTGAAGGGGAGATGGAGGTTAGAATGTCCGAAAATAAAGGGGAATAGGTGAAAGCTGCTTGAGGAGCAGTGAAATCTCTAGATCCTTTCTCCAACCTTATGTCTCTGGGCAGCTGCCCCTCTCCCACCCAGGTTGAAGTTTGGAGGTTTAATGCTCTGGGGAGGGTGAATTCTCTGGTACTTGCTCGGGTACCATACCTAAAATAGGATATAACTGACTTTGTGCCTGACCACAGATATTGACAACATGCCCGCAGATCATCCTGTAGCAAAATTTAAAGTCAGAAATACCAGGCACCCACTCAGAGCTCCCTCTTTACTTTTTATCTCTTACTTTTAATCATGGACAACAAACAAGGCAATTGAATAATATAAAAGGAACAACAGAAAAAGGAATATGGAGGAAACAAACATTGTAGGGAGGACATTAAAAAAAAAAAAACTCTCAGTAATATCCCCAGAAAGGCAAGAGAAGATGAAGCCACAACAGGATGAAATTTTTTTAAAAAGCAGGGTGGGACTAGAAAGAGTTCTTGGAAATTAGAAAGAAGATCACAGAAATGAGGGAAAAATCACAGAAGATTTGAGCAAAGTAACACAGAAATACTCTTCAAAAAGAAAGAAAATTGGAAGAGCAGTCCAGATGGGAAGAAATCATCAATTAAGTAATTCAAGAAAAATTCCAGGAATGAAGGACAGGAGTTTTCAGAAGGAAAGAGCAAAGAATAGATCCTAAGAGCTTCCAGAGAGAAAAAAAATCACCAAGTATCAAGAATCAGAATGTCATCAGATTTCTCAACAGCAACATCTAAAGCTCAAAGACAATGAAACAATGTGTTTGAAATTCTGAAAGAATATGCTTTCCACATAAAATTCTGCAGAATTATCAATCAAATGGGAAAGTCATGTAAAATTTCAAAATATTGACCTATCATATACTCCAAATGGAGTGTCTAGGCCCTTCCCCCAGAGATTCTGGTTCACTAAGTCTAGATGGGGGCTGTGAATGTGAATTTGAAACAAGAGCCCCCAATGACTGTGATGCAGGTGGTTGTGGTATATAATCTGAGAGTCACTGCCATAATTAGTGATTTTATAATCTCTCCAAAGTACAGCTTTTCAATTTTACATCTCACCACTATTTCAGAAGCCTTCCCCATTTAGTAGGGCAGTATTTCTTATTATGGGAGCTCACAGTTTTGTTTTGTTTTGTTTTTGAGGACCTGTGAATAGCTATGAACTCTCTCTCCAGAAAACAGCATATACATATTCATACAAATTTTGTGAACCAGTTTTTAGTTTATCTGTGGACCACTAGGGTGCTCTTAGGTATAAGGCTAAGAAGTGATGTTTTACATTTACATTCCTGGAGTGGCATTCACATTTCTTTTACTGCCACAATTCACTCATGCCCCATTTTTCAAAACCTCCTCAGTTCAGCTCCTTCCCATTCTCCTTACCTACTGCTATCTTATCACTCCTGCTGCTAACTCTGCATATAAAAGTATCGAATTTTCCTGAACCAAATCAGGATGACACTTGATACGAATGACAGAAAACTCGAGCAAAGAATAGTGGGAATTTATTACCTTAAGGAACTGAACTTTCATGGGTAGATCTTCAGGACCCGGAGACGTTAATCATATCACTAGTTCTCAGTCTCATTCTCCATTTCTTGGCTCTGCTTTTGTCTGAGTTGGCTCTGTTATCGGGTAGATTTTCTCCTTATGGTGCAAAGATGGTTTCCAACATCACAGGCTTCCTGACATCTCCAGAGCCTCCCCTAACATTTGCAGGCCCCAGGGCAAGGGCACAAATGGAAGTCCACACACCTGAAGTTAAATTTTTTTTTTTTCCTAGAGATTTTATTTTTCAACAGGAAGCCAAAGTGAAATGAGTGCAAAACTGAGACTATAAGTCTCGATATAGTTTTCCACTGATTAGTATCTCATTTTCTGCCTACAAATCGGTTTAAGGACACTAAGTTTTAACTCACGAAGTTGCTGGGAGGATACAGTCTGACAGTTAATATCAACATCTTTTCGTAGTGTTTGTAAATGCTTGGCATTCTCGTTATTAGTAATGCAATGTTTTTGCATTCTTGTCAGTAACATGTTTGCCATAGAATATTGTAGAGTTAACATTCTGAGAAGATCAAACAATATTCAAATTTTTATTATGTGCTGGTGAAAAATTAAAGAACACATTGCTTAGTGTTACACATAATTTTTGAAAGGGGGCCTATGCTTTCAACTAATTAACAACTTCCATATCACGTCAGGTTATTTGGGTACACAGAAGTGATTTTTTTTTTAACCCACAGCAATTGCGGTAAATTGGCTCCCAAACTGATCACGAGAGACTTCATTTATTCTTGTGTTGTCATGAGGTGAAGATGTATTAGGCCCCAAGTTTGTATGTTAGGATTATTGCAGTTTTGAATTGTATGAAATGACTAAATTTCTCAGTTATTTAGCTTGAAAAAATACAATTCAAATATTGTAAAAATGAGACTCCACAGTGAATCCCCACAGTAAGGAGAATGGTCCACTTATTTCTACATGGAAATCCCCAGCTGTCACACTACATCAATGATCTGACATATAATCTGACTTCCACTGAGCTGGAATGTGCTTTAAAGATCAGGTCTCTGGACAAAGAATTTTAGCTTAAGTGGGTTATGCAGCAAAAATGCCCAAACCCAGAGCACTGTTTTAGTGTTGACAGAAATAGCTTCTCTTGAAATAGCAGACAGGAAGAAGAAAAATGGAAGATTTTAAGCCCAAAGTCTTTTGCCTAAGCACATTTTCTAATGTTTCTGCCCGCATTTCATTTAAAGCTGGATAAAGGAATAGGGGTGGGGATAGAACCACATCATCTACTTTCATAGAAGGTGCATACTGGAGTCCCACAGGCAAATTTATTTGGCCTACACTTTAGAAATTTGGGAAATGCTGTATTATAAAAAAAATCCAGATTTCTGGCTTCTCTCAAGAAATGGAACCTTTGGCCACAGTGGGCCTGTATTCATATGGGGGAAAAGCAGGCTGGATTTGAGAATCAGCTACTCTCTACACACGCTCTATGATTTTCCGTTCCTTACCACCCTGAACGTCTTACACCACATTTACTCTACCTGCCTCAACCCTCAGGCATTGCGATTCCTGCAGTTTATGAAATGGATGAACGGGTCTTTTCCTTTTTCCTTTAATGATGGGCACATCTCTTTGTTAAAGGAAGAGGGTCGGGGGATGGGGAACTAGTGGCCGGTTTTACTTCCGAACAGTCCTAAATCTGCCATTTTCAGCAATCTTACCCTAACCTACTTTTTCCGAATGGCCCAAAGTATAAAACTAAGTATCAAAGGATGGCCCTTGTAGTTGCAGCTCTATCACAAGTCAGCCATGTGACCTTGGGCAAGTCCATTAAGCCCTCTTGGCCAAAGGTGATGGAAGGTCTCTAAACAGACTTAATACCTGTTCTGAATACTTCACAGGGCTGTTGCACAGCACACACGAGATTTTGAAAGCACTCGTAAGTCATTTATAAACCACCAAACACTCCCTAGTACAAGTGTCTGCGACACCAGGGCTTTAGAAGCTGGGTTACTGGAACCCACTTTGGTTCCACTGGGCTCCCACCTCCCACGCGAGCAGAAGAAGATCCTCAGGGGAGAAGCTCTAGAAAAGCAGCTTAGAAATGCAGTGAGAAGTCCCTTAGCAGGGGTAAAGTTGTTGGTGGCATTTTCAAGCCCCCAGAGTGGCATACCAACTCCTAGCCTAGTCCCTGGGCCACCTTCCTTCTGGAAAACCCGGACCCCAGAAACCAGGCCTGAACGCTCCTAACCAGGACCCTAGACCAGGGATCCCGGACTTCACCCTCCTCCAAGTCTAAATATTTCAGTTATAGCCAAGCCAACAAACTCTTCTCTATCTTGAAAAATATACTTCATAGTGACTAAATAGATAAATTTATCTGTGTGTCTGTGTGTGTGTGTGTGTGTGTGTGTGTGTGTGTGTAAGGCTATAGTTTTGAGTTTTTTTAATTTACTTATTTATTTATTTTGGCTGCGTTGGGTCTTCATTGCTGAGTGTGGCTTTCTCCCGTTGCAGCGAGAGGGGTCTACTCTTTGTTGCAGTGCTCCAGGTTCTCATTGCAGTGGCTTCTCTTGTTGCGGAGCACGGGCTCTAGGCGCACAGGCTCAGCAGTTGTGGCACACAGGCCCAGCTGCTCTGCAGCGAGATCTTCCCAGACCAGGTCCCCTACATTGGCAACCAGGGAAGTCCGAGGCTATACTTTTTATAACTGAATATCAATGAACTATTAAGATGATTACACTTATTATTACAAAGATGTTAATTATTTGTTTGGATTTTTTGTGTTTTTTATTATTCCATTAAATTTGTTTATCTTGTCTCTATTTCAGCAAAGTCATGCTGTTATAATCAAGATTTTCACATAACTTCTGGTCTGTTGAGAGTAATGATCTTAAAGATTCAACATAAGTGTAGTAAGTTGTATTCAGAACACATGAAATTTTAATATATATATTTAAAAAGTAGATTAAAGTCAATGTTAAACAAAAATTTAAATTATTTTATGCTTCTAAAAACTTATTTTTGTTCTAAAATAGTCAATATTTTATATTAAAATATAAAAGCAAAATACAAAATACTTAATGAACATAACATTTTTAGACTACTTTTATGTTTGCAGAAAAATTGAGCAGAAAATGCAGAGTTCCATATACCACCTGTCCCTACACAAAACTACTAGAGCTAATCAACGAATCTGAGAAAGTTTCAGGATACAAAATTAATGCACAGGAATCTCCTGCATTCCTATACACTAATGATGAAAAATCTGAAAGAGAAATTAAGGAAACACTCCCATTTACCATTGCAACAAAAAGAATAAAATATCTAGGAATAAACCTACCTAAGGAGACAAAAGACCTATATGCAGAAAATTATAAGACACTGATGAAAGAAATTAAAGATGATATAAATAGATGGAAAGATATACCATGTTCTTGGATTGGAAGAATCAATATTGTGAAAATGACTCTACTACCCAAAGCAATCTACAGATTCAATGCAATCCCTATCAAACTACCACTGGCATTTTTCACAGAACTAGAACAAAAAATTTCACAATTTGTATGGAAACACAAGAGACCCCGAATAGCCAAAGCAATCTTGAGGAAGAAAAACGGAGCTGGAGGAATCAGGCTTCCTGACTTCAGACTATACTACAAAGCTACAGTAATCAAGACAGTATGGTACTGGCACAAAAACAGAAATATAGATCAATGGAACAGGATAGAAAGCCCAGAGATAAACCCACGCACATATGGTCCCCTTATCTTTGATAAAGGAGGCAGGAATGTACAGTGGAGAAAGGACAGCCTCTTCAATAAGTGGTGCTGGGAAAACTGGACAGGTACATGTAAAAGTATGAGATTAGATCACTTCCTAACACCATACACAAAAATAAGCTCAAAATGGATTAAAGACCTAAATATAAGGCCAGACACTATAAAACTTTTAGAGGAAAACATAGACAGAACACTGTATGACATACATCACAGCAAGATCCTTTTTGACCCACCTCCTAGAGAAATGAAAATAAAAATAAAAATAAACAAATGGGACCTAATGAAACTTAAAATCTTTTGCACAGCAAAGGAAACCATAAAAAAGTTGAAAAGACAACCCTCAGAATGGAAGAAAATATTTGCAAATGAAGCAACTGACAAAGGATTAATCTCCAAAATTCATAAGCAGCTCAAGCAGCTCAATAACAAAAGAACAAGTAACCCAATCCAAAAATGGGCAGAAGACCTAAATAGACATTTTTCCAAAGAAGATATACAGACTGCCAACAAACACATGAAAGAATGCTCAACATCATGAATCATTAGAGAAATGCAAATCAAAACTACAATGAGATATCATCTCATACCAGTCAGAATGGCCATCATCAAAAAATCTACAAACAATAAATGCTGGAGAGGGTGTGGAGAAAAGGGAACCCTCTTGCACTGTTGGTGGGAATGTAAATTGATACAGCCACTGTGAAGAACAGTATGGAGGTTCCTTAAAAAACTAAAAATAGAATTACCATATGACCCAGCAATCCCACTACTGGACATATACCCTGAGAAAACCATAATTCAAAAAGAGTCATGTACCAAAATGTTCATTGCAGCTCTATTTACAATAGCCCAGAGATGGAAACAACCTAAGTGTCCATCATCGGATGAATGGATAAAGAAGATGTGGTACATATATACAATGGAATATTACTCAGCCATAAAGAGAAACGAAATTGAGCTATTTGTGATGAGGTGGATAGACCTAGAATCTGTCATACAGAGTGAAGTAAGTCAGGAAGAGAAAGACAAATACTGTATGCTAACACATATATATGGAATTTAAGGAAAAAAATATCATGAAGAACCTAGAGGTAAGACAGGAATAAAGACACAGACCTTCTAGAGAATGGACTTGAGGATATGGGGAGGGGGA
Source organism: Lagenorhynchus albirostris (assembly GCF_949774975.1). Taxonomy (NCBI): domain Eukaryota; kingdom Metazoa; phylum Chordata; class Mammalia; order Artiodactyla; family Delphinidae; genus Lagenorhynchus; species Lagenorhynchus albirostris. Next base: position 112,258,069 of record NC_083096.1, on the reverse strand, counting down.
AGGGTAAGCTGTGACAAAGCACGAGAGAGGCATGGACATATATACACTATCAAACGTAAGGTAGATAGCTAGTGGGAAGCAGCCGCATAGCACAGGGAGATCAGCTCGGTGCTTTGTGATCACCTGGAGGGGTGAGATAGGGAGGGTGGGAAGGAGGGAGACACAAGAGGGAAGAGATACGGGAACATATGTATATGTATAACTGATTCACTTTGCTATAAAGCAGAAACTAACACACCATTGTAAAGCAATTATACTCCAATAAAGATGTAAAAAAAAGAAAAGAAAAAGAAAATCTACAAACAACAGATGCTGGAGAGGGTGTGGAGATAGGGGAACCCTCTTGCACTGTTTGTGGGAATGTAAATTGATACAGCCACTATAGAGAACAGTATGGAAGTTCCTTAAAAAACTAAAAATAGAATTACCATATGATCCAGCAATCTCACTACTGGGCATATACCCAGAGAAAACCATAATTCAAAAAGACACATGCACCCCAATGTTCATTGCAGCACCGTTTGCAGTAGCCAGGACGTGGTAGCACCTAAATGCCCATCGACAGAAGAATGGATAAAGAAGGTGTGGTACATTTATACAATGGAATGTTACTCAGCCATAAAAGGGAACGAACTTGGGTCTTTTGTTGAGACGTGGATGGATCTAGAGACTGTCATACAGAGTGAAGTAAGTCAGAAAGAGAAAAACAAATATATTAACGCATGTATATGCAACCTAGAAAAATGGTACAGATGAACTGCAGAAATTGAGACACAGATGTAGAGAACATATGTATGGATACCAAGTGGTGCGGGGTGAGAGTGGGGGTGTGATGAATTGAGAGATTGGGATTGACATGTATACAGTGATGTGTATAAAATTGATGACTAATAATAAAAAAAAGAAATCTGTTTTAAAGGTCATATAGACTATAATCATGGTGACGTTAATGGTTATGGTGACCATGGTGGGGATGGTAATGGTGGTGACAATTTTGCTAAGAACAATTGCATTTCAGTACTGTGCATGAAATAGTATAATGGTGGCCCCAAAATCTGTCATGCTTCAACATGCTCCACATGTTTCTTCAGTGGAAACATGTATTCCCATAAGTCAGGGCCAGATAAACAATGCTTCGTTTTGTAGGGAGCTAATGTGTCCTTCTGACTACAATTCTGGTCCTTAGCATATTGAACCTGATCATCACTATGATGCCATTGGTGTCAGTGCTGGCCATCTTTACCAGTTATGTAGCCCTAGAGGCTTCACTTATCTTCACTGGTTAGTGGAAGGTGGACAAAGAGAAAGAAAGTGGCATTTTAGATTATGCCTCAGTCATCCCTGGATTTGGTTTGCAGGGGTCAATCCCTTTGAAGCTGTTAACTTGGGGTAACTGAGGAAGCCAAGCTGAGGCATCAGCAAGGCCAAGGCCAGGTCTGGGGCAGTAGCCACTCGCCTGCCCCCTCTGCCTCTGCCCGAGAAGAAGCAGGACGTCCTTGCTGATACTGACCCCAAGTCTCCAGGGAGATTTTTAAAGATCACAAGAGTTGAGGCAGCCTACTCTACCCATCTCACCACAAGGATGTTTACTCTCTCTCTCAGTGTGTGTTTTCTGTAAACTGGTGGTGCCCCTTTTTCAACTGAATTATGCTGGAGACATCCTATCAGCATGTGAGACAAGTTGCATGAGTTCATAGTGATAAACTAGTAAAGGACCCTTTTATTAGCTAAACTAATGTTACTCAAGAAAGTTAATTTGCTCTTAGTATAAAAGTAGATTTGGGGAATATTGGCAACTCAAGGGTGAGGAAAGAGGTACATTTCCCTTCGTACCTGAATTACAGAACTACTTGCTAACATTCATGACTGAGCAGAGCTCCCTGCATCCTTAGCTATTGGCCTTTTGGAATGTGATTTTCTTTTCAGAATCAGAGTTTCCACAAACCATGGATTTTTTTCCAGTAATCCAAAAAGAAAGTTGGATCTTTGTTTTTAATAAAGGACAACAGGAAAGAATATGATTCTGTATTTTTAATAAGCAATTGCAATAATGATAAGATTTAATCATAATGGTAATGGTAATAGACTTGGCATGTTTTTCCACAATGAAAAAGCTCAATGACATAATCATGGGCTTTTAGTGTGAGACCATTTTTCACAGGCTCAACCAGTACATTAGGCTCTATAATGAAGAAGAAAAATAGTTCAAGTAGAAAATTTGGATTGTAATATTCCCTATTATGTCTTTATTATGTTAAGAAATATTAGATAGTAAAAAATGCTTTCAGTGCTTTTGAAGTCTGTAGGGCAACTGGGCATCCTGTTAACATTGACAAACCACCTTTTACTTTTAAAGTACATTTGACATGTTACATTTTATAAATTTAATGTGTGACCATGTTATTTTGATACATATATATTATAATATGATTGCCATTGAAGCAGTATTTATATTACATCGTAACAGTACAATATTGTTGTCTGTATTCATTATCCTCTCCATTAGATCTCTATGACTTATTTACTACTTGTTACAAGTTTGTACCCTTATGTTGGTGGGAATGTAAATTTGACAAACCACCTTTTTAACTCTTGGTTTTGTTCGGTGGTCTTTTACTCAAATGCTACCTCCCTACCTTTGTTGGACAAAGCTACAGCCTGAGCTCCCCACTACTTTGCTGCCCCTGAAGAATTAACTTTCACTGTTGCTGAGGCTTGGCTGCTACTGTGGTGGGCTCCTGTGTCTGACTGCAGGAGAGGGATGTTGATGGCATGGCCACTGCTGCTCCTGTCAGAGCTTGAGGCATCCCTGTGGCTACTGATGCTTTAGCTCCTGTTGCAACTACTGCTTTTGCCACTCTCTTTGCTTTCCAGAGCTTTAATTTTTGAATACTGAAGCAACCAGAATAAATTTCAAGAAGAAAATAGGACACAAAATCTTTTCATAGAATTTACAGAAGTGCCTCTAATGATCTGCAAATATGTCTCTGATGCAGTTTATGTGTACATGTGGGGGAGGTGGTTGCTTATAAAGTTTTGAGTGTGTTTTCCCTTATTTTGAATGAAGGCATGCTCCTTGAAAATAATTGGGCTTTTACCTGATGTAAGATCCAACCTTAAGAAAACACCTTATAATTTATGGTTGGCCTTTACTAGGTGATAAAAATATTTTATAATGTTATATCATACTGATTTTGCTAAAGTTATTTTTAGTACTTGAAAATTGGGAATAAAATAATTTACCCAGGGGAAGACTTCAAGAAGGCAGAAGAGTAAGACATGGAGATCACCTTCCTCCCCACAAATACATCAGAAACACATCTACATGTGGAACAGCTCCTACAGAACACCTACTGAACGCTAACAGAAGACCTCAGACCTCCCAAAAGGCAAGAAACTCCCCACGTACCTGGGTAGGGCAAAAGAAAAAAGTAAAAACAGAGACAAAAGAATAGGGACCGGACCTGCACCAGTGAGAGGGAGCTGTGAAGGAGGAAAGGTTTCCACACACTAGGAAGCCCCTTCACAGGTGGAGACTGTGGGTGGCGGAGGAGGGGAGTTTTGAAGCCATGGAGGAGAGCGCAGCAACAGGGGTGCAGAGGGCAAAGCGGAGAGATTCCCGCACAGAGGATTGGTGCCGACCAGCACTCACCAGCCCTAGAGGCTTGTCTGCTCCCCCGCTGGGGTGGGTGGGGGCTGGGAGCTGAGGCTCGGGCTTCGGAGGTCGGATCCCAGGGAGAGGACAGGCGGCATGAACAAGGCTGAAGGGGGCTAGTGCACCACAGCTAGCCAGAAGGGAGTCCAGGAGAAAGTCTGGAGCTGCCGAAGAGGCAAGAGACTTTTCCTTGTCTCTTTGTTTCCTGGTGCGTGAGGAGAGGGGATTAAGAGCGCCGCTTAAAGGAGCTCCAGAGACAGGTGTGAGCCACGGCTATGAGCATAGACCCCAGAGACGGGCATGAGATGCTAAGGCTGCTGCTGCAGCCACCAAGCCTGTGTGCAAGCACAGGTCACTCTCCACACCTCCCCTCCCGGAAGCCTGTGCAGCTCGGCACTGCCAGGGTCCCGTGATCCAGGGACAACTTCCCCGGGAGAATGCACGGCACACCTCAGGCTGTTGCAACGTCACGCCGGCCTCTGCTGCCTCAGGCTCGCCCTGCATCCATGCCCCTCCCTCCCCCGGGCCTGAGTGAGCCAGAGCCCCCGAATCAGCTGCTCCTTTAACCCCGCCCTGTCTGAGCGAAGAACAGATGCCCTCAGGTGACCTACCCACAGAGGCGGGGCCAAATCCAAAGCTAAACCCCAGGAGCTGTGCGAACAAAGAAGAGAAAGGGAAATTTCTCCCAGCAGCTTCAGGAGCAGTGGACTAAACCTCCACAATCAACTTGATGTACCCTGCATCTGTGGAATACATGAATAGACAACGAGTCATCCCAAATTGAAGAGGTGGACTTTGGGAGCAATGATATATATACATTTTTCCCTTTTTCTCTTTCTGTGAGTGTGTATGTGTATGCTTCCGTGTGTGATTTTGCCTGTATAGCTTTGCTTTTATCATTTGCCTCAGGGTTCTGTCTGTCCATTTATTTTTGTTTGTTTGTTTGTTTTTAGTATAGTTTTTAGCACTTGTTAACATTGGTGGATTTGTTTTTTGGTGTGGTTGCTCTCTTCTTTCTTTTTAAAAAAAATTTAATTTTTTTTAATAATTATTTTTTATTTTAATAACTTTATTTCATTTTATTTTATCTTTTTCTTTCTTTCTTTCTTTCTCCCTTTTATTCTGAGCCGTGTGGATGACAGGCTCTTGGTACTCCAGCCAGGGGTCAGGCATGTGCCTCTGAGGTGGGAGAGCCAAGTTCAACACATTGGTCCACCAGAGACCTCCCAGCTCCACATAATATCAAGCAGTGAAAATTTCCCAGAGATCTCTATCTCAACACCAAGACCCAGCTCCACTCAACAACCAGCACGCTACAGTGCTGGACACCCTATGCCAAACAACTAGCAACACAGGAACACAACCCCACCCTTTAGCAGAAAGGTTGCCTAAAATTATAATAAGGTCACAGACACCCTAAAACACACCAACAGACGTGGACCTGCCCACCAGAAAGACAAGATCCAGCCTCATGCACCAGAACACAAGCACTAGTCCCCTCCACCAGGAAGCCTACACCACCCATGGAACCAACCTTAGCCACTGGGGTTTGACACCAAAAACAACGGGAACTATGAACCTGCAGCCTCTGAAAAGGAGACCCCCAAACACAGTAAGTTAAGCAAAATGAGAAGACAGAGAAACACACAGCAGATGAAGGAGCAAGGTAAAAACCCACCAGACCTAACAAATGAAGAGGAAATAGGCAGTCTACCTGAAAAAGAATTCAAAATAATGATAGTAAGCATGATCCAAAATCTTGGAACTAGAATGGAGAAAATACAAGAAACGTTTAACAAGGACCTAGGACTAAAGAGCAAACAAACAATGATGAAAAACACAATAATTGAAATTAAAAATTCTCTAGAAGGGATCAATAGCAGAATAACTGAGGCAGAAGAATGGATAAGTAACCTGGAAGATAAAATAGTGGAAATAACTACTGCAGAGCAGAATAAAGAAAAAAGAATGAAAAGAATTTAGGACAGTCTCGGAGACCTCTGGGACAACATTAAATGCACCAAAATTCGAATTATAGGGGTCCCAGAAGAAGAAGAGAAAGAGAAAGGAACTGAGAAAATATTTGAAGAGATTATAGTTGAAAACTTCCCTAATATGGGAAAGGAAATAGTTAATCAAGTCCAGGAAGCACAGAGAGTCCCATACAGGATAAATCCAAGGAGAAACACACCAAGACATATATTAAACTATCAAAAATTAAATACAAAGAAAAAATATTAAAAGCAGCAAGGGAAAAACAACAAATAACATACAAGGGAATCCCCATAAGGTTAACAACTGATCTTTCAGCAGAAACTCTGCAAGCCGGAAGGGAGTGGCAGGACATATTTAAAGTGATGAAAGGGAAAAACCTACAACCAAGATTACTCTACTCAGCAAGGATCTCATTCAGATTTGATGGAGAAATTAAAACCTTTGCAGACAAGCAAAAGCTGAGAATTCAGCACCACCAAACCACCTTTACAACAAATGCTAAAGGAACTTCTGTCAGCAGGAAACACAAGAGAAGGAAAAGACCTACAATAACAAACCGAAAACAATTAAGAAAATGGTATTAGGAACAAACATACCGATAATTACCTTAAATGTAACTGGATTAAATGCTCCAACCAAAAGACATAGACTAGCTGAATGGATACAAAAACAAGATCCGTATATATGCTGTATATAAGAGACCCACTTCAGACCTAGGGACACATACAGACTAAAAGTGAGGGGATGGAAAAACATATTCCATTCAAATGGAAATCAAAAGAAAGCTGGAGTAGCAATTCTCATATCAGACAAAATAGACTTTAAAACAAAGACTATTACAAGAGAAAAAGAAGGACACTACATAATGATCAAGGGCTCAATCCAACAAGAAGATGTAACAATTGTAAATATTTATGCACCCAACACAGGAGCACCTCAATACATAAGGCAAATACTAACAGCCATAAAAGGGGAAATCAACAGTAACACAATCATAATAGGAGACTTTAATACCCCACTTTCACCAATGGGGAGATCATCCAAAATGAAAATAAATAAGGAAACACAAGCTTTAAATGATATATTAAACAAGATGGACTTAATTGATATTTATAGGACATTCCATCCAAAAACAACAGAATACACTTTCTTCTCAAGTACTCATGGAATATTCCCCAGGATAGATCATATCTTGGGTCACAAATCAAGCCTTGGTAAATTTAAGACAATTGAAATTGTATCAAATATCTTTTCTGACCACAATGCTATGAGACTAGATATCAAATACAGGAAAAAATCTGTAAAAACTACAAACACATGGAGGCTAAACAATATACACTACTTAATAACTAAGAGAATACTGAAGAAATCAAAGAGGAAATAAAAAGTTACCTAGAAACAAATTACAATGAAAACATGAAAACCCAAAACCTGTGGGATGAATCAAAAGCAGTTCTAAGAGGGAAATTTATCGCAATACAATCCTACCTTAAGAAACAAGAAACATCTCAAATAAACAACCTAACCTTACACCTAAAGTAATTAGAGAAAGAACAAAAAACCCCCAAAGTTAGAAGAAGGAAAGAAATCATAAAGATCAGATCAGAAATAAATGAAAACGAAATGAAGGAAACGCTAGCAAAAATCAATAAAACTAAAAGCTTGTTCTTTGAGAAGATAAACAAAATTGATTAGCCAGACTCATCAAGAAAAAAAGGGGGGAAGACTCAAATCAATAGAATTAGAAATGAAAAAGGAGAAGTAACAACTGACACTGCAGAAATACAAAGAATCATGAGAGATTACTACAAGCAAATCTATGCCAATAAAATGGACAACCTGGAAGAAATGGACAAATTCTTACAAATGCCCAACCTTCCGAGACTGAGCCAGAAAGAAATAGAAAATATGAACAGACCAATCACAAGTAATGAAATTGAAACTGTGATTTAAAATCTTCCAATAAACCAAAGCCCAGGACCAGATGGCTTCACAGGCGAATTAAACATTTAGAGAAGAGCTAACACCTATCCTTTTCAAACTCTTCCAGTATATAGCACAGGGAGGAACACTCCCAAACTCATTCTATGAGGCCACCATCACCCTGTTACCAAAACCAGACAAAGCTGTTACAAAGAAAGAAAACTACAGGCCAATATCACTGATGAAAATAGATGCAAAAATCCTGAACAAAATACTAGCATACAGAATCCAACAACACATTAAAAGGATCATACACCATGATCAACTGCAGTTTATCCCAGGATTGCAAGGATTCCTCAGTACACGCAAATCAATCAATCTGATACACCATATTAACAAATTGAATGAGAGAAACCATATGATCATCTCAATAGATGCAGAGAAACCTTTTGCTAAAATTCAACACCGATTTATGATAAAAACACTCCAGAAACTAGGCATAGATGGAACTTAACTCAACATAATAAAGGCCATATATGACAAACCCACAGCCAACATCATCCTCAATGGTGAAAAACTGAAACATTTTCCACTAAGACCAGGAACAAGACAAAGTTGCCCAGTCTCACCACTATTATTCAACATAGTTTTGGAAGTTTTAGCTACAGCAATCAGAGAAAAAAAAGAAATAAAAGGAATCCAAATCAGAAAAGAAGAAGTAAAGCTGTCATTGTTTGCAGATGACATGATACTATACATAGAGAATGCTAAAAAGCTACCAGAAAACTACTAGAGCTAATCAATAAATTTGGTAAAGTTTCAGGATACAAAATTAATGCCCAGAAATCTCTTGCATTCCTATACACTAATGAAAAATCCCAAAGTGAAATTAATTATATTCCCATTTACCATTGCAACAAAAAGAATAAAATGCCTAGGAATAAACCTACCTAAGGAGACAAAAGACCTGTATGCAGAAAATTATAAGACACTGATAAAAGAAATTAAAGATGATACAAATAGATGGAGAGATATACCATGTTCTTGGATGGGAAGAATCAACATTGTGAAAATGACTATTTTACCCAAAGCAATCTATGGATTTAGTGCAATCCCTATTAAACTACCACTGGCATTTTTCAGAGAACTAGAACAAAAAATTTCACAACTGGTATGGAAACACAAAAGACCCCAAATAGCCAAAGCAATCTTGAAGAAAAACAGAGCTGGAGGAATCACAGTCCCTGACTTCAGACTATACTACAAAGCTACAGTAATCAAGACAATATGGTACTGGCACAGAAACAGAAATATAGATCAATGGAACAGGATAGAAAGCCCAGAGGTAAACCCACACACATATGGTAAACTTATCTTTGATAAAGGGAGTAAGAATATACAATGGAGAAAAGACAGCCTCTTCAATAAGTGGTGCTGGGAAAACTGGACAGCTACATGTAAAACAATGAAATTAGAACACTCCTTAACACCATACAAAAAAATAAACTCAAAATGGATTAAAGACCTAAATGTAAGGCCAGACACTATAAAACTCTTAAAGGAAAACATAGGCAGAACACTCTCTGACATACATCACAGCAAGGTCCTTTTTGACCCACCTCCTAGAGAAATGAAAATAAAAATAAACAAATGGGACCTAATGAAACTTAAAAGCTTTTGCACAGCAAAGGAAACCATAAAAAAGATGAAAAGACAATCCTCAGAATGGGAGAAAATATTTGCAAATGAAGCAACTGACAAAGGGCTAATCTCCAAAATTTACAAGCAACTCATGCAGCTCAATATCAGAAAAACAAACAACCCAATCCAAAAATGGGCAGAAGACCTAAATAGACATTTCTCCAAAGAAGATATACAGATTGCCAATAAACACATGAAAGAATACTCAACATTGTTAATCATCAGAGAAATGCAAATCAAAACTACAATGAGATATCATCTCACACCAGTCAGAATGGCCATCATCAAAAAATCTACAAACAATAAATGCTGGAGAGGGTGTTGGTGGGAATGTAAATTGGTACAGCCACTTTGGAGAACAGTATGGAGTTTCCTTAAAAAAGTAAAAATAGAACTACCATATGACCCAGCAATCCCACTACTCGGCATATACCCTGAGAAAACCACAATTCAAAAAGAGTCATGTACCACAATGTTCATTGCAGCTGTATTTACAATAGCCAGGACATGGAAGCAACCCAAGTGTCCATCAACAGAGGAATGGATAAAGAAGATGTGGCATATATATACAATGAAGTATTACTCAGCCATAAAAAGCAATGATTTTGAGTTATTTGTAGTGAGGTGGATGGACCTAGAGTCTGTCAGAGTGAAGTAAGTCAGAAAGAGAAAAACAAATACTGTATGCTAACACATATATATGTAAAAAAAAAAAATGGTCATGAAGAACCTAGGGGCAACATGGGAATAAAGATGCAGACCTACTAGAGAATGGACTTGAGGACATGGGGAGGGGGAAGGGTAAGCTGGGACAAAATGAGAGTGGCATGGACACATATACACTACCAAATGTAAAATAGATAGCTAGTGGGAAGCAGCCGCATAGCACAGGGAGATCAGCTTGGTGCTTTGTGACCACCTAGAGGGGTGGGATATGGAGGGTGGGAGGGAGGGAGCCGCAGGAGGGAAGAGATGTGGAGATATATGTATATGTGTAACTGATTCACTTTGTTATAAAGCAGAAAGTAACAAACCATTGGAAAGCAATTATACTCCAATAAAGATGTTAAAAATTTAAAAAATGTAATTTATCCAATCCTGGCTTATAGCTTGGTTTTTTTCTCCCTCATGTTCCTTTCCAGTGCAAGAAAAAAATTACCATAAGTTGTTCTGGCATGAACAAGAACTAGACAGCAATAGCATTAGTTTACTTTCCTTAAATCCCATCTCTATTGCCTAGGTGATCCTAGCCAGAGCTTGCTTTCTTCATCAATGAAAGATGTGTTCCTTTCAGAATTAGAATTTACTGGAGGAATAAGACCTGTCTTATATTTGGGGGACAATATGAATTTAAATTGGTAGGTTTCTGGTAGAATCTTTAAACTGAGACAAATAAACTAATAAGTATGATATCTTTGCATAAAATAGAACTCTACACTGCTGTAATTTTAAGTGGGGAAGCAGAGCCCAAGACATCACAAATCAAGTAAAATTTTAAAATAGTCTCCAGTTGATAAGTGAAGCTTCATTAAATGCCATCTAACGAAAACTAAAATAGGATGTAAAGGGAAGCAATTAAAATGATCATTTGAAGAATTCTGAAAGCAGGCAGACTCAATTTGAAAAGCATTGGAATGGGGGAAAAAAAGCAATGGAATCATATACAGAATGGTTAGCCTAATTTAGCCCAGATTTATTTGATAAAGTTCCATTGGTCATCTTCATAAGGTTTACCTTACCAAATGGTGATTATTAACAAAAGTATAGGGTAGGAAACAGGTCCCATTTAAATTACCTAGAAAGTGAATAATAGCCAAATGACCAAAAGGCTCTTAGTATGGATTTTTTTAAATGACACTTTTAATTATTAATAACATTATTTGTGATCATGTTGATATTAATGATATAACCATTAATAGCAACAATATAAATAATTATTTTTAATTGCATATTCTTGTTTACAAAACACTTTAATATAAATAGATTATATGTACTATATTTATAATATATTTGTATATTATCTCATTAAAACATGTCCAGTGAATAATTACAGAATCAGATCATAGTATCTATCTAGTATATTCCAAATAGATTTTGGAAGCCCAGTCCTTAAACCTGGTGGCATGATTACTACCAACTGTAATCCCTTTCCTTTGCAAAGATGCCAAAGAATTCCCTTTTTCCCCCTCACTCTCACTGCTGCCAACGATGGTTTTGCTTAATTGGCTCTGTGCTTAGTGCTGCTGAGGCTGTATTTGCCCCCTTGAGTGCATCGCTGCTGTTGCTGCTCTTACTTCCACCTACCGCTCATTTTGCCCAAAATAATTTCTTCATTGGGCTTTGCTTTCTTTCTGTTTAATTCCAAGAGTGTTTTTCGTCTTGCTGCAGCCGAGGAGATGCTGAGGCTGCCACGGCTGTGACTTTGCTACTGAGGGTCTTCTTGTGGGAAAGCTGAACCCTGGTCCTCACTGGGGCACTGCCTATGCTGCCCCTGTGCTGTGTTTGCTCTTTGTTTGGAGGTCCATGTCCCAGTTTTTGTCTTGCTCTTTCCAGAATATGTCACAGAAAATGTTAACATTTTCGATAGAGACTTGGATGGGATTTTCCTCCAACCTCAGTTGAATTTCAGTCATTGTCATGTTTTCCTTTGGAGATGCATGCTTATGTCGGCCAAGCTTGGTTTTAGTTTTATGCTGTAAGTAAAACTGAAATTTATGATGATGATGATGTTGATTAATAAACAGGCCGCAGAGCAGAGTAAGAGCTCAAGTTCTGTAATAATAGACAGCTGAGTTCAAATCTCAGTTCTGCCCAGTTCTAATCATTTGACCATGAGATTCTTAATTAACTCTCTGAATTTTTTTTTCTCCTCTATGAAACAGACAACAGTAGCATTATTCTCCTAGGGCACTATGAGAATCCCATGAAAGAAAGGAAGTGCATATAAAACACTTTGTTTACTATTTGACACATAGTAATAGTAATTTTCATTACTGGAGTATTATATTCTACACACAACTAATAGTGTGTTTTTGTACATACAAATATTACATAAGTTTTGGTTTCATTATTAAATGAATAAATTAATATTATTAACATGGTACCTCTAAAATCTTGTTGAATGAAATTGTAAGATTTAAAATTTGCATATCCTTTTTTTAAAGAACAAAATATTATTAGTTGATAAAACTCTGGAAGATTGATGCCATCAGAGCTAATAGGAAAGATTTCTGGCCTAGAAAAAATTTCCTCTGATAGATCTTAAAATGAAGCAAATGCAATTGTCCCTCTGGGTGGAAAAATCAAACACAAATAATGATTTGTACGTAAGAACTTAAAGAGAAATAAAAATAAAATTCATCAATATTCATTTATTGATTCATTTGTATATACTATTTAGTAAATATATATAGAATATTACAATTGTCCTAAGCTTATTCTATATTAATCTAATTAATCTAATTATTTTCTGGTTATTGAAATGGCTGCATTGGGCTGAGGCCTGGAAAAGGGCTGTGGGACTTGGGGGTCAGAAGAAGCCCATCCTAGGGCTTCCCTGGTGGCGCAGTGGTTGAGAATCTGCCTGCCAATGCAGGGGGCACGGGTTTGAGCCCTGGTCTGGGAAGATCCCACATGCCGTAGAGCAACTAGGCCCGTGAGCCACAACTACTGAGCCTGCACGTCTGGAGCCTGTGCTCCGCAACAAGAGAGGCTGCGATAGTGAGAGGCCTGCGCACAGCAATGAAGAGTGGCCCCCGCTTGCCACAACTAGAAAAAGCCCTCGCACAGAAACATAGACCCAACACAGCCATTAATTAATTAATTATTTTTTTTTTTTAAAAGAAAAGCCCATCCTAGGGCTCAGCATCTGCTCATAGGATGCCTGGGACTGCAGTCAAATGCAGAAGTGGCTACTTGTTTTGGGCCTTCTTGGCTGGACCCCCTCATCTTCCTGACCTCTAGATGCTGCAGTGTCCCAGGGCTCAATCTTTGACTTCTTTTCCTCTCAATCCACACTTGCTTTCTGAGTGATTTTATCCAGTCCCATGACATTGAATACAATCTATATGCTTATGATTCCTAACTTTATATCTTCACCCTCATAACTCACCTGAGCACATTTAATTTGCACATTTAATGGCCTACTCTGTATTTCCATCTGGGGGTTCAAGAGGTATCTCAAGCTCACCCTGTTGAAATAGAGCCCCTGATTTCCATCCCATACCTGGTCCTGTTCCAGTGTTCCCCATCTTAGTAAGTAATCCCTTATCCAATCACCAAATTACTCAGGCCAAAGACCTCTCTGTCTCTCCCTGTCTCTCCCTCTCTCTCTCTCTCTCTCTCTCTCTCTCTCTCTCTCTCACATACCATATCTAACCCATCATCTATAAACTCTCCTCCCAATCATTTCTCACCTTCTCCACCAATACCTTAGTCCAAATAACTATCATCTTTTTGTGTATCCACTACAGTAGCCCCCATTTGAATATCTACTTCTAGAGGCCCTAGGTCTCTGCCTTCTGCCTGTCACTGAGCTTCAGTCTTCGCTTGCTAACTCAGTGGCCTTCTTTCTAGTCTTTATCTCAACCTTGTTCTTGCTTCAGGGTCCCTGCATTTGCTATTTCCTCTTCTTGGAACACTCTTATGCAAGCTTCTTGTGGCTTTTTCCATCACTTGTTTCAGGTCTCTGCTCATCTGTCACCTCCTCATCTATCCATTCCATAGTTGTGGAATGGATAAATGACGTCTCTACTTCCCTCCCACCTGGGGAACATGGTATCATGGACAGGTTGAAGATCGGATCCTTGACTTTTTGACAATATTTACTGAGCTCTTACATTCAAGGCACAAAGCTGGAAGGTTTTTTTCTTTATGTTCTTTATCATATTTAATCTATAAACCCTACAAAGTAGGTATTCTTATTGTCATTATTATTATCTCCTATTTTACAGATGAGGAAACTGAACTCAGCAAGGTTTAATAATTCAACCGATACAGCTAGCAAGAGATAGATAGTGTTGGGAAGGGTAGTTATGCAGTTTGTTGATGCTTGCACAGCTGCCAAAGTGTGCCTTGGGCCTAGAACATTTCCTTACATGGAGGTGAGGAGCCCTCACAGCCTGTCGGGTGTATCACATTGTTTGGGAATATAATGTTCCTGTTCTGAGTTTAAAGTGTACTTCTTTGTTCTGCTTCAAGTGTATGCATCACACGGGACCTGGCTAAACACATTGCTCTATCTGTTTGGTCTTGGTGAGGAGGAAACAGGGTCCTTCACTGGCAACACAGAGGGGTGCTGGCAGACCATCTTCCAGCATCAGCTACACAGCAAGACCCACTGGCCTTGGGGAACTGACACTATTGAAGCAAAGCATTGCTCCATCCAGTGTCTGTGTGAGTCATGTCTTTCGTGGTGACCCCAACACCTGCAAACGGTGCAGTGGGTGGACATCTTGGGACAGCTGCTCCTGGTGGGAGGCATTGTCATCTCTTTGCTATCTTCCATGCAGGGCCCTCCTCCCTGGTGGTGGTAACAGGTGTTATTTGCTCTACTCTCAGTAACTCTAAGCTAATTATCTCCAATTTCAAAGTGCTACTCTTTTTTTAAAAATTTATTTTATTCAAGTATAGTTGATTTACAATGTTGTGTTAATTTCTGCTGTACAGCAAAGTGGCTCAGTTACATATACACACACATATGTATTATTTTTCATATTTTTCTCCATTATGGTTTATCACAGGATACTGAATACAGTTCCCTGTGCTATACAGTAGCACCTTGTTGTTTTATCCATTCTCTATATAATAGCTTGTATCTGCTAATCCTAAACTCCCAATACATCCATCCCCCAACCCCTTCTTCCCCTTGGCAACCACAAGTCTGTTCTGATGTCTGGGTGTCTGTTTCATAGATAAGTTCATTTGTGTCATATTTTAGATTCCACATATAGGTGATATCATATGGTATTTGTCTTTCTCTTTCTGACTTACTTCACTAAGTATGATAATCTCTAGTTGCATCCATGTCACTGCAAATGACATTATTTCATTCTTTTTTTATGGCTGAGTAATATCATTGTTTATATGTACCTCAAAGTGCTGCTCTTAAGCATTATTCCATGTTCTCTCCCCACCCTTCTTCTAAGTGCAGTTGCTTCTCCTTATTTGTGGTAGTTGTTTTATAAAGTCACCACAAACACTGAATTAGCAAATAGTAAATCATTGCTCTTAGAGGAAATATAGGGTTAAGTTCCTGCAAGCCTCTGGTCACAACATTTTCTTCAATAAATCAATATATAACCTGTTTTATGTGTGTTTCTGTTTAGACTCCTTTTTTAATATACAGTTGATTTGTTAACATTAAAATAATAGCCAATATCATTATACCTCAGGCCAGAATGAAGTTTATCTACACACATATTTTCTCTGTAAGGCAGTTCACAGCCTTCTTGTGTTCAGGAACATTAGATGACACTTCAGCACTATGATTTGGTCCATTTTGAATAGCAAAATCAACAACATACAGCACAAAAGTGCAAAAAAAGTGGTACTAAATAGACCATGGAAAAGATACAGTGTGAGAAATGATACAGGATAGGAGAGCATCACCTTGTTTGACCTCAGCTGGGAATGTGCACATCAGGCAACTCAAATTTTTCACACATGTTTGTGAATGACTGTGAAAGCACTGGGTGTGCTGATTTTGGTGTAACAAACACATTTTAGTGTGTATGTGAATTCACAAATACAAAATTCGCAAGTAGTAAGGATCAAGTGACTGTAAATGCTTCTTAACCACTTCAGGCTTACAGATTTCTTTAAGAATTTGATAAAAGTTTCTAACCAGAAAAATGCACTGTTCACATATACACACAAATCTTACATGAAATTCACTTGTGAATTCCAAAGAACCCCAGGTTAAAACTCCTGTCCTCATGCATTTTGTCTGATTCATCTTCATGGAATTTCTTTGAAGTTGGTAGGGACAGAACAGAGAGTGATGAGCTCACTTGCCCCGGTTACGTCATTGACAGCAATTACATAATTGCCCAGGATTACATAAATAGCATCCCCAGGCAGCCAGAGAGACTGTTACTGAACCAAATTGGTCTGCTCACCCAACACACAGCAAAGCCAATCTACTGACATCAGGTTGTGGTGAAGGAAAATACAGTGTTTATTACAGGGCACCTAGTGAAGAATACAGGTAGCTAATGCCCAAAAGACCCGAACTCCCTGATGACTTTTAGGAATAGGTTTTTAAAGACAAAGTGAGGGGAGTGACGTTTGTGGGGAACATAATCAGCTCATGCACAATTTTCTGATTATTGGGTGGTGAGGTAACCAGGTGAGACCACAGGGGTTAACATTATCAATCTTCAGGCTCCAGCTCATCTGGGGGGTATATGTTCTCAGGGTCACGATTCTTCATCTGGTTAGGATATGGTTTCTGCAAAACAACTGAGGAATGTGTATTAGACTTTACCTTTACCTGAGACAGAACTGGGAGTGCTTGGGGGATGACTTGTTTAAGCTACGGTTATTTCCCTGCCTGGCTGTGCTATCTTTGTCTCTGTACTACTTACCTGCACCAGGAAGGCCTCCACATAGGTCTCCTCTGTTTCAAGACCACTCCTGGAAATTGAAGTGCTATTTTCGGGGAACTTGCCTTTATTATGAGGTGGTCTCTTAAACATCTCTACTTTGGGACTCATCATCATCATTCTTGTGTGCAGTTGTCCCACCCTTGCAAGTGGACAACTGCATAAGTTTTAAAGTGGCCTGATATCCAACTTTTATGTCAGATTCGGTCTTTTCAATTTTGTAATCTGTAAGAACTGCACACCCAATGCAGGCTTTAGCAAATAATCACTCTCTGAACTTTCTTATGTTTCTGCTGATGGAGGGTGGGGTGATGCAGAGGAGACTAACAAAAAAAAAATTTACTCTATTTTTGAGGTCCATTTTATCTTTTTTATTTTTTGTGGGTTTTTTTTTTGTTTGCATTTGTTTGCAGTCCATTTTAAAAGCTGGTTTCCTTTCCTAATTTTTTCTTGCCCATGTGAATAGTTTGATGGATTTCTATTCCCTGGAAATAAACCATGCCAGTGGAACCAAGTCATCTCATCCCTAAAACAAGGGACTAAGTTTAGAGTTTCCAGTGTCTCTTTTGTTCTAACATCCCATGGTTGTCTGATTCTATCTCAGAAGGGTTCTGGAAGGCAGAAAGAGGCCAACCAACCAGGATTAAACATGTTCTTCAGAATGTTTGCACTTTAGCAATTAAATATGAAAACATTCTCAATCTCCTACCAAGTTTCACAAGAACAGTGAGAGAATTAATTTCCAAAAATGTTGTAGAAAAGTAGAGATTTAAGAAATGAAATACTAAGGTTTTATATAATGATGCATATTTCATGCAAAAAATGAAATATTTTGAAACAAAATATCCATGTGAATGACTTTCTAAGAGCAAAATGAAAAATAACCTCTTTGCCAGAATCAGAACCTTTGGGGGGCATCACTACAGCAGACACACATTGCTGCATTGAATATATTTTGGAGATGACAATGTTATAAGCATCTTGAGAGATAACAAGTGTGACTTTTTAAAAACAGTAGCAATATCAATGAGTACAATATACGATCAAGCTTCTTTTCTCTAGAATTTAATTCTACTGATTAGAAAGGATCATACAGAATATAATTTTGAATGCTGTCAGGAACAATAGAAGTTTTCTATAAATCCAATTTCTGAAGACAGCATATACTGTACAACTGTGTATTCAGGGAGGAGGGGGAGAATCTCATTCACTCACATAGTACCGGATATTTTTGTTAATTCTATGTTCTACGACTTGATTCTATGTCACTTTGTAGCAGTAAACAAATCATACTTAAGAATGGTAAAATCTTAAAAATGGGATAATGAAGTCAGCTGGAGCCTTGGCTGAACAGCATGCAAGATTTCATTAGAGCTGTTTTAGAGATAACCTCCCTCAACTGGCACCATCCCTCTCCTACCAGTGTAAGATAAGGATCTTGAAAAAATAAGGAGAAGAGTTTGAGAAGGATAGGTGTTAGCTCTTTGGAAGACCTAAATAGACATTTCTCCAAAGAAGATATACAGACTGCCAACAAACACATGAAAGGATGCTCAACATTACTAATCATTAGAGAAATGCAAATCAGAACTACAATGAGGTATCACCTCACACCGGTCAGAATGGCCATCATCAAAAAATCTACAAACAATAAATGCTGGAGAGGGTTTGGAGAAAAGGGAACCCTCTTGCACTGTTGGTGGGAATGTAAATTGATAACAGCCACTAGGAGAACAGTATGGAGGTTCCTTAAAAAAGTAAAAATAGAACTACCATACTACCCAGCAATCCCACTACTGGGCATATACCCTGAGAAAACCATAATTCAAAAAGAGTCATGTACCACATGTTCATTGCAGCTCTATTTACAATAGCCAGAACATGGAAGCAACCCAAGTGTCCATCGACAGATGAATGGATAAAGATGTGGCACATATATACAATGGAATATTACTCAGCCATAAAAAGAAATGAAATTAAGTTATTTGTAGTGAGGTGGATGGACCTAGAGTCTGTCATACAGAGTGAAGTAAATCAGAAAGAGAAAAACAAATACCATATGCTAACACATATATATGGAATCTTAAAAAGTTCTGATGAACCTAGGGGCAGGACAGGAATAAAGACTCAGACATAAACAGTGGACTTGAGGACATGGGGAGAGGGGGAAGTGTAAGCTGGGACGAAGTGAGAGAGTAGCATTGACATACATACACTACCAAATGTAAAATAGATAGCTAGTGGGAAGCAGCTGCATAGCACAGGGAGATCAGCTTGGTGCTTTGTGACCACCTAGAGGGGTGGGATAGGGAGGGTGGGAGGGAGGCACAAGAGGGAGGGTATATGGGGATATATGTATATGTATAGCTGATTCACTTTGTTACACAGCAGAAACTAACACACCCTTGTAAAACAATTATACTCCAATAAAGATGTTAAAAATAATAATAATAAATAAAATAAAATAAAAATAGGGAGAGAGCCCCTGAGATTGCAAGGTTCTTGTAATGCTGGATAAAGTCACCAGTTGGCACAGTGTAGAAGTCCCCACACCCACATGATAATGGGATTGTCTATGGAAACATCGGAAGACCCTAACTGAAACTTTCTCCACTTTGGTTAGTCCAAACAAAGAACACCCTTTCTGTCAGAACAAATAAGAGTCTAGACATCCTCAGAAAATATAGTTTCTTTAGCTATCACCAAATCTTCCCCTCTACCTGTTTCTTATAACCATTTCTTGACATCCACATGGACCTTCTTAATTCCTCATTCAAGTTGGTAGTACGTAACAGATTCAATGATCTATCAGGTTATTATTTAACAAATATATATTGAGTGTCTTCTACTTTCCAGGCACTCTGCTAGGCAGGAATGTAACAGTAAACAAAGCCAGTCCATCTATTATGGAGGTTGATCCAACAAGGGCTGGAAAGGGAGCCAGTACAACAGAGTCAGGGAGACACCACAGGAGAAGCACAGCAGGCTGGACACACAGAAGAACACCTAATTCAGTCTTAGGTGGTCAGTGAAGGAAAAGAATATTAATAAACATCTCTTAAATAGTGTTCACTGTATGCCAGACATCATTCCAAGTGCTTTATACCACTGTTTAATTCATTTAAGGATTTCAATGATGCTAAGTGAAGAGCCAACTTGCAAAGTGAGGAGAGAGGTCACTGGAGCATTCCAGGCAAAAAGAACAGCAGGTGCAAAGGCCCAGAGGTAAGAGAGCATGAAAGAGAAATAGATACAGTGGTGCCCCGGAAGCAGCTCATGCCAGCTCACCAGATCTAACTGTTAAGTATTCAGGAATTTTGTAAGCTAGTAACTGTTGGTAGCTCAAAATTGGCCACAACAGAAGTATTTATATTATGGAAGATCGCAAATCAATCAGCATTGTTTTCATGTTTTGTTTTATGTATTTTGAGAACCATTTATCAGTGCATCACTGATCCTGAGGTACAGGAAATAATAACCTGAAATTCTTTGTTTGCATGTTTATCTTGGCATCAAATTCTATGCGCAAAGTTATTTGCATTTTTTAATGGAGTTCAAGGTCATTTTGCTGACAGACATGATTACAATGGTGTGCCAACGTCATCTTCAAAAGAGAAAAAAGATGGCATGTTAAAATATCATATGAACATCATTTACATTTCACTGGCATTTTGACCCAATTTAAACTGAACAACGAGATCCCTACATTGTATCTCAAATATACATAACATCTTCTATCTCAGTAGCTTAAGCTAATCTAGCCCTCTCAAATTATAAAACCCCTCTTGTTGTCATGATGCATAGATAATAGCAATTTTTACATCCAGATGAGATGTAGAGTCTATGCATAAAGCACAATGATCTTAAAACTCTTAGGAAATCATTTAGGGCAAGGAGGAAAATGCCCCCAATTCTCCTCACCATGAAGTAACATTAAAATGCACATCCAAGGCAGATGGAAGCAGCCTTGAGAGGAAGAAGTTTTTGCTGATCAAGAACAATGTTTTAAGTTTAACTGAGGAAAAAAAACACTGTCTAAAAGTGGCAACATTCAGTAGCAAAGAAATGCTGTGTTTCTCGTGAATATCTCTGTTCACGCATTGCTGAGACCTAGAATATGAGGGGGTGTAAGCTTTGCTGCAGGGGAAACCCTGAAACGTAGAAATCATATCGTCAAGCATGAAGAATGGCTGGGTCCAGAGCAAGCAGAAGCTTCTACCGAGAAGGGAGATCACTTTTTTCTGCTTTTCTGTGGCTTCCATGCTTTTCCCTGGGTCTGCAGCGAGTTCATACACCAGGTTATTTATGTGTTCATATATTTATTCAGACTTTTAAAAATTGCTGTGCAAATCCTCCACTCAAAGTTCCCAGAAATACATTTATAGATTTTAAAAACAACTCACTGAAAGACAACTTTTTTTGGCCGTATAGTTGATTTACAACATTATATTAGTTTTAGGTATACAACATAGTAATTCAGCATTTTTATAGATTATACTTCATTTATAATTATTATAAAATATTGGCTGTATTTCCTGTGCTATACATTATCCTTGTAGTTTATTTATTTTATACATATTAGCTGTACCTCTTAACCCTCTACCCCTATCTTGCCCCTCCCCCTTGCCTCTTCTCACTAGTAACCACTAGTGAGTTACTAGTTATAAGTCTGTCTGACTTATTTCACTTAGCATAATACCTTCCAGGTCCATCCATGTTGTTACAATGGCAAAATTTCATTCTTTTATATGGCTGAGTAGTATTCCATTGTGTGTGTGTGTGTGTGTGTGTGTGTGTGTGTGTGTGTGTGTGTGTGTGTGTGTATACCATGTCTTCTTTATCCATTCATCTGTTGATGGACACTTGGGTTGCTTCCCTATTTTGGCTATTGTAAATAGTGCTGCTGTGAACATTGGGGTGCCTATACCTTTTGGAATTAGTGTTTTTGTTTTCTCCAGATATATACCCAAGAGTGGAATTGCTGGATCATATGGTAGGTCTATATTTAGTTGTTTGAGGAACCTCCATACTGTTTTCCATAGTGGCTGTACCAATTTACATTCCCTCCAACAATGTACAAGGGTTCACTTTTCTTTACCTCCTTGCCAACATTTGTTATTTGTGGTCTTTTTGATGATGGCCATTCTGACATGTGTGAGGCGATATCATCATTTTGATTTGCATTTCTCTGATGATTAGTGATGTTCAGTATCTTTTCACATGCCTGTTGGCCATCTGTATGCTGAAAGACAACTTTTGTCTTGTCTACCATCTTTCCCATTCAGAGCTCACTGTTTTTTTTTTAACAGGATCATTCTGGGCAGTCTTCCTGATGCCATCACAGCCTCTGCCTGAACCCCAACAGGAAGGTCCAAAGCAGCAGGTGCAAACCCAGACGGGGAAAACTGGTGGATTACTCTGTGTCCAGAAAAATGGAGCTCAAGGCCACAAACAGATACACCATCCCAGGGAACCTTGCTGTCTTCCCCTATCTGACCATGGGGCTGCTAGCTATTGGCTGGTTCTTCACTCGCTGGTACTTTGTTTATGAAGCCACCTCCACCAAGCACGCTCATGATATGTACAAAAAGCTTCTCATCTCCTTGGTGGCCTTGCTATTCATTGACTTTGGAGTTCTCTTCCTGTTACTCTGGGTTGGCATCTACATATGAGCTCCTAAGGGATCCAACCAGGTAGATTCATTGAATCTTGGTTTTTGTAAATTATTTTTTTTAACTGTTGCTGGAAGTGTCCCACCTGCTGCTCACAGTAAAGGCAGATGTGGAAAGAGAAGAAAGAAAGAAAGAAAGAAAGAAAGAAAGAAAGAAAGAAAGAAAGAAAGAAAGAAAGAAAGAAAGAAAGAAAGAAAGAAAGAAAGAAAGAAAGAAAGAAAGAAAGAAAGAAAGAAAGAAAGAAAGAAGAAAGGAAGAAGAAGAAGAGAAAGAGAAAGAAAGAAAGAGAGAGAGAGAAGAAAGAAAGAAAGAAAGAAGAAAGGAAGAAGAAGAAGAAGAAGAGAAAGAAAGAAAGCAAGAAAGAAAGAGAGAGAGAGAGAAAGAAAGAAGAAAGAAAGAGGAGGAAGGGACGGAGGGAAGGAGGAAAGAAGGAAGGAAGGAATTAGGAAGGAAAGAAAGAAATCCTGAATAGGAACTTCAGAATAAGTTTGATGCTGGTAAGCTGCCCAGCATTGCCCCTGACCTTCAGAACTAGGACCACGTCATCCTCATAGCATTTACTCAGGGCCACAGCTGCAAAGTCATGGAAACCTGCAAAGCAAGCCCATCATCAGACAATAAAAATCATAATAGCACTTATGATGTGCCAGGCACTGTTGATTTAGTCATTAAAAAAACCCAAAAAAGCAAAACTACCTTTTGTGGTAATGCTATTATTATCCCCCATTAGAATTCTCTAAAAAGGCCCCCCAAATACCCATAAGTAATACATGAATCAGAGTTTATCCAAAATAAATGTCATAAGCTTCCGGCTAGCCCTAATCTGCACTCCATTAAATATGGCTTTGCCTGTGCTGATGACACTAGTTGTTAGTTAATTCTAAGGGAAGGAAACCAAGTCAGTGTTTAGGGTGTGGACTGACAGATGGGTTAGCAATTCAAATCTTTCTCAAGTCAGGGGTTTTTATTTTATCTCCACAGCTACAGCCTATGTACAGCACCCCACCTCTCAGTCCCCCATTTCTAGAGCTCTTCTGTGGCTTAATTTTGAATGACTTGTCTTGGGTCATCTGTCTTGAGTAGTATTTGTATAGTATCAGCATCTACCAGCAGGTGTCTCTAGGTCACTGAAGGAGCTTCATTAGATTTTGGAGAAGGAAAGAATAAAAAAGGTATTTGGGACACAACGAGGCATGAAGCAAATACCAAGTGATGCCCTACTCCAGGACCAACCCCAAACCTCCAGGTGGCAATTATAAGTGAGTGAGTGAGTGTGTGTGTGTGTGTGTGTGTGTTTGTGTGTGTGTGTGTATGTACACACACATATCCACCCTTCCCCTTCAATGCACATATAAGGAAAAAATATAACTTGAAACATTAGGAAACATTTAGAGCAGCCATAGAACAAATTGCAGAAATATGGATAATGCAATACAAGTCATCTTAAAGCCTTCAAATGCCCTGCTTTTGTCTGATGTCTGTAGAAATTTGCATTTATAAACAAGAGCGTCTTTGAATGAGTATGTTAGGCTAAACCCTGCTTTCTCTGATCTTCTTGGCATGGACAGCTAAAGATAGACTCCAAAATTAGTTAGACATCAGGGACTGTGCCTTGGCTACACTGGGTGAGCACTGTACAGATTTGGTAGGACAGAGATCATTCTGTGAGCTTCCAGTTTCTGGAAACTCAGAGTAAAGACCCTGGAGATGAAGCAAGTTCTGGACTCTACATCTGGATTTCCAAAGACTCACAACCACTTTTAAAAATCTATGATTGCCATCTCAATGATACCAATCACCCAAAGAACAGTGTTAGGACAGGATGAAGTCACCTTACAATACTTGAACATAGAGGATCCATATCCTACAAGAGCCAGTGTGTGAAATGGAGTCTTTCCAAATGAGTGGGGTAGTCACCAGTTCCCACCAAAGAGAGAGTGGGGTGGTTGAAAGAAGGGCCTTGAGTGGCTCACTCATGGTCACTCTTAACTAGATAACACAGATAATTTGATTGAAACACTAGCTTTTCTGACCAATACTTAACAATGATGGCTATGAACTGATACTATTTTATTGTTGCATGGTAGTTAGCAATGTACAGTCAGAACCAGAAGAACTCGGTTGAATTGCAGATGGCTCATTTGGTAAAGCACGAATGACAAGAAGGTGGGTCTTAGAAGACAACTGAATGGACGTGTTTCTAAGGAAATTCACTGGTACATCCATCAGGAAGGCTTCACACCAAACTTCAGGTGGAGGGAAAGAAAGCTGGACAAGCAGGTACAGTGGAGGAAGTGATATGACAGAGGTCAAGGGCCAAACAATTGCCCCAGGTTTCTGAACAGAGACAGTGTCGTGTAAAGGCTCACCTTATAGGATCCAGCACCAGATTGCCTGGGTTCAAATATTTGCTTTACTTATTATTGATACCTGTGTGCCTTTGGGCAAGTTTTATATACTATGTGCTTCATACACTATGTGACTCATCTATAAAATGGGGACAATAATAGTACCTAGTTCACAGGGTTAAATATGTTAATAGTGTATTAAGCTTTTAGAACAGTACTCGGCTTATATTAAGAACTCAATATGCGCTAAGCTATTGTTAGTGATCTTATGTAAAGGATGACGAACCACTGTTGGTGAGCTTTTAAGAAATCACGGGAGCATAAGCTGTGCCAGAGGCAGCAAATATCACAAATATTTTTCAATAATAAAAGATAGAGTTTGGGAGATGAAAAATTAATCAACAGTCAATCTAAAAAACAAATGGAAAATTTTATTCACGTCAACCTGAGGATTATAACTAAGGAGACAATCTTTCAGAAAGCTCTGAGGACTGTTCCAAAGACGTAAAGGGGGAGGCCAGTATATATGCGATATCAGAGAAGGGGTATGTACGATCAAGCACGCGTCTTGGTAGAAGGTTACTGCTATTCGCAAGGAACAGATATCTTCTTTAAAGGTTTTAGTGCTTTTCTAAGTATGGGAAGATGCAAGAAACTGGGTTCATAAAATTTTCTCCTGAATATATCTATGTGAGGACCAGTTCTTCCGTTTTTCCCAGAACACAAATTACCTCATCCTGATCTTTGCTCTGAACTATTTCAGGGTGTACTGTAGGTCAGTGACTGCAGTGGCTAATGACTTGATTCTTGTAGAACTGGATGGTGGGCAATAGTCTTTATGTTACAGTTTCTTCCTTTTCGGTCTTAATTTCAATCAAGGTTTGGGAAACATTTTATGACAGGTTTGTCCCACGGTGCTAAGAATGCTTATTCCCAGGTCAGGCGAGGATTTTGTTGATAGGTCATTCAATGTACTGTTACTGGACTCGGCTCTATTAACAGTAACTAAAAGCCCCTGGACAGCCTGTTTTCCTAGCCTGTTTTGGTCCAGGAAATGTTTCCCTCTTGTTGCTTCTTCCCATAACTAGAGGTACACTGTTAAAATCATTGCTCTTATAGAACTCTATATTTGGTCAATTGTTTCAAGTCCTGTAGTCATTTTTTTTTTATCGGTGGTTCAGTCACACAGCTGATAATGCAAGGAGCAATAATCTTGCAAAATAGGCAGAATACAAGTAATGTAGCTAGTGACATCAATAAGGTCATAAGTAAGTATTTAAGCTAAAACCATCCAAAAGATGTGGCCCCGTGTCTCCCCAGGACATCTGACCCATCTGTTCTGCACCAATCACTATCTTTAAGGGAAGTGAGATGTTGGCATTGTACATAAAGTTCACCAAAGAGTCTGCACGCACAAGGTGAGTGGTGGGTCATCGTGACCCCTTACAGGATTAAGAAAGGAATGTTATCTTCTAAGGAGTTACATGGCTGGAGAAAGGAGAAAATTGATCTTTGTGGCAGAGCAGGTATTTCTGCCATTGGGGTAGTCTGGTTAATGAATAATGCAGATGAACAGTGCACACTGTAGGGAAGAGAGGAGGCCCAAATGGGCTGAGAAAAAATTTTCTGTTGAGATTTCTCTTGTCTTGTTTTAAAATATGAATTTTATTTCATCAAGCACAACATCCATCCCTCACTAAAAATCTGGGGTAGATTTTGAAGCTGATGGTTTCAGAGCATTTCAGAGTTAATCACTCAAAACCAGCAAGGGTCCACTGGCTGCAGTTGGTCTGAACATCTCTATAGCTGTCCCTTCTCCCTAGTTCTTCGTAAAATTTTTCAAACAATAATCTTCTCCCAACGTTGCAACCTCAATACCTCCAAAATTCAAAACACAGCATAACTTATCCTCATAAAGATGTAGTGTCCTTCGGAATAGAGCACGATTTTAAAGAGTTAGCTAGAAAACATATTTTGATCACTTGGCTTTGAACTCTCATTTAAAAACCATTTCAAAGCTAAAGGAACTATTAGTTTCCCTGTTAGTCTATACTTTTTTGAAAAGGTGCCTAATTAGGATTTATCCACTGTGGCCACGTGTAGCAGTTGATCATCAGCCTTGACAAGATCATAGGTCATGGAGAAGAGCAAACTTGTTTCCATGTTGTTAAGTTCACCACCATGTAGTTTAACTTTCAAAGCTTTGAATGCGTCCCAAATTCCTGCTAGTAGCTGTGCACTCGGCTGTCAATGCCTCCACATCTGTAGAATTCTGTTAATTTATCTCATCATGGTCCATTACAAGAATCCCTGATCAAATGATATAACCCTAATCTAGTTTTACCTATATTGAATCTTATCCCCAAATTGCTTCTAAATATTATCTAAGGTCTCCCAGGTAGATCTGTGAGTGAGAAGTACCAATTCTAGGTAATTATGTACAACATCTTTATGGATTCCATGGTGGTTATTCTCATCTAAATGCTGTAAGGTTTCTACCATCTATTTTTTTAAATGAAGAAAAGTAATTAAATTGCTTTATTGCTGTGGTATCACATGATAACTTTCCATCATCAAAGTAATCACTCAAAGCTCTTATGTATCCCAAACTTGTACAGTATTTCAGTATATTTATTAGTTACATTGGCATCTGGCCAAGTTCTGTATGGACAGAAATATGAAGGCTAGGCCTCCTACCCTGTTTATGGAAATCATATGTGATTGGTCCATCAATTATTTCCATCAGATTAAGTGATTTCCTTGCAGGAAAAGAGGGTCAAAGAGAATAAGGTCGGGGCTTCCCTGGTGGCGCAGTGGTTGAGAGTCCGCCTGCCGATGCAAGGGACACGGGTTCATGCCCCGGTCCGGGAGGATCCCGCGTGCCACGGAGTGGCTGGGCCCGTGAGCCATGGCCGCTGGGCCTGCGCATCCGGAGCCTGTGCTCCGCAACGGGAGAGGCCACAACAGTGAGAGGCCTGCATACCACAAAAAAAAAAAAAAAAAAAAAGAGAGAATAAGGTCTACTGTTTACATGAAGGGGAAGAGAATAAAGTGAATATTCGTTGATCCTACTATGTGATAAACAATTTACCCATCTTCTTTCATGATATCTTCACCATACACTGCAAAAAACGTGGATTTAGGCTCATTTTACAGTTGAGGGCAAGTAACTTGTGCAGGATCACACATCATTCATTTAGTCATTTATCCATTCAACAACATGCATTGAGTGCTTACTATAAGCTAGGTGTTTGGTAAACAACAGGTGTTGATTTGGGTAAACAACAGCAGAAAGACATGGGTGACTTCAGGTTCTTTTCAGTTTTCCTACAGTGAGTCACAGGAATGGAAACTCAGTCCCAAATGTTTCAATTTGGAAATGAAGTTCAGAGAAGGCAGTGCCTCTTCAATTGAATGAGCATGTGTTAAGTGCCCATAGGAAGCAGAGTCCCATGTTAGAACCATTAGAACCCTAATCTTTGGCCTCGTGAGCTATCGTTGTTGTTTGAAGAATGGAGCATTACTTTCCCATAAAAGAGCAGAAACCTAACATACAAAATCAATTAAAAAACAAAAAGTGGGGCTGTTCAATTTAGAAGAGGGAATGCTTGAATTTTTGCTCACACACCATCCCTCACCATGGTTCCTGGGCAGAACATCTCAGATTGTGTAGGACAGAGTTTGAAAACCACTGATCAAATCAGTACAACATTGATTAAGGAGAGTGGGCGCTGAGTGCCATGCCCCCTGGGGTGCTGGTCCAGGGAAGGTGCTGGGAAGCTCTCGTCCTGGGACCCCCGGAGTGTAGACTGAGCAGCCATTCATGTTCCAGTCCCACTGGTCTTCACAACCTTCTGTTGGCAAGGGCTGAGGTCCTGTCATCTGATCATCTCCATCTCACAGCTGGGAGGGAGGTCGGCAAGTACAGGGAAGCACTCACACCCACCTCTGCAGTTCATAGACTGTTTTCTTGGTGGTCACAAGCAGCAGGTAGAGAGCCTTGAGAATATTATAGTGTTCGACGTATTTTCAGGGGCATAAATATTTCCAACCTTCCCACTGGTGTGCTCGAAGTTAACAGGGGCAGAGAGATGGGATGCCATCATAGCAGTCAGATTTGATGGTATGAAGGCGTATGAAGCTTTAATGGTATGAAGGGGTCTTTGGGCCAGTAACCATCATGTTCATGAACTTGGGGAGATTGAATCTGGAAACAAGATGGGGGAAATGGCTAAGACATTCTTCAAATCAAAACATTTGAAAGAAAATATAAGAACATCCCTAGTATTTATGTTTAGTTCATTCTAGCAGTGTGTCTATTCATTCATCCTGTAAGTATTTATCCAGTATCTGTCTGGTACCAGGCCCTAATGTGCTAACCTTGGGACAGCTCTCAGAGAGCTGGAGAACATTTCCATGTTATACCTGAGGACATTCAGGTCGTTTTAGATCTTCACTTACCATAGTTTCCTCCCCAATTCCCTACCACTGCAGTTCTGAAAAACTATGAGCTTCAGGAACCACCAGGCCCTGGGCAGCAGCCTAATTGCTTTTTGGGATCATCCCCATGTCCCCGTGGTCACCCTTGCTTTCAGCCAGCCTCCCGACCTGGACTCGGAGGACAGATCTGGTGCGGACATGGGGAAGGGTTTTATCTTCTGTAGGCAGAAGTCTGACGGAGTTCCTCCCAGATGAGAAAGAGAGAACTGAGAAAGCCAGTTTCAAGTTGGCAGGAACCAGTGTTAAGGAGAAAATATTCCAGTGGCTTTTAAATGACCACTAAAGATTTTGCACTTGAGAAAGCAATGAAACCGGTAAGGTAAAGGCCTGGATTTCACTGAATTGCCTCAAGTGTAAAAATAACGCAGCCAATTTTCTCTTTTGGCTTGGGGATGATCGCTGGAGTTGGGGGCACAGAGAGGCCTCCTCCTCTCCTTTTCCTGCCCCTCCCCCAGCTCCATCTCAATGGGCATCTTGGGCTCCTTCAGGAATGTGGCACAGGCTGGGCTCTACCTGCACACTGGGGGTTAGTCTCCGGGGGGTCCAGGAGAAGGGGAGCGTGGGAGCTAAGATCACAGGCTTTCTGCTCTGTGCCCCTAATCAAATCAAGTAAATGGACCTGGAACTATGTTTAAAAGAAGAAGTTGTTTGCCTTAAAAATAGAGAAGCCCTTAACCTCAGAAGATTCTGATAATCATGGAAGAATTGGTGGTGTTCCCACTGATTAGAAAAATAAGTTAGTTTCGCTCTCAGGGAAGCTGAGAAAGCTATGTATTTTTGCAAAGTCGCAGCAGGAATAAAGTGGAGAAAAAACTTTTAAAAAGGAGCAAACTTATTGATAGGCAATGGGCCTCTGTTTGTTTCTAGAATTTCCTAGCTCTTCTGACTATTGACATTATAAA
Source organism: Lagenorhynchus albirostris (assembly GCF_949774975.1). Lineage (NCBI taxonomy): Eukaryota > Metazoa > Chordata > Mammalia > Artiodactyla > Delphinidae > Lagenorhynchus > Lagenorhynchus albirostris. Next base: position 112,227,769 of record NC_083096.1, on the reverse strand, counting down.
AGGCATTCTGCCTGAGTTAGAAATTGATTTTGGAGATATTTCAATTCCCTCACTGTTGGAAGGTACCTGTGAAAAGACTATTTGACATCAAGGATTTGCAGCAGATATATAAATGGTCCAGAAGAGAGGGAAAAGTTCACACAGAAGTGTGAGATCTCTGGCTCTAAGCAACACTCAGAAAACTTCCTGTTCAGGAAGTAAAACAATCCCTGTTGTACATCCAAGGGCTTGAACTGGGTTCAATGGCTGTTCCATATTTGTTTACAACATTTGAATAAAGAACCTTTAAGAATAGGCTTTGCTCATGCTCCCAATACCCAACAGGCCCCATTTTTATCTCAAACCTTTATTATGTTTTCTTTCTTTCTTTCTTTCTTTTTTTTGGCCATACGCTGGCATGGAACCCATGCCCCCTGCAGTGGAAGTGCAGAGTCCTAACCCCTGGATGTCCAGGGAATTCCCCTATCTCAAGCCTTTAAAAAATTTAAAATGTAGAAACAAGTGATGGATAATTCATAGACACTTCTTACAGTAATTAATACAAAGGTGGATAAATCCTGTTTCTAAGGAACATAGCTCTAGACAGACCAGGAAATCTTAAGACATATGTCTCTATGGAATTATACTTTACATAAGTCTCAAATTTTTTTTGACTCCATCAGTTTAGACAAATTGGATTATGTTGTTCCTAACAGGAAAATAATAATATATTCTGTCACATGGATTTCCTAGAAGCAAGGCTGATGCAAGTAAAGCAAACCAGAAAAACAAGTTGCTATCTCACTGCTTAGGCTGGTGCAGAATGAGACTCAGAGGGTAGGTACCGGGTGTGAGGAAATGGGGCAGGTGATGACCATTCATTGAGATGTTTTTGGCTTAAAAAAATGTATTAATAGTAGCAGCCAAAAGGAGCTGGGTAGTGTGATTCCTGGAGTGCTATATGGTTGAAGGTTTGGCTTAAACTATGCCCATCAGGAAGGGGTGTGCAGAAAAAAAGGCTGAAGCTATCTGGAAGAGGATGAGTCCAGAGGAGACGGTGATGGCATGGAAGGCAGGAGCAGAAGCCCTAACCCTGGAGATGAGAGAAGCACCTCTTCCTCTGTGTTCAGGGGAAAGGAGCAGCCCAGGGAGAGAGGCTCGGGCTGAGCGGCTGGGGACTGGGCTCTGTGCCAAGCTACTCACAGACTACCCACAGCCCACCTGGATTCTATTCCGCACGAGTCTTCCCTTCTGAAGTCGTAGGCCCTTAACGTCCACTCGGGCCACATAGATCTGATTGTGTACTCTTCTCTTTAAGTATTGTTGTCATTGTTTATAGAATCTAAACACCTGAGCTAGCTTGTGAAGCCCAGCTCTCCTTTTCACTATTCCCTGCTCCCCAGTCCCCCATCATGCTCTGGCCCCTCAGTGCTCTCAGAGCGTGGTCCTGGACCAGCAACGCGAATACCGCCTGGGAACTTGTTAGACATGCAAGACCTCAGGCCCAACCCCAGATTTAGTGAAGCAGAAACTCTGGGAGAGGAGCCCAGCAATCTGCACATTATCCAGGCTTCCTGGGGATTCCGATGGAAGCTCAAGTGTGGGAACCATTGGTCTAGTTTTACTGGTAGTCCTCTAAGCCACACTGTGTGTTGGACATCTCCCTGCCTTTACACACGCTATTCTCTCTGCCCAGAAGTCTCCTCTTCCTCCCACGCCTCTTTTGAAAGCCATTGCAAGAATCACCACCCCCCTCTGTAAATCATTTGTCCTCCCCCCACCCCGACCCCCTATCCACAGCGGTGACTGCCTCTCTCCCCTGCACTTCCATGGAAACTGGTGAAAAACTCCCATCATTCAAGTGCCATGCTTTGCTGGGGCTCATGGTTTGTGTCTGCCTCCCTGAAAGCCAGCAAGCTCCCCAAGGCTGTGTTTGTCCTGGCACGGTGCCGGGGCTCGGAAAATGTTCGTTGTGTCGAAATGTTACTGATAAGCAAAGTACAGAGAGAGGAGAAAAGAAGGGAAAGTGAAGAGCACGCAAGAGAGCGACACCCACAAAATGATACTAGCTGATGTTTGAGTTCCATGTGTGTGCTGGGTGCTGTACCACATGCTTCACAGGTGCCGTCGTTTAATCCTCCCAACAACCCTGTGGGTGTTATTGAACTCATGTCACAGAGAAGGAAGCTAACGCACAGAGATGTCACATAGTATTCCCGGGATGCCCCAGCTGGGACCCAGCAGAGCCGAGATTCACACACAGCTGGTTCTACTCTGGAGTCCACTTTTTTTTTTTTTAACGTTTTATTTTATATTGGAGTATAGCTGATTAACAATGCTGTGATAGTTTCAGGTGCACAGCAAAACGACTCAGCCGTACATATACATGTTCTGGAATCTACTCTGAACCCTGCAGTCTGAGGGAGGAGGTAGCTTAGTTTGGAGCCATTGTCAATGTTCACTAGTTCAACAAACATTTCCTCAGTGCCTCTGCCAGACTGGGATAGAAGTAGGAGGCAGAAGAGGGCACAGATGGAACAGTCGCTTTTCATTCGGTCCTTGAGAAGCTCACCTTTTAGTGGAGAAGAGGGATCTGTGAGCCAATAATATATTTCACTTAAGGACAGTAACTGGATTATTCCAAGCGCTGCACAGATCCCACAGCAGGTAGGATGGATTGGCTCCGCCAGGGGTTGAGAGATAAGCATAAACTCACCGGGGCAGAGGAATGAGGGAGGGGGAAAGGCAAGATTCAAGGCAGAAGGAATTGCAGAAATGATGTAAAGAAGGCAAGCACATCCTGGCAAGTCTGCTGAAGAAGAGCTGTCGTGCCGGGCTGGATTGAGGAGCACGTGCAGAATGAACAGTCTGGACTGATGCACTCCACATGCCTTCCCAGGGTGCTGCCTGCTCTGCAGAACTGGAAATAAAGCCATATTTCCAGAATGCCTTGAAGGTATGGTTCTGGATGTGATTCTGCCAATCAGGCGCACTTGCAAAACCTACCAGTGTGCGGTATGCAGCGGCGGAGCAGTTACACAAATTATCCCTGTGCTCACCTGGGGAAAAAAGTATCTATGAAACCAGAATGTTGGAAGGCCAAGTGGCTATGGTAATAAGAGAGTGAAGAATTTAAACACTGGGGGGTTGGCTGGCTCCTTGAGTCCCTCTGGAGCATAAAGAAAGAAAAAGATAAGTGTGGGGTTACCTGCAGCATCCCCTATCCGGTACCAAATTCTAGATCAGCTATGATTAGGTTCAGCAGCAAGGGACAGAGACTCAAAATGACAATGGCTTAACCACGTTAGAAGTTTATTTCTGGCAGAAAGTTCCAGAGCTTGGTAGTCAGGGCTCTGGCAGTCCTGCTCCATGGCACCATCCAGCTTGCTGCTTTTCCTCCCCTGGGGTGTGTCCCTTATCTTCATGGTCCAAGATGGAATCCATCACATCTGAGTTCCGGGCTGGAGGGTGGAGAGGGAGCAAAAGAAATGGAGCAAAAGATGCTCACCAGCGCCCCCTGGAAAGGTTTTCGGAAATTCTCTCATGATACTTCTGCTAACATTCCACTATGCAGAACTTGTCACTCGGCCACATCAAACCTCACAAAAGACTTGCAAATATAATTAAGAATTATTATTTTAATCAGGAAGGAGGGGAGAATGTAAATCAGCAGATTATCTATAGTCTCTCCCGCAGGATGCCTGGTAGAGAAGGTCCCAGGAGGACACTAGGGTGGATGGGAGTCAGGTGGGAAGGACCTGATCTGACAAGGCAAGTATTAACACTTTGGACTTTATCCAACTGACAATGAGGAACTACCAGGTAGGTTTAAGCAGGAGAGAGATGGAAACAGAACTGTGTTTTACAGAGATCTTCCTGACATCTATGTGGACAGGTTCTGGTGGGGTGATACTGTGACCCAGAAACCAGTTAGAAAGCAGTTTCCCCGGTCCAGGTGAGAGGGGCTGAGGGCCTGGACAGGGGAATGGAGCAAAGAGGATGGAAGAGCGAGGCACGGTAGCGTAGGAGAGGACAGACCTCGGTGACCATGGGGAGACTGCAGTGAAGGAATAAGATGGAGTTTAGGGTGACGCTGAGGTTTTGGCTCGAGCAGTTTGGTAAATGACAGTGCAGCTGCCCAAAGTAAACCAAGTGAGGGAGGGTGCTGCTGGGGGGGGGAGAATGTGGTCCATTTGATTGGGGATCTGCTGAGTTTAAGATGCCTGTTGGATGGGAGACAACAGGCATGGAGCTCTGGAGAGAAGTCAGGGGCTGTAGTGTGTGTGTCTGAGTGACAGTTGCAGACACAAATCTGGGATAACTTGACCAGAAAAGAATGGGGGAACCAAGTCAAGGATAAAGCCTGGGGAAGTGCCAAGGTTGTATGAATTCTCTGCAATGTCCATTCTGATGGAAGGTTCTTTGGGAATTGCAGCTCAAGAAATTCGAGGCTGCAAATGAATCCCTTTCCCAGACATCCAGGACCTGGGTCAAATCTCTGGGTCTCAAGACAAGATAAAACCGCTAAAGGCTTTTCATTTCCCTGGCTGACATACTTTAACTTTTCAGTTTGAAAAAAAAAAGTCATATTCAAGTTTGAGGTTTCCATTACTACTCTGTAATACAGTACAGCCTGTGCCCCGAAAACCTCCTGCCCCCTCATTATCCAGGGAGCTGCCTTGTAGTTATTCCACCAGGCCTGGGGCTGGACAATGTCAGCAGGTTGAGATATATGTCGTAAACACTGACAGATCAGGGAATCCTCTCTGACACACCGCTTCCAACTTCTGGGTGATTTAATGCCTTTCTGATTGCTTTCAAGAAATAGGAGGTTGATTCTTGGTCCCAGGATCTGCTGCAATTCTAGGAAATGTTAAAAAAATCTGTTTGTATACAGCACCCTTTTCATCTCAGTTGATTTTTGTTGTCCTTCCCCTTCTCCTCTGCCTCCATCCCTTTTTTCTTTTCTTGCCCTCCCCATCTCCCTGCCTCCCATCGTCTCCTCCTCCCCCATTTCATTTTAAGGCGTTGGCTAGTATAACCCATCGTTGCAGCACTGGTTTCTTGAAATTCAACAATTGTAATTTGGAAAATACTTTAGGCCAAAGAATATGATATCAAAGCACTCAGTTCTTTGGGTGGTCACTAGCAGAGAGTCTTCAACTGACAAGAATCCAAGTAAAAAGACCTTCAATTATCTAGGAAGTATATAAATCCAAACTCAACACAAAAAACAAAAGCAATCTACAATTAAAATAAATGGTGGTATGCTTACCCATATTGGAAAGTTTGGGTGCGGGATTAGAATAGGATCCTATGATTAGTATAAATTCAGGATTAGTGTAAATTCGGCCAAATAGCTAATATTTCTCACCTCAATGTACTATATTGTTCAGTAATAGTCATCATGGTGGCCCTAAAACAGTGTAAGAATAACCCCCATCAAACAAAGATTAAATTACAGTCCTTGTGCTCTTGGAACTAAGACAGGAAAATGGGCAAAAAATGAAAAGTTAAGGAAAATATGGTAAAATATTTTATTATGCAAAATTAATTTTTAAAACACATTCCTCTATTCTGAGATCATGTCTTTTGTTGTCAATGTGTCCTTTCTTTTATAAAAAACAGTAGTGCCAGTAGACGACAGGTTCTTTTTCAATGACCTTACTTGGCAAAATTAAAAGTTGGCATACTTCACCATCCCTAAATTTATTTTGGAATTTTGTCTGTGCGATGTAAAAGTCTAGGAATCCCTGGACTAATGCATTTCCCACAAGCTTGGAAACACACTGGGATTTCTGTCAATTCCCTGAGGGTTGGGTGGGTCTGCTTTCCTATCCTCTCTTTCCCTGCCCAGATCATACTGGCTGGTGGTGAAGCAGGTGCTTATTCAATCAGGCTCCCGACGCGCAGGCTCAGTGGCCATGGCTCACGGGCCCAGCCGCTTCGCGGCATGTGGGATCTTCCGGGACTGGGGCATGAACCCGTGTCCCTTGCATCGGCAGGCGGACTCTCAACCACTGCGCCACCAGGGAAGCCCTAAAACTGTGATTTTTAATACATGTATTTTTAATAAATCTATTACACAGGCAAAAGTCAAACTACCCCTGCGTGGCAACGTTGCAGGGGACCCTCTCAGGCTTTGTACGTCTGCCCCTCACAAACATCCCAGAAATGGATGTTGGGTGCCATGTGTTCAGGTTAGAGCACCAAACCCCTTTCTGCTTTTCAAACACTGGGAAGGAAAGGAGGAACCTTGTAATGGCTAAGCTACATAACTCCCAAAGACAATAAAGATTCAGGATTGGTTAGAACAAGCTTTTAAATAAGAACTTGGGTTCTCTGGCCTCCAAAACTCAAAGAAAATTTTCAAAATCACTTTTCAAGAATCACAAAAAAAAACATACCTCTTCGTATAAGTTCTTAATCCACAGATAACACTATCATCGTGATTCTATTACTATTTCCCAGAAGCCAGCAGCGAACGTTTTCCGATTAATCTGCTCTTGAAACTGGTAAAATCGTAGGCAGTAGCCAAGTCCATCATAGTCATTAATCACCGAGACACAAACCTTCAGGTCTGTTACCAGGAGACCAGAGCGCTGCTTGGTGAAGCTGGGAGATGGTGATGACGATGATCTCTCCAGTAAGATGGGGAGACTCAGAGATGCCCCTGAGGGTTAGTTCATTTATTGTAGAGGTGAGGACAGCCTTAAGAGAGGAAATAGATTTAAAAATAGTAACAGCTCCCCCTGCACCCATATTTTCACTGTAGAACATTCAGGAAATAAGAATCGTTTTAATTCTACCACCTAAAAATTACCACCGTTAATGTTTTGATTAATATTGTTCCATGGGTGGATAGATGCATGCATTAAAGTATGGATGGATGGACTGATGGTTGGATGGGCAAACACACTAATATCCACGACGGTATACTTATTATATGTATATGAATGCATTTAAGAACCTATCGCTAGTAACTGTTTACGGAGAAGGGAGTTGGTAAGACGGTGGTGAAAGGAGACTGATTTTTTAAAATACACGGGTTATTTGGATTTTTCACAACCACATATTACTATGTGTGTATTACTTCCCTCTTTGTTAAAGTTTGTTTTTGTTTTAGTGTGAAAAGCAATGCAATCACTCTTGGGGGAAGTAGCATCTTGTCATGCACTCCCCTGGGTGTGCCCTGGTGCGCAGAGGTGACCCAGAGTGGCCTCTGGGCGAGGCTGGAGCGCCCGGGAGGGGAATCGGGCGAAGGAGCCTGGCGGGGACGGGTAGGAGGAAACCTGGGCCGGGATCTGCCTCGAGGGCCACCCGCAGCTGTGGGCATCGCACCCAGGCCTGGCGAGGCTGCCCGCTGCGCTCTCTGCAGGGAGATGGCGGGGCCGTGCGCGCGCCGGACTGGACGGTGTAGAGCCACGGTGCTCGGCGGGTGAGGCGCGGGTGCGCTGTGCTGCATCCAGATCCCGCGTCACTGTGCACAGGCGCTTCCTGTTCGCCCGCGGCCCGGGAGCGCTCTCTCCTCACCCAGCGGAGAAGCACCCAGAGAAACGCGAAGGGCGAGGACGCGGCGGGCCGGCCCCAGGGCGCCCTCTGGCGGGGCCGAGGGGAGGGGCGCGCGGGTGCGGGGCGAGGCGGCCGAGAGGCCTCAGACTCCGCAAGCCGGGATGCAGGTGGAGCGAGTCTGAGTGGGCCCGCCCTGGTTTTCCGAGACCAGTTTTTGGTTTGGGTTTTGATTTTCATTTCCCACCTTCTTGCCTCTCCATCCATATTTCCCTCCACTTGTGTTGTTTTGTTTTTTGTTTTTTGTGTTTTGCAATACCACTTATTTTTTTCTCCTCTCCAAAGTCATGCTTATTCATTGTAAAAAACTTTGGAAAACACTTAAATATCGTAAAGATGAAAATAAATAAAACATCTTTAATCCCATCATTTTAGAAATAAGCACATGATTAAAGTACTTCTTTTCTTCTAGTGTCTTTTGCTATACACGATATTATGTATAAGATAAGCCAAGAGGCAGCCAGGCCTTGTTTCTAAGGGCTGGAGGCCCTCACTCTGCCGTTTGGCCTTTCTGTCTTCTCTTTCACGAGCCCGTTTCCACATCAGGGCTGACTCCTCAAATAGCATTACCCAGTTTGCTGAAATTACCTGACCTCAGTTCGTTCAGCTCCGGTAGGGAAGAGTAATATTTGCTTGGAGCTTAGGCTTCCGTGACTGCTATGAGACTCAAATGAATCTCGAAGCTGCATTTGCAAATTTTCTAACCTTGGAAATGCTATACCTCCTTATGATCCTCCTCCATCGTTGTCGAAGCCTCCCCTCCTAGCAGGATGGGGAGAGTCATGGGGGACATGACTCGGCATTGAACTAGTGTGTGGCTGACCAGTTTGTCAGCTCCGTCGCAGGACCCCAGTCTTGCCCCCTCCCTGAGCACTAAACTTTAGCCTAGTCACAAGAATTGTGCCCAAGCTAGGTGAGTTCACTATCACCTTTTACCCTCACCTTCATCTGATATGAAAACTGGAAGAATGCCTTTTGCTAACACAGATGGTTAATGGTCATGAGACTCCCGGGGGGAGGAAAAATCCCCAGTTCCAGTCAGCGCCAACTGTGCTTCTCACTGGGTAGTCAGATTCAATTTTTAGCTTTGGCTCCTTTAAATCCTGCTGTACCCCCCTGGTGGTTCGGAGTGCAACTGCTAATATGTCTGCATCATCCGTCCGCCCCATCCTTCCTGCCTGTGTGTAAGTTACCCATAATAAGCTTCATATTGCACTTTATGGAGTTGCCCGCTTCGTTTTTTCCATCTCAAAATTCCTTCTCAGTTCAGAGGATATTATTCAATATCTTTGCCTCCCAACAACTAGACAATCCCTCCACCATGTAGTGGTAGAGGCTTGGAGAGACCAAACAACTGGCGCAAAGGCACACAGCTTGACCGTGACAGGACTGGACTGTAGCCCATAAGCTTCTAACCCACCTGTCCATGCATCATCTCCAATAGAAGAAGATAGGGAAGAAGCGTCTCCTTGGAATTGTTCCAGGGCGTGCCTCTCCCCATGCAGGGGACAAGGAGAAAGGGATAGAGGTTCTCAGACTCTGCGCTAAATGTTCAGGAGTGGGAGAATGAGCCCCTTATTCTTCATGCATTTAGAATCTTTTTCTTTTCTTTCTTTTTTTTTTTTTTTGTGGTATGCGGGCCTCTCACTGTTGTGGCCTCTCCCGTTGTGGAGCACAGGCTCCAGACGCGCAGGCTCAGCGGCCATGGCTCACGGGCCCAGCCACTCCATGGCATGTGGGATCTTCCCGGACGGGGGCCCGAACCCGTGTCCCCTGCATCGGCAGGCGGACTCTCAACCACTGAGCCACCAGGGAAGCCCTAGAATCGTTTTCTTTTTAATAATGTTCTTCATGTTCCATAACAGAGCTGAACATACATCCTAAATGGCTTCTAAAGCCCTTTGAAAATTTTATATACTGGAATTTCAAAATAGACAACTTAATAGTTTGCTTCGATGTTAAATGAGTCACTCAAAATTAACATTCTATTTTTCAGAACTGGTGGGATGATTATCTCTGTCAGGGAGTGTTTGTGGAGATGCTCTGACCTGAGCCATCATAAATATTGAATGGCCAGTTTGACGCTAAATACTTTCCAGTCTACAGACTGCAGCTTTCTTGATCAGTTTCAGGGACTAAGCCCTGAGGTGGGTTAGGACATGGAAGCAATCTGTAAGACCTGAATATTTATACTTGATCCCACAGAAGAGATCATCTAATTTTGACCTGCCTGAGCAACCAGTAAGAATTTTTCTATTAAGCCACATAATTTATGTCTTGCCTTATTCTTATTTATGTACATCGTGGCTGTTCCTACAGTACACACTCAAACATACGGGAATCCCACCCCTCCTGTTAGCATGATTGATCGTGTTATCCTAAAGGGCAGTCTGACTGGACCACCAGGGCACCTGTAATCTGCCACCTTCCCCCACACCCACGTTTCTCCTGGGGTGCACATGGGCAGGGGGGAGACAGGCCTTCCAAACCTGAAAACAAGAACAGGAAACGTTTCGAGATGACCGTTGGGGAACAGAATAAGGTGAAAATGCAATGCCCTGGGAGCAAAAATAGACATAAGAGTTCTTTTGTAATCCTGTTGGGGATTTTATTTTTGCCTGTTTATTTCATTAACTCACCTCAAGTGAGAGTTTTCACCTTAGGAGTCTTGTCTGTGAAACAGAAAATGTAAGTTCGTTCCCAGGTGCAGGGGAGGATAAACGGCTTTCTTATTCCCCTGTCAAGGGCTCCATTGTGTTCAGGGGTGCATCGTGTGGGCTGTGGCTCCTGTCCCGGTGACCACAGGTTCAAGGACCAGTTGGGATACCCAGCCACTGGAAATGGAGCTCAAGCCACCCTGCAAGGTCCCTGGGGGCAGCCCTTCCGCTGCTGGCTTCTGGGAGCAGCCCCTCTCCTGAGCTCCTTCTCTAGCTGTGGTCGGTGACAGTTGGGAGGGAGAACTCTGCCCGCACAAAGACATCACAGAGCACACGACCCATCAAACTGAGCCAATACTACTTCCCCCTATTTCCCCAGATATTAAATGGAGCCAATTACATAACACAATAATTCATCTTCTGAAAATTCACTTAGCTTTGGGGAGGTGGAGATATGATTTCTGCACAGGAGGTTGAGGAGACAGCCCTCCTGTCCCCTCTGCACGTAGGCAGAGCAAAAGGTAGAGTTTGAAGGCAGAAGTGCCAAGGCTGCCTCTGTCACTCTTGGCATCAGTATTATCGCCCCCATTCTTGTCACTTTACTTTGCCACAGTGCATTAGGAAAGGTCTACCGGGAGGGCGACACGCACAGGCAGCTTCCAGGAAGTAAATCCCAGTATATCCTGGCTTTGGGGACCTCATTTCTGACCCCTTTTCAGGGTCAGGCAGCAATGGATCAGGCAGAACATTTTCTGAGGAACTCTAGGAGGAAATGCAGGCAGAAGAAGAGCTTTGGATAGCTCCTCCCAAACCTCAATGGAAAGAATATTTTGTAACCTAGAGGCAGAAGAGATAAACTTCAACCTGTCCACTGAGAACCATCGAATTCTGGAGCAAACCTGACCAATACCGGCAGCCCATTGGTAGCCTGAGATCAAGGGCTTTTGGGGGTTAGAGTTTCTTGCATCTCTGTCACCACAGTCTCTGCAGCGGTGGGCTCCGGGCTCCCATGGGATGGATTACCACAGTGGGTCTCCTCTTGAAAGCCATCTTGCTGCCCAGCAGGAATGGTGACATCCACATACACAGCACACACCCTTTGTGTTAGCAGTTAGCCTACACCCTTCTATTGCTCTCAAGAAACCTAAGGAAATGCAAGTATGTGGGAATGATAGTAAAGATAAGCTTAAATTTGCTCCAAATAACATTTTTAAAAGGAATTCATTTGCAAGCATTTATACTCTATTGTCACTAATTTCTTGCCACATAGATGTGGATGAGAACCACTGACCTGTCCCTGGGATTGGGTTTCTGCTCAGATGCCTTGGGAACTGGAGTCTGCCCATAGGTCTGGGGTCCTGACCACATCCATAGGGCTTGCCAACTCCTTCTCCCTGTTGGGTGGACCCCTTGCTCTGTATTTCCAACTACAGGCTGGCATCTTGTTCTGTTGGGGCACATTGCTAACACTTTTTCAACGCTTACATGAGTTGCCAAATTGTTTTGCCTAAGTCACTTCCAGCTGGGTTTCCATCATTTATAGACAGGATCAGACATGACTTTGCCATGATGGAATTGCTGGTTACACCCCTTGAGGACCAGTCTAGCAGCTGGGATGGTGACCCCAAACCTGGTCAAGCCCACTACTGTCTCCCTGAAAAGAATATTTTGAGGCATGTAATAATTAAATGAAATTCAATTTCAGTGACCATAACCTAAGTTTTATACTAACACCACCATTTTTATTCATTTATGCCCCATTATGACTGCTTCCATGTTAACATGGCAGAGTCAAGGAGATGTGATGGGCCGTGTGTGATGCCCTCGTCTCTTTGCATGGCTGCTCAGTCATAACTGGGCACAGCAGACTGCAGTCACACCTTGTCCACATTTCAAGTGGCACAGGTTACACCATACAGTGACATTTAAAAATTCCTTTTATTACCTGTGTATACTCATCACGACAAATTGAGACAAGAGGAGTGAACTTTGAATGTTGTATTCTTGATAGAATTTTGCTATCAAATTAGATATCAAAGCATGGTTTTAGGCTCGTAGACATAGAAAACAGACTTGTGGTTGCCAAGGGGGAGGGGGGATGGAGGATGGAAGGATTGGGAGCTTGGGATTAGCAGAGGCAAACTGTTATATATAGAATGGATAAAAAACAAGGTCCTACTGTATAGCACAGGGAACTATATTCAATATCCTGTGATAAACCATAATGGAAAAGAATATAAAAAATAATGCATATATGTGTATTACTGAGTCACTTAGCTGTACAGCAGAAATTAACACAACACTGTAAATCAACTATACTTCAATTTAAAAAAATATTTTTTAAAAAAGCATGGTTTTATTATGTAAGGATATGATCTGTGCTGAAGGAATACAATGTATGTTAACATTATTAGATAAATGTTCATCACAGGAAAGCAGTGGTCAGAAAATTTTTTAAGTTTAAAATGGAATCCTTATTATAGCAGAATTTCTTCACAAAAATAAAAAGTGAAAACGAGTCTGCAAGCAAACTAAGTTTCCAAGGAGTTCATTTGTTATCCAAGCAAGAAGTGTTTACCAATGATGAGTTAATCAGATAGTATTTGATTACTGCCGCTGAAGACATGTGTTTTTCGGTTTTGGCAAGGAGTTACTTAAAGAACTGAGGACATTATAAGAAACATCGACAGTAAATTTTAAAAACCAAGGCAAGTGATTTTCCTTGGCACTTGATGAGTCAACAGATGTTACAAATACTGCCCAGCTGTTATTTGAGGGGTCAACAGCAGGTTTGAAGTGATGGAAGAATTAGCCTCTGAATAGTTGGCCTGGAACAATTACAGGTGAGGACATTTTCAAAGACATTGAGAAAACACGAATTCAGTACAATTCGAAGTGGAATCTGCTAAGACAAGTGATGGTAATGTGTGAAGAAGCAGGTACTTTGCAGAAAGATGTAAATCTATTTGAATTTATTACACAATGACACAAGAGCTGTTTGTTATAGAACCAGTGGTCCCAGTGGTGAATGTCCTTCATTCACATGGACTTAAACGTGGTCAGTTCTGTGAATTTTTGTCGGCAATAGGAACTGACTATCCCAACTTTCTTGGCCACACAGCAGTCTGGTGGCTTAGCAGGGATAAGTTTCATTGTGATTATCTGAGCACAGGACCAAGACTGAAAATTGTCCAAGCCGGAGGAACCACCTTCATCCACTGTTGTTGAATACTGAATGGCTTTGTAAATTCACTTTTGCTGAAGACTTGATGTTTCTCAATGAATTCAACCTCTTTGCCTGAACTTCCTTAAAATTCTCTCCTTCCTAGGGACGGTCGATAACCAGACTCCTAGGTCTTCTGCTTACACACAGGCCTTTTAGATGCCAGTGATATCCAAGTCTCTACCTTCTGCCTTTCATTCTTTCTCCTTTTGGACCTCATCTGTGCCTACATGTTTTCTCAGAACTCAGTATCTAGCCCAGACCTCTTTGTTGATTTCCAAACCCGTATTTCCAGTTGCCTACTGGACACGTGAACTTGGATGCTTCAGACACCTTACATTCAGCATGCCCAGAACAATTCATTATCCCTGCATCAGGGATCCCCAAGACCACTCCTAGGCTTGATGATTCACTAGGACTCGCAAGTTGAGAAAAGCTGTTACACTCATGGTTATGATGTATTACAGCAAGAGGATACAGATTAAGATCAGCAGAGGGAAAAGGCACATGGGAAAGCTCCAAAGGCCCAGGAGAAGTCAAGCACGAGCTTCCAGGTATCCTCTCCCAGTGGAGTCACACTGATGTGTGACAACACCTGTGAAGTGTTGCCGACCAGGGAAGCTCACCCAGGCCTTGGCATCCAGGGGTTTTATTGGGAGTCAGTCACATAGGTGTGGAGCACCCATGTGAATGACCTCAGCTACTCAGATGCCAGCCCCATGGGGCAAAAGCAGGCATTCACCATGAGTCACATTGTGAGAGTGAACTTATGTGGTCACACCGTACAGCACGGCCCAAGGCTTCAGGCGTATAAAATCATTCTTACTGGGCAGAATATTCCAAGGCCTCAGAGGTTATTTCCCAGGAGCCAGCCAAGGGCCAATCCTAAAGACAGAACTTTCTTGGGAGTAATGTACAGGTAGCCCAAGGGTACTGAGTTAACTCTTTCCCACATGACCTCCCAAGGCTGTCCTTTACACTCTATCATCTGCCATTACCTGAGCGGGAAATCAGCGTAGAGTGCTTTGTTTAACTCCATCATCCAATCAGATCTACCTGTAAATCCACCCCCTATCTCAGTCACTTCTCGCTTGGGTTACTGCAAACTGGCTTCATCTCCACTTTGCTTTCCTTCCAGCAATTCTCCATATTGCTTCCATCTGGAAATTAGGATCGTGATAAATCCTACGATGGAGGTATGCACAATCAAGGCATTTGTAATAAATGCTATAATAGAGGAACGCTCATGGCGCTGTGACAAGGAGAGAGGAGGAACAGTCTGCTTGTGTCACGTTCCTGCTTGATTTATTCAATAGCATCACCAAGCCTTTAGGATAAATTCAGAATCCCTTATATCCAAGACCCTCTTAACCTGGTCCCTGCCTACTCTCCCACTGGTCTCCTTTACTCTGTGCAAACAGAACCACTTGTAGTTTCAATAAAGGTTCTGTGGTTTCACACCCTTGACCTTAACTGTTCTGTTTCCTTTACCTGGAATGTCTACTCTTCAATATTTAGCTCAAACATCCTCTCTGATCTCCTACCTCCCAGTCAAAGCTGCTGCCCCCCTTCTCTGACTTTCTGAGCGCTCTGACACCTCTATTGTAGGGCTTGTCCCACTGCCTTCAATAGTTCACTCGCTTGCTTCCCCTGGTAGATTGTTAGTTTCTGACAATGACCAAGTCACCTTCAATGTTACAGCCCCAGCACCTAGCACTGCAATCCTACTAGGAACTCAATAAACATTTGCTGAGAGAATAAAAGAAAGTTCAATTCTGAAAGCAGAGAGGTGACTGCCTGCTTATAGAAGCTTATAGGGAAAGCTTTATAGGCATAACATTTAAGTTACTATTAAAGGAAAATAGATGTTATCAGATTGAGAGAAAATGCTATAAAATAATTTTAATATGATTCCTATGCTCAACTGTAGCTCCACCATATATTAGCTGTGTGGCAATGGGCAAATTGCTCTCTCCTTGCTTCAGTTTCCTCATCTGTTGAGTGGGTATAACTATAGCTCCTACCTATAAAGTTGCTGGGAGAAATAAAAGAAATTGCTTATTATGGCTTTAGTGTGGTGTCTGAAACACAGCAAGGGCTGTTTAAAATGTAGTAAGTGTCTACCCACAAAAAGCAGTTTGATTGTGTCACAGATGTGTAGATTGAGGGAAGTTGGCATGGAATTTTGAGAGGCTCTCCAGCAGTCTGAGTTATAAATGAGTCGACAGAAGGCTGCTCTTTTCTATCAGCTCTGCTCTCACACAACAAATGCACTCCTAAGACCACCATGTGCAAAATCGCACAGTAAATAGCACAGGGGGTTTGGAGAAAATAGGATTATGGGCACAACACTCAAAAACTTCATCAGTGACTCAAAAAAAAAATCCTAATAAAACCAGCAGCAGAGTTTTATACATGTTAAATGGTTAAGAAACACATAAATACCACAACAAATATGGCACCTAACCTTGGAAAAGACTGGAAGTTTGCTTATGGAAGGGGTGTTGGTAGGTTGTAGCTTGTGAGTTATTGTAAAGTGGCGGCAGGAAGTTGCCTGAAATGGAAGGGGAAGTTGTAATGCCAGATAGGGGTGGGTGTTGCTTGTAACACACGTCGTAAACTGAAGCTGCTGGTGGATATTTGAGGTGTCTATGTGTTTTATGTGTCTCTACCCAGCTCAGTTCAGCTGGGGGTAGTTTTCCGTATCCATCTGGTGTTTCTCACAGACAGAATCACGCATTAGCAAATGCAAATTTTGCACTATGCTTAAACCGTCCCCTAATGTATCAATCACCCTGGGACAAATTTGATTTTTTGTGTTGCACTTCTAAACCAAGTGTTTTAGGAGAACTGACTGTACATTAAGATAGACAACAACTTGACTCCATCTTTTATTGATAGAAACCGTACCTGAGGCATGAATTAAAGGGAGTAGTTTTGAAGGGATTAGGGTTCAACAGTCGAAACTCAAGTCAGAGTTCTGGTTACTTGGAGGAGCCTTCAGCCACAAGTAAGGTGACCGTTCATCCCACTTTACACCTCTGGTATGGGCCTCATTATGAACAGCTCCCCTTTCACTACTGAAAACTTCTCAGTTTGGACAATAATTTATAGATTTTAAATTAAAAGCATGAACTGAATTTGTCATTTCCTCAAATCTTTGCCTTTGATAAAAATGAGCAATCCTGTGTCAGAAATAAAGGATCAAAGCTGAATTTTCTAATTCCAGTTAAAATTTCCCATGGTTTCTTTAAGATCAAAATAGCTTCTTAGAACTAACATATGACATTGTTTTGTATGGCTAGTTGTTGACGGATTTCTCTTTTTCTTTAGGGCATTAAGCCTAGAAGAAACAACTGTTTGGGAAAGTTTGATTTCACTAAATTCAAATAATCTATAGAGATTTTCACTATTTAATTCCTTTTGCTTAAAAAGGGATGAAACTATCAAAAATAATCTATCAATTAGTTACTTTTCAAGGTAAAAGCGACTGATAAAGAAAAAGGCTAAAAGAGTTTAGTTGATCCTCCATAAAAGCATTGCACTCCTGGGCAACTCTTTCAGAACTGTTTCATTGAAACTTTTCACTGATATAAAATCAGGAAAAAAGGTTATCCTGAAAGAGTTAGAGCCACAGGTATTCGGGGTAAGTTAATTATGATGTTGTAATCAAGTAATGACCACACGTAAGGGCTGGAGAGGACTAGCTGCCGACATGTGTTAGGGTTGAGAACCAGCAGTGTTTGACCCCATCCCTAGCTGGACAGCTTCCGCCTCAGCTTAGACACCAGGTATATTAGAGAATTGGGTCCAGAGAACTGGAATGGAGGGCAGGTTCTGGGGTCTCAGTCTGAGGGCTTTAGGGAACGTGCAAAAGTCTGCTTTTTTCTAATGAGTACACTGGGCTGGGGCGTGGTTTGCTTTAATGGAGCACTGTAACCAGGAAACTGTCTTGACAAACCAGAAACAAGAAAACGAAATATCTAAATGCAGACACAGCAGGGAAACTAGAAAATCTCCAGCTGCCCTGCAAGCAGCTGTTCTTTCTAAATTGAGTAAAAATATTCATACACGTTACTTAATTCTACTACTTTAACATTCATTTTTCATGGTGATATCTGCAAAAGATTACTGGACCATTGGACAAAACAATGTTTTTGGTCACTGTGACTGTAGTCACAGAGGGACGTGGTGCACACACTACGAGAGAACAAAAGACACGGCAGAAAAAGCAGGCTGTCTAGGTATATCTTGGCATTACTCAGTGACCTTTTGTTAGAGTATTATTTGCTATTAAATTGGCTATCTCAATTAGATCCTTAATGCCCTAAACTTGAAAAGGTAGAGATTCAGTTCTGAATAGGACTGCCATGGTCACCATTAACAAAAACAAGGGTGAGCTTCGTATGTGGATCAAACAATCAATACCTTTGGAGATGACAGGGTGACAGATTATGGGTTAAGAACTGAACAATTTCACTCAGAAAGCCATACCAAAAGGCACTACAGCAGTCTGGAATAAGTTGAAATTTAGGGATGATAAGATCTGGGTTTTTCAGTTCTGATTTTGTCACTTATAATTATGTGAGCTTGCATTTGTCCCTTGATATCTGAGTCTGTTACCAACTCTCTAAAAATAGGAAGGTTAATATTCTATTTTGCAGGGTTGTTGAATCAAAAGAAAATGTATTCAGTATACTATATCTTAGTAAACGTGTAAAATTACCACTTAAACATTAAAAAACGTTGTATTATGAAAAGGTTAGAGAAGGCAAGAGAAGGCTTAAAATACATTCCTTCCAAAAATTAAGACGATTTGAAGCTTTAATAAATAGTCAGTAAAAAATCCCTTGCAGAGTAATATGTTTTGCTGGTTATTTTTTTTTTAAAGTAAGTAACACATCAAGCACATTATGTAGCAGAGCTATCAGTGCTCACCAAACAGCCTCATTTTCTGCATCTCCCAGTCGTTTGTTGTTAGGTTGAGGCTGTACGTCTAGGTTGTGGACAAAGCAATGTGCGTGTCTCTTTCAGATCTGGCTCTTAATATCCACCATCACCTGCCAGTCTGCTCTTTCCCCGATTTGACAACATTGCGGGCCATCGAGCAGACCGCCCAATCCACGCTGGTCATTTCATGAGCAAGAATTCAATTTTTGTATTGAACCACACAAGTTTGGTGTTTTTCACTGTAGAATGGCCTACTCTATTCCAATTCTCTGTGCGAGGAACCAAGCTAGATAGGGCTGGAAATCAACCAAAACAAAAGGCTCCTAGCCCTCCTGAGAAAGAAGAGTTTCAGGATTTTGACCTGAAATTTAGTCCATTCATGCCAATGAAGTAATGTGCTACTTGTTTCATTAGTATTTCATCTCTCTCATTAATAAATATTGTGTGCTCACTATGGGTTAAGCGTCATATGAGGTATAAGTATTTCTGAATCTAAAATAAAAGAGGGTCTCTACCAGGATCTTTATGTATCACTGGCATTACAGTACCTCCTAAGACCTCTGAAATCAGGTATTTGTAAATGTTAAAAAAACAAAACCAAAACCAAAAAAACCAACCAGTCAAGTGAAGTATTTTTATATAAATCAAATAATTTAATCAGTCCATTCCACTTTAATCTACATCCAACCTGATAAAAACATATTTAGAGAAATGACTAGAATAACCTATCTTATTATCCTTATCTACATGGCCCAAATCTTTGTAAATTCTTTTTCTATTAGATAATAATACATGTTCTTGTGGGCAGAAATTCTTAATGCTGCTTTGCAGGTTATTTTGATTGTAGAAAACAAAAACAAAACCCAACACCCAACAAAAACAAAACAGTAATATATTAATTACATAGTTCTTCCCATAGGAAATAATGCAAAGACTCTTTAACTAGAAGCTTGCCACGTCACTGTTAGGAGACGGATACATGATCCTGGAGCAGAACAACGAGTCCAAGTTTTATCACCAGACCGAATGTCTGAACAGCATCTCCCATTGTTTATGACAATTTAGGTTTATACAGCTGGTCTTCCACTCAACCCAGAGATTCTCAGTGGCAGGGAGCATGCTTAGTTGTCTTTCCCTCCCCAGTAACTAGAAGGTAGTAATAAGCCCTGACACACAGCAGCTACTTTTATATGCTTATGAAAAGAATGAAAAAAATTAAGGACAAACATAGGGAGAAGTATATTTACTAGACTTCCAAGACCCATACTTAATTTAAATCCAATCTAGAAATAAGAACATGATTTACATCAGGCAACAGGTGTTCAAGACTTTTACAACAGGGCAATCACATAAGGGGTTTGCTAGCTCACAGCGTTCCGTGCGTACACACTGCAAAACCTCTCCTGGCATTCCGGGCGTTTTCAAATGCTCCACCAGGGCAGGTCAAAACTGGATTCTAGGGCGCTCTCCTTCTCACCATGTACTATGGAATATGTTTCCCCCAAAAAAGTGTTACCATAGGCCTATGAACAAGTCTGGTCAGCAAAAGTACAAAAATGCAATTCTAAGTAACGACAGTATTTTAATTATACCATGAGGAAAACAATTTGCCATGGATTGCTCCGTGAATCTACACATTTAATACATTGCTTCTACAAGAAAGTACCTATTTATTAAGTTTAATCTTAATTTTCTGGTAGGATTGTTCTTCTATTAAGTTTCTCATCATAAATTGAAGATATACAAATTTAAGAGTAGGAAATAAAATCTCTTAAATTTTCTTTGCCACTTTTATGCTTTGAAAATTCAAAATGGATAAAAACAAATAAGGCACAGAATGTTTCAGATCTGCATCCTGATAAAGAAGAAGACACTGAAAATGGTCAGGAAGACTTTCAAGCAAAAGTGAACATGGTTCTCTCTCACCTCATCTTGGCTAAATGCAAGACTGCAGCACGGCTGTATTACTAGTAAACGGCAAACACCTAGAGAGGGAAGGCAAATAAAATCTAGGAGTTTTATGTGTGGAGTCAGGAGTTATCCAGCATGGAAACCGTTTCAACATTCTAGGAAGTTTAGCGTGACTAGGAATCATCATTGGAGCCGGAATGTAAAGCAAACTCTACGCTGTTAAGTAAAACATACAACTACTGGCAGATCTTTTATCAAAAGCACAATGATCCTGGCTTTCATTTTACTGTTTCTTTCATACCTTAGATTTCAAAGTAAGTCTCAAGGGAATTTCTCTCTCCAATATGAGAATTCAACCAACTTTAAAATGAAAAAAACAAAAAACTGATGCTGCTTTGTAGAAATTCATCATTGTGGAATGCAATATTCCTAAAAGAGATTACTCTAAAAATTAGAACACTGTTTCTAGCCAAGTATATCATGGACAGCCCTGAAAAGAAAACCCCAATTCTTGACAAATGTATCACTGACTATTTAGAAAATTTGATTGCTTTTCTTTGATCACGTTATTGCTCAATAGCAAAAGAACGATATCACGGCTGTTTCTTCCTTTGGAGTATGGTACTACTTCTGAAATTCTGCATCATTTCTAATATTTTTAAATGGTAAAAAAGGGGCATGCACCAAGCTGAATGTGGTGACTAATTGGCTTTTGCTCAAGAGCCAGCTTTTTGAGACTATAAATGTGGTACTTTCTCATGAGCACTTTCACTAATGTCTTACAAGATACTCAATAATATGCTATTAACCCTGAAAAAATGGCTGCTGCTACGCAACTCCAAAGAGTTATATATATAGTGAGTGAGTGGATGACAAAAGTACTTTTTTTTTTTTTTTCCCTAGTACATGGGCCTCTCACTGTTGTGGCCTCTCCCGCTGTGGAGCACAGGCTCCGGATGCGCAGGCTCAGCGGCCATGGCTCACGGGTCCAGCCGTGCCGCGGCATGTGGGATCTTCCCAGACCGGGGCACGAACCTGTGTCCCCTGCATCGGCAGGCAGACTCTCAACCACTGCGCCACCAGGGAAGCCCGACAAAAGTACTTTTTTAACATGACAAATTTAAACTGAACAGCCACAACCAGGTGAGTGAATACAAATGGTTAAACTGCTAGAAAATGGGAAGGCAGATGGGCCTAAACTACAAGACCTACAGCAAGGACTGGATATGTGTAGGCTTCTACATGCAGAGACAAATAGAGTTAGGTACTTAAAGCTTTCTGATGAAAATTCTAGGAAAGTGCTTGGGCCCACACTTACATTATTCTTACTATCAATAATAATAACAATAACAACCATGAAGAATCATGCAATCAGTCCTGAAAGTGAAATGACAAGTTTGTCCAGAGTATCATATCTGGACTATAAAATCTGATGCTTTTATGTTATCAGATTTCCTTATCAGTAAATATCTCATTGAAAAATTATTAAAGAATTACTGGCAACTATACAAAGCCTTTGCTGGTACAGGTGTTACGGTATGGGTACCCATCTGGTAGAGAAAATATCACCATCCAAACATCTTAAATATCTTAATATCTTCTATCATCCAAATATCCTAAGCCAATATTCTTAAATTGTTTCATCCAAAGGTACTCTTGTCTTACCTCTATTATGCTAAAATCAATAATCCTTTGAAAAATTGTAGTATCCTGCATATTAAAAGAACCTAATGCTATAGAAATCTCCAAAATGTAACATTAGTAATGTTAATGATCTAAAGAACTTGGCTTCATGGAATACCTTTTCAGTATTTATTGCTCAGATGGGTTCAAAAAATTCTTAAACATAAGGTGGCAATGGCTCTAATACATCTGTAAACAGAATATCACTAATAAAAATTTTATTGGCATGAAATACTATAATTATGGATGTGTAAAATCTTTAAATCTTAAAGCCTCTTAACATAATCATGTATATCTATGTACAAAACATACATAAATTTCACTTTATTTAAAACATATGAAAGAGGGTATTTCAAATCACACTAAACATAATAAATATATAACTTGCTTTGTTAAAAAGCTACAGTATACATTCAAGGAAAGGCTAAACTTCCAATGCCAACTATATATGAGACAAAATTAAACATTTACAATAATCAGTTTCCTAAAAGTGCTATTTTTAATACCTATAAGAGGAAACTCATTCTAGTGCTTTGTTTGCATCCAAACGTTTATACATTCCTTTATTCACAGAACCAGGTGCTTCTGTTACTAAAAATACATATCCAAAGCTTTTATATCCTTTTAAATAGATTTAACATTTTAGCTCTTTGGGGGAGGAACAGGGAAGTCCAAACAAACAACACAGACCACTTTAAATTATTAGAGATGATTGACTTTATAACACACCCTGTTTCAACTCAGATGTGAAATTTGATGAACATGTTAATGAAAAAAAAAAAATCCCAGTTCACATGTCTAAGGTAAGTCATCCTTCTCTATGTGGGCGTCTGCGTGGGTCGAGGAGCATCCACTACAGCAACCTTCCTGTGAATCAGGCCTTGATGCCATGCTCCACTTCTGATTTGTACATTCTCTTCCAACCTGATTTGGCTTAGATTCTTCAGGGGTTGTATTTAGTACACTGATAGAACTGTTGGGGAAAGAAAAGGGAGATCTTAATCATCATCTCCTCCTCCTTTCACACCTTAGATATGCCTGAATGTCTAAAATCTGATGACTCCCTTGTCTCATGCTAAGTAAATTTTGAGGACACACTGGTCAAAAACACACTGGTTTCAACATGGTCACTTTTATCTATCCATCTATTTATTTTATTTATCTGTTCAGTCTACTGTGAAGGATGCTACCCAACTAGAGCCTAAGGTAGATAGAGAACATGTGAGTTTTGAAAGCTAATGTTCCCCATACCCCTGTCTTTCTGTCACTAGTTTCTAATCTCTTTATAGTTTCCTTCTTCACTCATCCATTTGTTCATGCATGCTTTCATCCTCCATCCATTCACTCATGCAGATATTTAATGAGTGCCACAAAGTGGTTAGGAGTCCAGACCCTGAACAGATGGTTTATGTTCATATGCCAGCTGGACCACTTACTATGTCACTTCTGGCAAGTTAACTCTCCCTGTTCTTCAGCTTCCTCAGCTGTAAAATGGAAATAATAATAGAACCTACACCTCACAGGGTTGGGGTGGGAACCAAATGAGTTAACACACACTAAGCACTTAATGATGATGCTCAATTAACTTTAAGTGTCGGACAATAACAATCTAAGTGTCTGAACACAGACACAGTCCCTAGCTTCAGAGATACAGTCTGAGGTATACTCTGCAACCAGCCTCAAAACAAAGGAAATTTAGTTAAATGATTACTTGCAAATCATGGGATTGAACCAATGACCAATACATTTTTATCAACTGAATATCTTACGTAATTTTTTTTCACAAAACTTCTTTTGCCTAAATGTTCATTTTTTGGTGTGACTTTGGTTAACTAACTCAACCTCATAATGTGGCAATCCTAAAAAAAATTAAGTTGCTTTAATTCTAAAACGCTAAACCAAAAACATAATTGACAATTTTACTTACACTTACTTGTTTAAAAAAAAAAAAAGGAACTTGCTTATAATTCAGATTCAGAATCCCTGCCGTCTCAGATGAGATGAGATCAATGATGAACTAAGTTCTCTACGTAACTTAGTACAAGAGGTACTTTGCACGGAATCCAGGCACAGCCTGTATGTAACATTCCACTCTACAGTGAAGGAGCAATGAGGTTGTTGCTGTAGAAATTAGCTATAAACATTCCTAATTGTTTTGTCATAATCTTATTATGAACCCAGATCCAAGGTGCTTTAGGAGCAGGAATCCAAATATACCAAATAATTAAAAATTTCAAGGATGATGTCAAGCTGCACAGCTTCTCTCCTGATAACCAGTTACATGAATCTTTTGTTTTACCCTCAGTGGCCAGTATCTGTGAATAGCTTAATGAAATTTCATTAAGCTCCAAAATTCTGTTTCTATGCCACTGACATTGCTCAGTGTAGCTCTTGAACACAAGAAACAGAAAAGCATTTTTATAATCCACTTATGTTTACATATATTTTTATTTTTATAGCCTGTTACTGAATGTTTACAATGGACCAAGTACTGTTTTAAGTGCTTTACATATATTGGTACTGAATCTCACAGTACCCTATGATGTAGGTACTAAATGTTGGACTTTTTATTAAACACAAAACAAAGTCTTCAAGGAATATTTACGTTAAATACTTTATAACTAAAAATAATTATGTAAAAAAGTAAAAATTTTAAATACATAAAAATAATTGAGGCAACTAATCTATGTTCTCTTTTAGGTACAGAATGCATTACAAGCATACTTCATTTTATGGCATTTCAACTTATTGCACTTTGCAGATACTGAATTTTTTTTACAAACAGAGGATTATGGCAACCCTGGGTTGTCAGACTAACTAGCATTTTTTAGTGATAAAGTATTTTTAAATTAAGGTACGTACATTGTTTTTTCAGACATAATGCTATTGCACACTTCATAGATTACAGTACAGTGCACACATAACTTTTATATGCACTGGGAAACCAACAAGTTTGAGTATCTCGCTTTATTGCGATACTCGCTTTATTGCAGTGGTCTAGAACTGAATCTGCAACATCTCCGAGGGCTGCCTGTATTTGTAAATGGTGAGCAGAATGTCTGTCTAAATCTATACACAGAGTTCTGATTGGTCAAATTTGGGGGCTTCAATAACATTCTATGTAAGAACATACCCTCTTATATTATCTTTTGATTGTAAATTAAACAAACTTTAACTTCCCATATTTCACACATCAACCTATTGGCTCTAACTGCAAAACACAGCCTAAATCCAAGCACAGTTCAGTCTTCATGTAATGACCGTAGGGTGCAAATTACCACATCTCTCACCTCAACTCCACTAATGTTTCTTAACTGGCTCTCCTGGCTTGTGCTCCTACAATCTGTTTCTCATATAATAAAATGAAGTAATCTTTTTGTTTGTTTTTGCTTTTTTTTGCGGTACGCGGGCCTCTCACTGCCGTGGCCTCTCCTGCTGCGGAGCACAGGCTCCGGACGCGCAGGCTCAGCGGCCATGGCTCACAGGCCCAGCCGCTCCGCGGCATGTGGGATCCTCCCGGACCAGGGCACGAACCCGCGTCCCCTGCATCGGTAAGCGGACTCTCAACCACTACGCCACCAGGGAAGCCCAAAATGAAGTAATCTTTTTAAATCTTGGATTTTTAAAAAAATCATTATCTCACTTAAAAGGTCTCCAATGCTTCTCCATTGCCCTTAGAACAATATCCGACTTACAAGTACAGACTAACATAGTTGACAAATGAAATCTCAAGTGCGTGGTGGGAGCACAAGCAGAGTGGGGCTGTATATAAACAATATTAGTTGTGAGTTGGTAACTGCTGAACCTGGGTGATGGGTACACAGGGTCCCTGACCTCATTCCCTCTACCTGTGTATACATCTGAACTTTTACATAATGTTACCTCCCACCCTCACACCTCCTGGTCGCGCTCACTAACTACACTCGCCATCCACAAACACACCCGTGTCCAGCCTCAGGGTTTCTACACTTGCCTGGAGGACTCTTCCCCCAGCTCCTTTTTTGCCCCCCAGTGTTTACTTAGAGTCCTAATCCTTTTAAAGGCCAACTACAAATGAGAGTGCCTTGTCCTTTTTTAAAACTTCATATTTTTGTTTAAAAATTTATCTATTTCGGGCTTCCCTGGTGGCGCAGTGGTTGAGGGTCTGCCTGCCGATGCAGAGGACACAGGTTCGTGCCCCGGTCTGGGAAGATCCCACATGCCGCAGAGCGCCTGGGCCGGTGAGCCATGGCCGCTGAGCCTGCGCGTCCGGAGTCTCTGCTCCGCAACGGGAGAGGCCACAACACTGAGAGGCCTGCGTACCGCAAAAAAAAAAAAAAATAATCTATTTCACAATTCTTGGTCCAAAGGCTAGCTGGTGTCTTCAGCACTTAGCTCCACACCAGTCTCTCTCTCACTACAACAGGCCAACTGTGCTGCAGCCCTGGCTCCTGCTTTCTAAGGCGCCTGGGAAGGCCCTCGTGCCACTGTCTCCTACGTTAGTGAAGAGGAGAGCGATCATCACCACACTCTGCGACATGTCCCTTTGCTCTTTGCTACTCCTCTCTATTTCCCAAGGAAGGTGCTATCTGCTTAGTTCAAAATCAATCCTGGAATAGGCTCTGAGGTAGAGTACTGATATTATACCTTAGAAAATGATGTAACAACTTCAGACAGAGGAAAATACCACAACGCATCAGTTAAAAGCAGTATCTGGCTCTCCTGGGGGTGGGGAGCAACTCTGTCTACGCTGTCATCCTTGGGCACAGATCCTCTTCACCAGTCAAGGGGAGGGGGCTTTTCTCGGGTCTTTGTCCTTCCACACCAATAAAATGAGCACACCACAAGAAACTCTAAGATAGGTACTCTACAGAAACTATCAAAACAATATCCTTCTATTCAATACAATTAAATTATTAAGTAACTCCTGAAATAAGATTGTAGTTTAAATTGTATTTTACATGTGAAATAAAAAGAATCACATTATATGACTTAACTCCCAGAAGACAGGGACCAGAGCTACCTCGTTCACTGCTGTATTCCCAGCACCTAACAGGTGTCTACACATAATGGATAGCCAATAAATATTTGTACAATGAATGAGTCAGTCTACTCAATTCCTCTCCAGAGTCTCTACTGTTGCTCCTCCTAGACACGCCAACTTTTCCTTTGCAACGCAACTCTAGCACTTTAACAAGTATGTAAGAAGATCACCTATAGACCAGTACCTATATTCAGATACACAGGAACGCGTCTGGCAAAAGTCTGAAGTCGAAGGAGAAGCAGGAAGAGATTTAGTAAGTTTAGACGTGCAAACTGGAGACCCACTAGGCGCACCGTGAGGCTTCTTTTGCCGTGGCCTCGAGTGTACTGTAGGGTTGTCCCGATCAGAACCTGTTTAAAAAAGAAAAAAAGAAAAAAAAAAGGAAGGAAAAAGGGCACTACATATGGAAAAGCATTAAATATAGTGAAGGTAATTAACTAGGGTCCTAGACTAGATTCATCTGCAGTTCTAAGTGAGGTGTGAGAGAACAAATTAATGTAAATATCCACTGTAGCCCTTTGAGTCTAGTCCAGGTAATCCGGTGATCTTTGTTATGCACAGTCCACAAACATTTAGAAGGATCGAGTTTAAAAACTATTTCTAGACTGTGAATTTTCAAAACTTGACATTATTACATTCACAACAAAAGTTGCTCTGGGTATGCAAAGTCCTCCTGTCATTTCTATTTTGACTCCAGTAAATAAAATATCAAAGTTAATTTTTAGTTCCAATTAGAGAGTTCTTACTGGTGACTGCTAAAGTTATATATTAATACTAATCTACAGTACTTTATTTACATGCATTTTCAGATTAAAGAGTTTATGAAGTACTCACTTCCTGAGAAGGCACTGAAAAGTTTCACATTTTCTGAGTTCTGGTGGTCAAAGGTAGTCATATTTAGAAACTGTTGCTTTAACCAACTGGCTCTTTCTTCTTCAAATGCCTTTCTCTACCATCACAAGCAAACCAAAGAAATACCGATCAATACTTCAACGTTCACGCAATTGCCATTTCACACAATTTCTCTATTTGTGTCTGCTCTCTGATTATCTCTATATATTTAGTCAAAGGAATTAACCCTAAAAAACTAAGAAAAATTTCAGTTAAGAAAATTATGTTTAAAAAATAAAAATTCACCTGTGTCTCCTGACAAGCCAACTACTATTTTCACATCAATTCTGAATAAATTCAAGTGTATAACACAAAATGATAAGCATGTTAGCATAACTTTAAACATATGGAATATGAGCATAACTTTTGAACACACAAAACATGGTAAATATAAGATTACAAATGACAGAAAAATTGACATTTACCCCACTGTAAACTAATCACTTGAAAAACAAAAAGAGATACGACTTCATCAAGTACCGATCTCATCCTCCAACCATCTCCCAGTACTAGCAGCTTTCGGGCCTATGTCAAACCTCCTCCTCCTGAATAGCTAATTAGCAATCCTGAATTCTCCCTCTCCCCTCGGGTCTCTCATACTTCCTTCCCATCCTTCACTGGCCCCACTGTCCTCAGTGACCAGAGGCAGACAGAGTCTCAGGCGGAGAATGGGGAGTGGTATGCAAAGCAGCAAGAGTATCTCTTGGAGTAGCATCAGGGGTGGTGGGGGGATATGGGCTCAGAAACACAGGTGAGCCCATAAGACAGGAGGAAATGCTGGTGCAAACTGTTTTTGCCTCCTGAGGGAGATAGCTATTGATGACACAGGCTTTTGTAATTACAGAGGAAGGTCATGTCAGCTACTTAAGATAACGTATAGTCTTTCATTCATAAATATTAATACAAAATCATGGATCACCAGACATCTGAAGAAAACTAACAGTATAAAAGAAACACGGCCAGGATAAATAAAGAGAACTGGCCAAGGGAAACAGTTCAAGATAAACTTTTTTTTCAAATAACAAAAATTATCAGACAGATTTATGAATATCTGTAAAATATAATGGTATACCAAAAAAAAGCAGAAAATAAGGACACTAGAAAACTTAAAAGATAAATTCTGAAATAAAAACTCAGTGGATGAAGTGAATAATAAAACTGACCTTTGCTGAATACCAGGTTGGTGATGCCCAAGATAAGAGTGAGAAAATATTCCTGAATTCAGGACATAAAGTCAATCTATAGATGTAGTCAGAAGGCAAAACATTTGTCTAACAGAAGTTCCAGAATGCAAGAGAAGAAGGAAAAAATACAGAATTGAAGA
The DNA here is from genome assembly GCF_949774975.1 of Lagenorhynchus albirostris. NCBI lineage: Eukaryota > Metazoa > Chordata > Mammalia > Artiodactyla > Delphinidae > Lagenorhynchus > Lagenorhynchus albirostris. The sequence continues at coordinate 112,198,559 of NC_083096.1, read as the reverse complement.
AAATATCCCTAAGCTGAAGAAATATAGTGTCTTCAGGCTGAAAGGAGCTACCCAGACTTTTCCCGGTAAAATTGCAGAACTCTTAAGAACACAAAATTCCAAAAGCTTCCAGAGAGGGGGAAAAACAAAACACAGGTATCTACAAAGTAATACAGGTTATATAACAGCCAGGCTTCTCGTGAGCAAAACAAAACACTGGAAGAAATGGAATAACTCAAAAGTTGTGAGCGGAAAAGTTGGAAAACTAAATTCTATATCCAGCCAAACCAATCAAGTAAGAATGTGTTTTTCGGATATTCCAGAATTCAGAATATTTTTCACTCACACACTACTTATGAGAAAATGACTCAAGAAAGTAATACAGCAAATTGGAAAAGGAACCAAAGAAAGAGACTATAACATGAGATATAAGTTGAATCTGATTCAGGAAATCATAAAGGAAGCTACAAAGAAAGTCAAAGTATTTACTACATAGTGATACATGGAAGATTTTCCTCCATGTGGCAAAATCTTAATAACAGAATATTTTTTATGTGTCCAAAAAAATTACTTGGCTATAGAATGAATAACATTTACATAATCACTACGTTACCAACGTTCTGTCTGGTTTTTAATTCTTAAGTCTCCATCTTAGACAAAGTACTTACACCTGAATTGTATTAAAAGACAGAATATAAACGTGATAATCCTTGACAATGAAAACTAATATCACAGACAAAACATGGGGAGCCGAAGGGTAAGAGCAGTGCAACAAGGGATAAACCTGTACTGTCTGAAGTTGAGCAAACCTGAAATGGAAGCATTAAACAAATTTACTTAAAGCAAGAAAGTCAACCAGGAGAAATAATTCTTTAAAAAGTAGCTTCAAAAAGTAAAAATATTATGAAGAAATCATATGTAAATGAGAAAGTGTAGATGGGAGGTATGATAAAGACACTAAACTCCTTATCTTTCATAGTGGGGGATCGATAGGCTTATATCGATCAAAATAGTACTTCTGGGAAGGTTGAACTTTATTTCAAGTTAAAATAGTACTTCCCAGAAGAATCACAAACTTTTAACAGTGGTTACTTCTGAGGAATGAAACTGGCAATAAGAATGGAGGATACGTCTTACCTTGTAGCTTTTTGTATGGATTGAATTTCTTTTTTTAAACCATTTTCAGACATTACTTCTCTAATTTTTGAAAAGGAAATATGTAGGTAATACACTGCTAAATAAAAAAGCGACCTGTCGAAGTGTATACACACACAGTTCAAACTGTTAACTGTTAATGCATTCATCCCTGGGTAAGGGGATGGAGAGAGAGAGAACTTTATTTTTACTGTATTCTACCCCAACCCCCTTTTTTAAAAACAAAAGACATGTTCTTGGTTGCACTCTCTTCTGACTCTATACCTACTGACAGTGGAGACATGACAGATGCCCAAAAGAAACCTCTTGTGTGAAGCTAAACCCTTAACAGTAGAAAGCCACCCAACGGACTTTCCTGGCAGCGCAGCGGTTAAGAATCTGCCTGCCAATGCAGGGGACACGGGTTCGATCCCTGGTCCAGAAGGATCCCACACGCCGCAGAGCAACTCAGCCCGTACATCACAACTACTGAGCCTGTGCTCTAGAGCCCATGAGCCACAACTACTGAGCCCACACACCTCAACTACTAAAGCCTGTGCCCCCAGAGTCCATGCTCTGCAACAAGAGAAGCCACTGCAATGAGAAGCCCATGCACTGCAATGAAGAGTAGCCCCTGCTTGCCGCAATTAGAGAAAGCCTGCGTGCAGCAACGTGGACCCAATGCAGCCAAAAAAAAACATAAAACAAAATAAAACAAAATAAAATAAAGCCACCCAAAAAGGATGATAAATGCTTATAGTTTTTTCAATAAAAAAATTTTTTTTCAATTCCCAAATCTGGTAAAGGCAAAATGATATCCTTCTGTTATAGCTTCCATTTCAAGCTATTTGTGAAATCACTAGTAAAATACTTGAGAAAAAAAATGGATAGTAAAGAAACAAGAAAAAGCAGAACTTAGATGCATTCTACTGACCTCTCCAGGACCTTCAAACGCTCTACAAGGAAAGCCAATTGCTTAAAATACCTCCAATCCTAGGCGAATAGCTGCTTCTGTAAAGCTTCGTCTTTCTTTCTCGAAATTCTTCTTTTGCTCCTTAAATAGGGACCATTCTTCTTTGAGGCGTTCCTTTTCTTCCAACAAGTAACAGTCTCGGAGCAGTGAAGTGGTGTCATCATCACACGCAGTAGCGAGCTGCTGCTATTAAATTTTAAACCATAGTAAGTTCCAGAGGGTCCCTGCAACACTCCAACAAGTTGAAATGAACACAAGGGAAAAGCAGGTCAAACTTTAGGGGAAGGAGAGAAATGATAAAGAATCAGAAAGTCAACCGAAACGAGGAGTCTCATTTCCCAAATGCTTCTAACTGGCAAAGCCCCTACTAAGGGGTGCTACGTGGTCTATCTCCGGGCAAGTACAGAACTTAGTTTAGACTGAAAAATGTCAAATACTACAGATCTTATGAAATAAAGGGGTAAAAATATAGTAAGATTAAGTAAAATTCTGACCCTTCACAGGGGAGACCAGCTTTAAAAGGTGCCTCGCATTTACCTGTAAAAGTTGCTGCTGAGTTTTAATCATTTCTTTACACTGTTGAATTTCTAACTCAAGTTTTTCAGTTTCTTGTTCATGGTCTTGACGTGAGATTACATCTTCATCATTAAAACCTTCTAGGTGTACCTTTGAAACTAACACAAAACCAGTAATTTGACATAAACCTTACAGTCATCATTTTAGTTTATGGTGTTTGGACACATATGTTTAAAAATCAAGGCTCACAGAACTTTTCCCTTTCTGGAATCTTGTAGGTTTCCTAAAAGGTAGGTATTTCCTTTGCCCTTTAAAAATTCTATAAGCTGTAATAAAATAAAACAAAATGTATATTATTTTAACACTAAAAAATTTTAAAAAGCACAAAGCAGCTCTAAGGAGTTCATGGCAACTATAAATTCGTGCTATTTCTGGACTAAATGATATCCTTACTTACAGAGCTCTATTGTCAACATTTAATCTGTAATTCATATTTATTCACGATTATGTCCTAATTAAAAATGTACAACCTATATTCACAGAAAAATTAACATTCATAAACTATGTTCTTCTGACACTTCCTCAAAGATCAGTGCAGTGCTACAAATCTTGCTGTTATTAAATTCAACAAATATGAAGTCCGAAAATACTTGCTATTTACTAATAGACAATGATGACTGAAATCAATAAAATCTCATGTAAAGTAATTTTGATACTATAATTTTGCTGATTGCTCTTTATTTTTGGAGACAATTAGCACTGAGTTTGTCATTTTTGACCATTTAGAATAAATTTTCTTTAAATAGCTTTCATTTACTTAGCAGAAATCTTAATTTTCTTGATTTAAAAGCATGCAAATCTTAACAAATATAAAATAAGGATATATTCATCTACATATATCTATTTATACTATCTATAATGACAAGAAGTGGTATCTAAAATAATAGACTGTTAAGTGAAAAAAACACAGTGTAGGAAAAAATCATGTAATATTCAATTTTTGGTTTGTATACACTTAAATATTTTGCGAGCACAGAGATAAAGGTCTAGAAAGGTATGCACCAAACGATTAGGTGTTACACATAGGGAATAGAGACCTGAATATTCTACTTTATATATTGGGTTGGCCAAAAAGTTCGTTCGGTTTTTAAGTAAAAATAAAAGACTTTTTTCATTTCCACCAAGAACAATATATTTACTAACCGAACGAACTTTCTGGCCAACCCAATACCTAATTGATATTTTGCATCAAATGTCTATTGTTTTGTTTTTTTTAAAGAATTTTCTTTTTTTTTTAATTAGTTATCTATTTTATACATATCAGTGTATACAGTCAATCCCAATCTCCCAATTCATTCCACCACCATTGTCCGCCCCCTGCTTTCCCCGCTTGGTGTCCATATGTTTGTTCTCTACATCTGTGTCTCTATGTTTCTGCCTTGCAAACCAGTTCATCTGTACCATTTTTCTAGATTCCACATATATGAGTTAATATACAATATTTTTCTCTTTCTGACTTACTTCACTCTGTATGACAGTCTCTAGGTCCATCCACATGTCTACATGTGACCCAAGAACTTTACTGAACAAGGTATTCGTTAACCGAACGAACTTTTTGGCCAAACCAACACTTCCTAATTGATACTTTGCAACAAGTGTCTATTATTTTGAAAATAATTTAGAAATGAATTATTAGCAACCTAGGAATAGGCAAGTATCTAGGAATAATAAGCAAAAGGTTCATATTTATACTATATTACGATTAATTTTTTCCTGATTTCCATGATACAGTAAGAGACCCAGTTCACTTTATTCAATTGTCTTCTGCACTCAGAGCAGATGGACATATGATGTCCTTTTTTCAGAGACATTCACTCTGAGAGCAAAGCATTTTTTCTCAGTGAGGTTCAAACCGCATGTCTGGAAGTAGGCAGAGTCTTGCTTTTCAAACCACCAGACTGAGCTAAGGACTTCAGTCTGAGACCGTAACTTGCCTTTCTAGGTGACTGACTGAAGTCAGCTTACTGAGTGTCACAGCTCAATCTACCTGTAGTCAGGCAGTACTTACCTTGGTTATCAAGTTTTTCTACGTGACTTTTCAAAATTCTCCACTGTTTTCTGATGCTGTTGGTAAGCTGCTCTCTCACAGTTTCACAGGAAAGGTCCCACGTACTCTCTCTACTCAGTTCCCCAGCATCTTCTTCAATATCAGAGATAACCTGCAAGTGGCCAGAGATGAGAGGGAAAGACCAGAATCTTAAAATGGCTTTAGACACTCAGGCAGTAGTCATCAGACTGGGTCAGAGACACATATCAAAATCATTTCTGTGCTGTATCTGAAGCATAAATGACCCAGTCCTTAACATAAATGTCTTGAGAAAAAGCAATTAATACTGAAGATAGAAATTCCCCAACTCAGGTCTCTTCAAAGCTGAATTTGAAGCCCAACATAGTTAGTGTCAGAAGTCATGGAACTGTGTAAGGAAGAGGAACCTGCCTCAGGCTATTAGGTGCTTTCACATGTTAATTAGTCCTCAAATCATGTTACCACGTGGGGAAACTGAAGCTTAGAGAAGCAGACTAACTTTCCTGATGTCACACAGCTCCAGTCCAACTTGCCTCCAATTTTTGGTTGCTTTGACAAATAAACCTGTGAAATAATCTCCAAAGTAAAAGCAACTGTTAATCCTATTTTTCTCATATAATTTTTTTTTATAAAACTGGAGATATTTTTCTCTGTACTCTATTTACATGCATTTTCAGATTAAATCACAGGAAAATGTAGCAACCTTTACTGATATGATCAAATAAAGTCAAAAGCAGGATAAAGAACATAGGGAAGCAATACAAAATGTATTCATAATACATTTAGTCATAATAACCTGCATCTACATAAAATGGTCCTAATTTGTGATTAACATCCAGGATAGTAGATACATATACTTAACTAATTTGAACAATATATCTTGCTGGGGAAAAAAAAAAAAGAAGAGACGATGAAAAGAAAGAAGGGCTGATTAGACTGTTCCCACATGTACTGATAGATGCAGCAGGAGTGAGGGAGTGACTGAGTCTGAAGAATTGTATCAATAGTCTGAGGTCAGCAATGGGTTGGTAGAGGTCTAGGTCTCCCAGGGGGCGTAGGTGGGGAAAAACCCAGGGTGTGGCTCATTGTGACTCTGGTTCTTGCCAATCAACACTCTGGCGCTACCTGCCAGTAATTCTTCCAAGGAGCTACACCTTCTCTGCTATACGTTTCAAGGCATACCAGAATACTACAAATTCATTATTAAAATTAACTGCTGCACATTAATAATTGCCAGATTGAGTGAAACTCTAAAACCACAAAAAAAATTAAAAATGCATTTAACGTGAATTCTGGGTATATATTTTGGCTACAATTAAGCAAAATAATAAATGAAAATTTGGATGCTACCTAGGCATTCCAAGGTTATGTCTTACCCTTCTTGCTATAATGGGCCCAAATCTTTCCTTACAAGTAAGGAATGGGTGAATTACTTAAATTTTAAGAGATAATGTATCTAGAAAAAAAGAAACTTTTAAAAAACAGAAAATACACTTAAGATATTATTGTTTCTCCAAACTTCAACACTTGAATTATGAGAAATTAAACAGGATACTATCATCTGAAAAAGATCTCCTTGATTTACTACCTACTTTTGCTGACTAAACACTGGTAATGAGACATTAGTAAAGGTTGGGTCCAAAACTGAAGAAACCACAGGAGTTACAGAAACTATGCTAACCCTGGCAAGGTATTAGTGAGTGTTAAGAACTGACCCAAAGTGATAGACTTTGAGAGAAAAGGTTAGTTAACTGAATATAAGATATGTCAAGCAGATCCCAAATTGGAGAGTCTAAAAAGAACATTCAGGTTCTTTTTTTAAAGCAGAAAAAAAAAGGAGATGAGCTTATCAGTTGGACTGATTTGTGAAACCACAAAATAATCCTCAAATATAGGTTAATAAAACATGTTTGGTGACTTACTGGTAATTACTACTCTTCATTAACATTGTTATTTTCAGGTTTTAGTTACTAATGTGAACTTGCTTGAGTCCAGAATTTAAATTTATATGTAAAGAACTAAGTTTAAAAACATTTTCACCATTATGTGACTTTTTTTTCTGACCTCTACATGTTATGCCCTCATCAAATGATTTCCCCAGGTTTTCTACCTCAAAAAACACCTACTAAGGGCCAATTCAAATGTGACTTCCCCTGTGATGCCTTTCTTGATTGCCATAATTGTTTTATTTTACACACTGTACCACCCGATTATAGCTGTTAATGTGTATAATAATTACTTCTCTATATGCCTGTCTCTCTCAAAAAAGGCTCCTGTGGGATGCAATGGTCTGAATGTTTGTGTTCTCTCAAAATTCTTATGTTGAAATCCTAACCTCCAATGTGATGGCATTCGGAGGTGGGTGATCTTAGGGAAGTGATTAGGTCATGAGGGTGAAGCCCTCATAAATGGGGCCCCAGTGAGCTCTCTCACCTTTTCCCACCATATGAGGATGAAAGAAGTCAGCAATCCAACCATGAAAAGGGCCCTCACAGACACCAACCCTGCTGGCATCCTGATTGCCTCCAGAATTGCGAGAAATAAATTTTTGTTTGTTTATAAGCCAACCAGTCTATGGTACTTTGCTTTAGCAGCCTGAACTAAGGCAAAGGAAACAGTCAAAATCTTCTCAGCTTTTTCTCTCCAGGGACTAGAACACATAATGAACATTCAATAAATTTATGGACTAAGTGATTCTTTGGTTCCCAAAGTTAATAAAAGTTTCACTCTCTGAAAAGTAGAGCCTGCTAAAATTACTCAACATTTAAGCTACTTAAAGGATATTTGGCACAGTGGTTAAAAGCATGAGCTCTGGAGTGAGACAGACTTGGATTCAAATCCTAGTTCTGTCATGCGTGATACTGAGATAGCTTTTGTGCCTCAATTTCCTCACCTATAAAATAGGGATAATCATAGTACCCAAAGCATCAATTATTATAAGACTAAAATGAGACAATGCTTATAAAGTGCTTTTCATGGTGCTTGGCACAGATTAAGTCCCCAGAAAATCACCTCCATCATTTCCTAGGGCATGTCTGGAAACTTACAGGGACATTTTTTTGGTTGTCAAAGTGACTGGGGGTAGCACAGCAGTGAGTGTCCTGCGCAAAATATCAACAGCATCCCCACTGAGAATCCCTATCTACTGTTTTAATTTTTCTAATCAGCGATCTGAAGACTGTATTAGAGAGGAAAGAGCCACTTACAGTTCCTGTACTATCATCTGCTCTTTCTCTAGGTTTCTGCTTTTGGGGAGAAAGAAGAGAAATCATTTCCTTTTTCATTTGCTGAAGAACCTTCTTAAGTTCAGCATTTTCCATTAGGATTTGTTTCTGACGATATTCATAATCATTCAAGAGAATTTTATACATTTCATCTTCGTTCCTGAGAAAGAAACTGTCAGTATGAAAATGCAGTATAGAAAGGGAAGTCTGATTAAATGTGTCAGTTTCATTCGTGCCTCACCTGGCTTCAGTTTTACCCGTCCTCCAGGAGCCTCTTTTTCCATCAGCTCTCCCCACGTAATTTAAAACTTCCATAGCTACAATCATGAACACACAGAACAAAACCAATTCTTACCATACAAGTTTAAGTGTTTAAAACCCTAATGGTCTACATGTATTAGGGACGTAAGTCAACTGGTATACAACTTAGGATTTAGGCTCAAACAGCCCAGATTTTAAGTTCCAGTTCCATCACTCATAAGCCTGAGATCTTGGCAAGTTACTTAAATGCTAAGCCTGTTTCTTCATCAATTGGGTGGGAATAATGAAAGTATCTATCAAAGAGTTGTGAAGAGTGAAAGAAATGTTAAAGTACTTAACACAGTAAGCACTTAGTAAGTGTTCATTTAATTATCATTATTAATTTTATCATCGCGGTTAGTAAACTATGGCCTGTGGGCAGCTGCCTGATTTTGTAAATAAAGTTTTATTAGAACATAGCCACACCATTTGTTCATCTCTTTTCTATAGCTACTTTTGCACTACAGTGGCAGAGTGACAAAAGACCACAGAACCCACAAACCTCAAAATATTTACTATTTGGATCACTACCGAAAAAGTTTGCCATGCCCTGTATCATGACCACCTGAGGATCATCCTCATCATCAAAGGAGACAAGGCTCCTGACAGTATTAATGTCTCTTCTGCCCCAGGTAGAGATGAAAGCAGTTGGCATAAGAAGGAAAAAAGATGAGAATAAGTTATTAAAATTTTAGAGCTGATAAAAATCATTACAGAACTGTCACTTCCAGTTGGGTCTGGACCAGGAAAAGAGCCAGACGACCATAATATAAGGGCTCTGCTATAGGGTTAAGTATTTAATAAACTTCTCTAACTGTTACATTTTATACTTCTAGCATTTCATCCTGCTCTTTAATTTTGCTATTCCCTTTATGAATGAACACAAGGTTAACCAATCTTAAAAACCAATGTGTCCAAGTTTAAGATTTATAATCTCAGAATACTTAGATTTCTAATCTTGTCTTAACTGCTACTTATCACATTTAAATTTTTCAATAATTTTAAAATAAAATGTTCAAAAAACTGCAACAGCGCTGCTGTACAGAATGACAGTGACACAGTGAACACTGAACTGCTTGCTGGTAACAGGCTTAGCCCACCATGTGACAGCTTGAAACATCTGCTCATCAGCTGTTGTATGCAAGTCCAAGTTCAGAATAATGTATAATGTAGGTTAGATGACAGCCTGTAGCCCACTTGGAAACCACTCTTCAATAAATCAATGCACATATTTCCTGTTCCCTGAATCTTGGCAGGCCAGCAACACTTTATCTGTGCAGCTCTACTTTTGTGTGTGTGTAGTTCTATTTTTTTTTATTGAATTACAGTTAATTTACAGTGTTGTGCTAGTTTCTACTGTACAGCTAAATGACTCAGTTATTACACATATATACATTCTTTATTTATATTCTTTCCCACTATGGTTTATCCCAGGAGATTGGATATAGTTCCCTTTGCCATACAGTAGGATCTTGTTGTTTATCCATTCTAAATGTAATAGTTTGCATCTATTAACCCCAAACTCCCAGTCCACCCCTCCTCCTTCCTCCCCTCCCCCATGGCAACCATAAGTCTGTTCTCTATGTCTGTGAGTCTGTTTCTGTTTTGTAGATAGGTTCATTTGTGCCATATTTTAGATTCCACATATAAGTGATATCATATGGTATTTGTATTTCTCCTTTGACTTACTTCACTTAGTATGATAATCTCTAGTTGCATTCATGTTGCTGCAAATGGCATTATTTCGTTCTTTTCTATGGCTGAATAAGTGTAGTTCTACTTTTTAATCTATACTATTTACTTGGAATTATGCACAAACTTGAATGAAATAAGTTGTAAATTAAGTTTCAAAAGAATAATAGAAAAAAAGTATACTTTAACAAACAAAACTTTCCCAGTCGGCTGTACTTCAAAAATGCACAGCTAGGGCTTCCCTGGTGGCGCAGTGGTTGAGAGTCCGCCTGCCGATGCAGGGGACACGGGTTCATGCCCTGGTCCAGGAAGATCCCACATGCCGCAGAGCAGCTGGGCCCGTGAGCCATGGCCGCTGAGCCTGCACGTCCGGAGCCTGTGCTCCGCAATGGGAGAGGCCCACAACAGTGAGAGGCCCGCGTACCGCAAAAAAAAAAAAAAAAATGCACAGCTAAACTAATTTAAAAGAACTCAAACTGACATGAATGATTTGGCCTGATGAACCATTTTATGAAGTTAACTCAAAAATCACACTTTTGGTACTCAGAAACTGATCCTGATTTTTAATATAATCAGTTCTTTGCTATGAAAGGTTAGAGTGTCCTCTGGATTAGCTTTTCTCTGTGGATTAATCCTACATCTGTCATGTTAACAAATATATATGCAATTCTTATATGCAACTAATGGAGCAAAGCAAAATTACTATTTTTCAACTAACCAGTTGTCTCAATTTCTAGTTTACATGGATATATACCATTTAAAATCAACTGTATAAAGCATGAAAAGGACACTTCATGAATTATTGAGCTCAATCCCTCTACATTTGTTTCTTAGTGTAATACTAGCTTATTTGTTCCCTTTGCTTTATCTTAGCCAGCTGCTCCTTACCTATTTTTTTATCCTTCTTGTTCATAACAAGTTGATGTAGACGTTCCTTTAGTTTATTATATTCACGCTCTTTTCTCTTCATATCATGATTATATTGAGTAGCTCGACTTGCAATAATGTTTTGTAATTTCTGCACCTAAAAAAAGCATTTTCTATTAAGTGAGTCCCTTTAGGACTAGTAAACCCCGTTAAAATTTACAAATTCAGTAGAGAAAAGAAGCCTAGAATTCAGCTCCTCATATAATAGTTTAAGAATTCTAGGATTATTCCTCCTTCTCTGTAACCACTGGAAATCACTCTTTAAAATATCATTAAATGAAGCACATAAAGTTTTTATGTTTTAACTATGAAATTTCCAGAGCTGCTCTCTAAATTATCGTCTACACCTTTCACGCTACATACAGATTCTGATCATTTAGAAACCACAAACTCTTATGGAAGTATTAATGTGATTAAAGCTTCATTTGAAGCAAGCAGATTTCATCTGATCATTTGTAATGACTTCCTTTTACTAATGACTTGAATCACTTTATCCTTTATCAATCTGTGACAAGGCCAATTAGTCATGACACTTGGCAGCAGATAAACAGGTTCATTTTTCTCTGATCAAAAACAGTTCTCAAATTAGAGTGAGACAAACAGCAGAGAGAATCCAGTTCAGACATTTGCTGAGTACATATTATATGCCAAGCACTTCTGGTCAATGTTTATATCTACTAAGATTTCTCATGCAGCCCTGGAAAGGAAGTAAGTTCTATACCGACATTCTTTATCTCTGCTAGAGATGATCATGTTCAACTTAATCCTCACTGAGGAAGAACTATAGTCAAAACATTTCAAGTATAATCAACAGATTAAGTCAAAATTTTCTGTGAAATAACTCAAGGAAAAGTATAAGTAACCTTGTGGTTTAGTTAAGATACTTCTTACCCACTTACTAAATATACTACTAAATAATCAAATACGGTAAAACAAATCTGTCTAAATCACTACAAGGTCCTTAAAGAAATACTCTCCCTTAGAAGTCTTTAATTATAGTGAGCAACATATACAACACTGAAAATGTTATGGTTTTATAGTTATCACGTGGTCAGAAATCAAACTGCAGAGCAATAAAAACATAATGATTTCTTCTTACATAAATTGAAAGATAATTTCAAATGCATTAACTCTATAGGTCCAAATACTAAGTAATCAATAAAGCAAAAATGAGATTAGAATTATGATGTCTTCAGCCTAAAAATGAGATTTTTAAACTGAATTGCTTTTTTTAAACAGTAACTTGAGTGTCCATTTAGTCAAGTAATTGCCTGACTGGATGAACAATGTTGACATTTAAGACACTGCAAGAAGAGGCGTTCCAGATATAAGTAAAGGTATAGCAGAGAATAAAAGATCTGCATTTAAAGCGCCCTTGTGTCTGACAAAAAGTTAACAGTGCTTGTGAGTCCACGACAGATGGTATAGGACACTGGGATGTCACGAGCTCTGGACTAACCTACTAGGGCAAATGGATGCGCCTGGGGGAGAGGGTGGTGGGGAGGGCTCCTGGCCTCTCAGTTAAATGTGATATGACACTATACACACAGTTCCTCCAGGCCAGTGTGACACAGGGTGAACAAATGGTTCTTTCTTGTTTTAAAGTCGTGACCATTATGGTCACCTCAAATTCCAAAAGAAAAAAAAAAATTCACTTAAACTCTATCTGCAATAACTGACAACTCACCTCATCTTTCTCATTTTTCAGTAGCTGATGCAAATTCCTGTTCTTGCATTGTAACTGTCTGTCTCTTTCCTGAAGACCAATCATTTCTCTCCTGGAGGTTTCCAGCTGCTCCTAAAACATTCATATGCAATTTTGACTAAAATTAACATAGGATTCAGAGCAACTGAATCCTTAAAAGATTAGTAAAAACAAGTTACATAAACTAGGGTTTGTTACCTAAAATTGAAGTTTAGCACCACACAAAATGTTTATTTAAAACAATTACTATAAAGCTTGATACTATAGTGTTACAAAATTTACCTAAATTTGAATATTAAATTTTATTTAATTTAAATACCGATTTTTAATGTGTATACAAAAGACCTTCAAAGCGGATCCCTTGAAAGACTCTTTACCTATTCCAGTGATGTTGCCACTGAACATTTTCATAATTTCTGTTTTAATACTTTTTAACACTTCTACGGCACACTCTGAGAAAGAGCCAAAAATGATTTGGAGCTAAGTATGAAGAAGACAGGTGACCAAGCAAAGTAGAACACTTCAGGTCAAAAAGGGTGGGACTACGGCATGACGCCAGTTCTGCCTTGCAAGCGGTAAACTCAAGATTTTTCCTAGAGGGCACAGATGCTCTCAAGAATATTCTTGAAATTTGATGCAATCAAATCGATGCAATCTCTCACAATAAGACTATTTTAAGTTAAGCATCTACTTTATTAAGCAAGACTGGATAGGGTGGGAGAATCCTTATTTTATTTTCCTCAGATATTAAGTACTTCCTAATCTAACTTTCTACAGTTTCAGCAAGACACTAAACAGTTCATAAAATCATCGCCTTCAATATAGATAGTATTAGGAAGCAGCACAACTGATTTGTACAAATTACATTCAGTTTTACTCTCCAGTTTAAAAAAATCCTAAAACTTAAAAAAAAAAAAACCCTAAAATGTGTTTGCTAAATAAATCCAATGAAAATTTATAGTTTCAAACTACATAACAATGGCATTGAAATACAGATTGAGATGTAATTTCTACCTTAAGTTTTGCATAGCAGTTCTGCAGATGGTCCATATCGCTTCCCAGTTTCAGATTCTGTGTTTCCACATTTTCCTGAGCTAGAAGGTTCTTCCGCTGAAGTACAAGTAGCTCATTCATACAATTTAAAACAGCAACTATATTTAATTCTCTCTTTGTCTCTTTACCTTTGGATTCTTCATATAATGAAGGAAAACCGAAAGTAGTCAATTCCTAGTAGGAGAAAATGTTTTCCTAAAAGTTGGTTACCGGACAACTTAATAAATAAACAAAAGACAGAAATCTTTTCTGAGAAAGAAAACTATCCTGAGAATAGTTAAGAAAGTAGCACCTATGCCAAAGGACAAAGAACTAAGAGAACTGCGCTCTTTTAGCTTCTGCTCTACGATCGCCTGTGATCTGGAGAAGGCACTTAGGTTTCTGCATCAGTAAAATAAGGGTAAGACTCCCTGTGGAGGAGCCCCTGGGGTGATGGGGGATCCAACCTGATCCAGACAGACAAAAAAGTTTACCTCGTGTATCTAGACTAGATGGTCACTAAGGTTCTCTGCAAATCTAATATGAGTCCCGGGCCAATATGTAACATACTTGTGCTTGACAAGTTTTTCTCATACCTTTGATATGTTCTATTATATAACATGACTTATGTTATTTATTGCTTCTTACAAAAACAAAACATGTTACCTGATCAAGATATGAAATACTTTGTTCAATATTCTCTTCTGTGCAGAAGGCACTAAAAAAACTGTGCACATTTTTTGATAAAGGTATTGAAGAGCATAGCACTTGCTGTGAGTATAAACTTGATGGAGACATCTTTGTTTCTGAGGTATATTGAGAGATATATTTGCTTTCTGAAAGAATCAGTAAAAGGCATTTATGTAAATAATTTGTAAAAATGCATGCAAAGCTAACAACATAATCTCCATTACCAAAGATTTTGAATTATAGAAATATTTTTAAGTTTTTTCAAATTAGGACAAAGCTGGTTTTTGTATGAAAACTATATAATTTTTTCCAAAAAGATACAACTAATAAAGTGGTGCTCCTAGAAAAGGCATGTTAAGCTACAATATACTATCTTAATTTACAATACTTTAGATTTATAAAACTGATAGATAAAACCCACTTGTCTATGCACTCAAAGTTTATGTGATTAAAGGAATAAATCAGAGAAATGTACTGGAGTAGCCAATGAATTTATTTCAAATGCAGAAAAGTCTCCTCCTCAAGTAATCAACTAGTCAGCCAAAGCACTTAACCCCACTGATTAGGCACAATACTTAGCTCTCCGTGATAATTTTACTGAAGATGAAAATTATATATTTTACAACTATTTATGTCTCTCTCTAGTTACATCTTCAATATTTTTGGTAATTACAGTGTCATTGAAAATTAACCTTTATAATTACTGCCTTTGCTTACAACTATTCTAAACTCAGTTACCTGAAGACAGACCTGGATCTGTAACAGTCATCCAATCTCCCATAGCAATCGCCAGAGCCAGGATACCTGAGGAACCAGTTCAGCAGTGAAACATTCAGCCCAGCTGCTGTCACTCTTCTATGTAGGCATCTCCTTAGGAAACAAATCACAGAATAACAGCATCTAATTAAAAATATGAAAGCAAATATAAAGCCAATATGTAAGAATTAGTTGTATGTACTTCAAAACAGATGGATTCTGCATTATTTACTCTCCTGTACTCTCATACAGAACATGGTAGAGCTTAATAATAATAATCGTGTGTGTGTGTGCAAGAATCGAGGTAAATGGCTTCTCGAGTTATACTAAGGTATTCGCATTACTTCATACACAAAGTACACGGTACATGATCTGACTCACAATATAAGGTACAGAATTGTACTAACTAATAAATCTTTGCAAACTATACCCTTTAAAGTACAATTCCTACTTACGTAGATGAAAAGATGAAAAATTTCTTGGCCAGCATTCCCATTTTTTGTTGTTTTTACTAACTATAGGTTCATCACATTACTTGAACCAAAGCACAATTAACTGTTAACTGTTTTCCTTTCTTCTTCTGTGATGAACCTATAGTGCTAACTATACTAACAAAACTTTTAATTACAATCCTAGTGTTGGCATAGACGTAGTGAAATGAATACTAGGAAAAATCTTGAGTTTACCGCTTTTCTAGGCATAGGAGAAGCCCTGCTCTCAGGGCTTCTTAAACCCTACTTAAGCCCTGCTCTCAGGAAGTCCACATTCAGGTAGGGAAGAAACAGGTAAGAAGTAAGCAATAAGTTACAGTAACATCACACTCAGAGTGATGACAATAAAGAAAATACAACACAGTAACGAGAGTATTAGGGTGGGGGGGTATCTAGATCCGTCAAGGAAGGCTGCGTAGACATACTGATATTTGAACTGAGAACTAAATGATACGGAATCAACTAAAAGATGGTCAATGACCAGAGGAGTCCAGGTGGAGGAAACAGCATGTATAAAAACCCAAGATGGAAAGAACTTGGTACATATTAAAAATATACAAGTGGCCAGGATGCCTGAAGCACAGTAAGCAAGAATAGATGTATAAAGCTGGATTTTCTCTAAATTGCAATGAAAAGCTCTTAAAGCAGTTTAGGCAGGAAAGCAACGTGATCTCTTTTTAGGCTTTAAAAAAGATCATTACAGCCACTCTATCTACCCTGTGAGATTATGGGTGGGCAATAGTGGGCGCTGACGAAATCAGGCAACTGCAACTTCTTGTTCGGGCAAGAAGACCAGTGTTGCACTACGTCTCCGACAGTGGAAGCAGAGACACATAGATAAATTAGGGATGTGTCCTGGAGATAGAACCTTCAGGACTTGCAGATGGATTGAAACAAGGACAAAAGAGAGATGACAAATAATTCCTAGATTACATAGCAACATAAAATATATACTCGTGCAAATGATTGTGTGTGTCATATAATACATTATGATGTCACACACACATACACACAGAAGGTTATCTAGTTTGGCACTGATCTTTTGCTATTTTGCTACTCATGTGCCTTGAGAAGAGCACCTTGAACTCTTTGGCACTTCCCAGTGACCTTAAATGGGTACCTTCAGCAACAGGAAGAGCAGGATGAAGGTTGAATCTGCATCCAGAAAGACAAATGATCTTACTTTTGGTTTTCAGAGATACTAGCTATAAGCAAAACAGGACCCAAGGGACAATAAATCCAACTATTCTAACCCGGCTCTGCTTTGGGTAAGTTACTTAACCTCTCCAAGCCCTCGCTTCCTCACTGGTAAATTGCCATTATCCCCTAAAGATTAAGTGAGATAATGCACATAAAGTATTTAGCACACTGCCTGGCATATGGGACACATGTAATTAATATCAGTTGTTATCATCATCACTTAGACACAGATCTGACGGTTTGGTATAAATGACAGGATTCTAAAACCTGTAACAAAATGCATTGTTGCTCTTAATAAGGATTGAACATAAATCCTTAGAAGACCTGAGACAGACATCACTAGAAAATACAACAGTGTGCCTAAGTGCCTTTTCTCCTCATACAGAAAGATTATTAAACACAATATGTGTCTACTACATATCCATACTTTAAAACTGTAATTTAAGCCAGTTACTCTCAGTCTGTGAATTTAGTTCTCCAGCATCTCCAGGTTTCACCAGTAAGTTGTTCCCTGTCCTGTAAAAAACAAAAACAAAAACACCTTGCAAAATATTCAGGTCTAGTTAAATGCTCAAAGTGAAAACCAAAACTCCATTCTGAAGTGCTATGAAACAAAACTTAGGAAGAGTATATAATTTCACACCATTTAAAAAGTTTCTATGTATCCTCCTCTGTTCAATGAGGCACCGAATTACACACAATGAGGCTTGTGATAAAAGAAAAGTTACCCAACCAGTCTTTCTAAGAACAGAGACTTAAGACTCATCAATATGCATCCCAAAACCAAGAGACCAATTTAAGCAAAGTATTCTATTCTAGCTCGATCATAGCTAAAATTTCATTGATGAAGGTTACAAACTATTATGTTATATTAAAATAAGTCAATATTAATTTCAAAAGCAAAATAAGAAAGATAACAGAAGTATCTCTGCTTTGCATAAATCTAATACCATCCCAAGTCCCTTTCAACTTGAAAGCTTTAAAAGCAGCCATGGAGGACTCCATTAAAGCTTGGTGCTGGAACACGGAATTAAGTTCCATATTTTATATAAAAATTATTATTATTACATATTAATCAGGTCATAGCAAACCATTATATAGTGGACATGATTATCCACGACAAGTCATGTAAAAAACAAGGTTGGTTATGCTAGCACTGTTACTATAGGTTTGTCACAGAAGAAGAAAGGAAAACAGTTAACAGTTAATTGTGCTTTGGTTCAAGTAATCTGTAACCCCCAGTTCTCTCTATATACCATTAATTAGAGTAGCTGCCCAAATTCCCAAAACAATGAGTGAACTTTATGAGCAAAACCTGAAGATTAAAGCATTTAAACAACTTGTAAAAGTCATTTCATTCATCCAAGGTTGAAGGGGAACAATCTTGAAATAAATTAAAGAAAAAAAATCTATAAAGTAATCCATAAGTAAGAATTTTATCTCCTATTCGACATATCAGAAAGACACAGTTTTGTTCCTTCCTGGTGGAAAACATGTATATAAGCATATAATAAACTTCCCTGTTCCAAGTATTTCTCTCAAGTACATTCCAGTAAATCTTCATAACAGAAAATCGTACCAATTTCAGTAAAATTGCAATTACTTCAGTAAAAATGTTATCTCACTATTTCTGAAGAACTACTTTGGCATGCCTCTATGTTGCTATAGGCCCCAAGTACAACGTCACATACTTGAGTGTAAAATAAGCAAGGGTACTCTCGTCTTTTCTGAGTAAAATGATTATGCTGAACTTAAGAATTACCGAGTAGCATTTTCTAGGTTAGGATCCTGACAGAAAATTGGGAAGCAGTGTGACATTTAAACATAATTATACTGTTTCTGAAAGAAAATGAAGATTTTAGTAAGTTTCAAAAAAAAATCTATCACTCTTCATGTCAAAGTATTTTCTTTCATATGTATTTATATTACAGACAGTAAACTTGAGCTCAGGGAAGTCAACAGGATTGCCTGAGGTCACACTTCTAATTGGTTGTGAAGCCTGGACCCAAATCGCAGTCTTCAAAACTGTGCTTCCTTTCTCTCTACCATTCAACCTTTCAACACCATACACACAATCAATTAATCTAGCTATGTTAAAAGTAGAATATAATAAAAGATTTCCATCAAGGTTCTTTAAAAGACTGAGTTCCCATAATTCATTCTAAATGATTCCACTAAGAACACACAATTCTTAAAGGACCTTACCTACTACTTAAATTGAGGTACACTTGTAAACTTCTCTGCTATGCCACAAACAATAGCTTTTTTCTCATTTATGATTACTTTGCTTTAAAAAGGCATAAAAACAACTCCCAGAAATGAGATCACTTCCACAGAAAGTTTAATGAGGGTGGAATTAACTCATTTTACCATTTATTCCTAGAATAAATATTAAGACAACATCAAAACTAAGCTTACAGATCTTTAGCAAGAACATTTGTGATTCAGGTTAATTATACATGTTTCTTTTTCCAACAGAAAAGTTCCTTGCCTGGTTCTTCTTCTTCCTTCTACCCCAAAGATTCAGGGTTGCTCAATATATATTAACTGCTTATAGAATTTTGGGGCAGGCAGCCTTTAGGATGGCCCCCAGTTATTCCTGCACACACCTTTAGGTTATTCTGCTCCTTGAGTGTGGGCTGCATTTCGTGACTAGCTTCTAACAAACAGAATAAAGCTTCTAACAAACAGAATAACCTAATTTGGATTTCACTTCCAAATTAGGTTATAAAAAGGGCATGCCTTCCATTTGGGGTCATTTCTCACTCGCTGTATCTTAGATCCCTCTTTCCAGGGAAAGCAAGCTGTCACAGCTGTCATGTTGTGAGCAGCCCCATGAAAGGCTGATGTGGCAAGGAACCAATGTCTCCAGCCAGCAGCCAGTGAGGACCTGAGGCCGGCCAGGAGCGAGGTGAGTGAGTCTGGAAGTAGATCCTCCCCAGTCAAGCCTTGAGATGCCTGCAGTCTTGGTCAACACCTACAGGCAGTCTAGTGAGAGACCCTGAGCCACAGGCACCCAGCTAAGTGGCACCCAGATTCCCAATGGACAAAAATTGGGAGATAAAGGCCAGTTGTTTTAAGCTGCTAAACTCTGGAGTAATTTGTTATGCAGCAATAGATAACATAAGTTTTTATATATATTTACATATATATATTACATTTCTGAGTCCCTTCCATAATTACATGTTTCTTGCTGAAACATAACTAAATGATACCATGCACTACAAAAGCAACCCATCAGGTATATGACAATGATATCATGCAGTATTACAACAACTCCCTCCATATTATTATAGCTGGATGTCTCCCAAACTAGTTTATGAACTTCTACAGGGTGGGGAATGTATTCATCTTTGTATTCAACAGTTCCTGAAACACAGCAAGCGTTCAGCAGATGTTTATAAAATGAACTGAGTCCCACATACGGCACACTCACTCCAGCCTGTGTGCTCCACAGGTGCTTTCTTCTTTCACCTGCCCCTGAACTAACGCTTCTTCAAAGCACAGCTCACCCACCATCATCCCCTCCACACAGGCCATTAAACTCTATTCTCTAGGTCCTCCTTAGTTTATTTCATCTTTCCTAGTTAGACTCTTTAGTCACATTCTCCATTTCTATACCCGCCACGCATCTTAATAGAATAATCAACAAATACCCAAGTAAATAACTGATGATAAATTAGCATATTCATTCCAGCAAGCAAAAGTGGATAAATGAAACAGCAATGGAAGAGATGCACAAGATGTGAGTCCTTTAGAGAAAAGTACTACTCTTCATCATCCCCCAAATCTCTCCTAACACTCCTACCCACGGAAAGAGAGCTTGGCAGAAACGTAAGTGATGTCTTGATTACAAAATTTCCCTCATACAGTACACTATTTTAAGTGTTCTTTTCAAGTTCACTTGAGGTTCAAACTTGAGAAGGCACAACTGCTTATCTAATCAGAATTCTAAAACAAACTTCAATCAAGTATCAGAAAATAATAGTTTTTTCATTATACAGGAAGGTAGTAACATGATACCATCTGGACTTCTAAATATTACACAGGATTTTTCACAAATAACCAACTGAAGTCTTTGCTAAACTCTCACAAAGTTAGAGTTACCCAACTGTTGGGTTAAGAAAATAAAATTGTTAAAACTTGGTCTTTAAACATTAGTCCTTACAAATTCAGTCATAAAACTTAAGAATTTAGTTCGCTGCATACTTTAATAGATGTTATTATTCTCAAAAACCAAATACATTATGATTACTTAAAAAATTACCACCTTCTACTATAATTTTGTTCCGAAGGAGACTACAGCTTTCAATTCCATTACAAATACCTCTGCCATCTAATACAAAACCATTCGTCTATGCATATCAGGACAGATAAATACTAAATTCAACCTCTTAGAACCTACTTTTTACAAATTTAAAATCCAAATGATTTCATCTGAGTGGCATAATAGTACAGATTTTTTTCCACAGAAATAAATTCTTCTTCATAAATTAAATTTTAATCTATATCTGAATGGCTGAAACTGAAAATCTGGTATCCCTTTAATCATCTGCCCCCTTGCTGAGTTTGTGGCTCTGAGGAGGATTTACAGTTTGGGGAGCACAGTGCAAACCACGTGAGCCTCACAGGCCTGGGTCGGACAGGTTGTATCCTAACCGAGCTGGTCATATCCTCTCCGAGCTGGTTTCCTCACCTGGAAAACAGGGTGATACTATCTACTCTGTAGGGTAGTTATAGGTATTTAATGGGGTAAGGGGTGAAAAACTAAGTACAGAATACCTAGGGGGCTGATCTAACAAACACGTGCCAGGTGCTGTTCTAAATGCTTTACATACTTCATGAAGGCAACCTTCACAACAACCCTACATGTTATCACATCATTTCCTTTGCAGAGATAAGGTAACTGAGGCACAGAAAGGTTAGATAATTTGCCCCAGGTCACGTAGCTGGCAAGTGGCAGAGCCAGGGGATATTCCCCATCCCACACTCCAGAGTCCATTCTCTTAACTATCATGTGTTGCTGCTTCATGGATGAGAGGCCCAGGAACAGTATCTCCTACCACCACTCATGAGATCGTATCTCCCAGTTGGGCAAAGACTGCACAAAATAGTGTGAAGACGCAAATTGCGGCAAAATATTTCATGCGTTTCCCTTTGGGCTGAGGGATACAATCTCAGTGAAGCAGACCTGCACATATAGCATGAAAAAAAATGTGATGAAAAACAAGAATAGTTTGATCACCACCTTTTGCTAAATCAAACTATCTAAATATGTTTAGGAGAAAGGTGTGGAAAGGTTACAAACTGTTCCCAAGGACGTTACTGGGGAATGGGATGTTCGGGCGTAGTGAGAGGCGGGCCAGCGTTTTCACTTCTTCTACAGCACACCTTTATACCGCTGGAATGTTCTAGGGCACTTATTATTTTGTAAAACTTCTAGAGGCAGTGGATTCAGGCACAGTTACTAAGACAATGTGTTTGGATGCACTGCCACCTCCATCCCAGACAGTAGCACCCCTGCCCTCTAAAAGTGGAAATAGCAGTGTAGACAAATAATAAACGCGCCCCCCATCGATCAATCACACTTCTAGCACCTAGCCCGCCCCCGCCCTGTGTTCACACATACGAGTGGGCAAGGGTGCTGCAGCCTTCACACTGACCCTGGCCATGTCAGAGCATGTCTGTGGGGAGTCAGCCCATCAGGGAGGCTTCCCCCCCACTGATGCAAAGAGTGAAGATACAAGAGTACTGGCTGGCCTGGCAAAGGCGGACTCTTCCTCCAGCTCAGTTACAACCTAAACACAGTGGGAAGAAAGAAGAGGGAAGCTGACTTTGATTTATAACTATTAACATTCTTTTCAAAAAAGAATGCTCTCAATCTAGCAACTTCTGTGACTCAAGCAGCTACTAAAGTGTGTTTCTCTGCTTCAGGAGCGCAGCTGGTGAAGTGAGACATTATGTTCTTAGAGCCTACGCCACACCATCCGGCATTTCATTACACAATGACTTCTTCCTGCTCATGTTTTCATCTGTTTTGGTCTTGGCTCTCCGATTAAACTCATTTTTTCAGGGCACTGCCACCTCAGGGAAGCTGCACGAGGCTCTGAAAGAGCCCCAGACAAGAGCCAGGGACCACGGTTCCCACAGCCACTTCCATCATACACTGAGCAACCTTGAGCAGGCCATGATTTCTTTGGTTTTCAGTTTCCACATCTGTAAAATCAGGAGGTCGAGCTACATGATCTTTAAAGAATCTTCAGTTCTATTAATTACGATTTTTACATTTCTCATGGGACCTAATATGAGAATTGAATACAGCTATTTATATTAAAATTTTCTTCACATTTTTATAGCAGAATGTACACACACTGTCTTCACAACCACGTTTATCAAATGAGATTCTACCTAATTTTAAGAATAATTAAGCATAAACGATTTACTTGAAACAAGTAAATTTAAAGCATTTTACACGTATTAACTGATTCAATATCACAATAACTCAAATCATTTCGCCCCACTACAGATGAGGAAACTGAGGTCCAGAGAGCTTTTTTGCCCAAGGTCACATAGCTAGAATATGACAAAGTCAAGAATCAAACCACAAGAGTCCAGCACATTTAACTACACATCCTACTATCTTTATTGTAGGAGAGGAAGGAATACACAATACGTGAGCTGCTTTTTCAAACCCAACACACACACAGGTTCTTGCCTCTCTACCACCTCGCCTTGAGACTAAAGTATAACTCAATAGTATTATTCCAATTGAGTAACTGGAATGTGAACTGTATAAAAGCAGACAAAATATTAAATGTTACAGAAATTCAAAAAATTTTTTGAAAAACCTAGTCAATATATAGAGCCCAAATTGCCAGGCTTTCCCCAAACTGCCATCCCTTCTCTTTGTGCTTCCAGAACACTTTGCATTAACTCTGTAGTACAGATCTAACTGTAATGAAACTTCTCTCCCACCACCTAAGCTGCATTCCTGGTCAGCAAGCCTGTCAGCATATTGTCTGTACCCTGCTTTGGTGTGAGGTATCATAACTGACCCACTGTCAGTATGGAATCCAATAATGTTTGCTGAATGAATGTCAACTAAGTTCAATGATGTATTAGTGTGAGGTATTCTACTGTAATATTATGACAGACAAGAATCAACACTTTAGCCATGCTGTGACTTAGAAGGGCTTTCAAATGAGTCTTGAGTGATGCCAGCTTAGAGAAGCAGGAAGGCAATTAGATGTATCAATCAAGAGCATGATAATTTAGAGACAGTGTACCAGCTTCAAATTCTTCCAGGGCAGAGGTAGGAATTGCAGCAATCATTCTTAAAAGAGGATTAAGGAAAAAAAAAAAAAAAAAGCCCATTAAGCTAACTTTGTAAAGTTGAAAGTCAGCTAAGAAGTCCAAACAAAATTTAAAAAACAATTGTCATTTATTGGTATTTCATTCTCAAAATTAGGTAAAAGGTAATGACATTTACTAAAGGCAATGGAAATAACAAAGAAACTAAACATAATTCATGAATCTGTTCTGTGATAATGTAATCATGTATCTGTAACAGTTTTTTCAATGATTTAGCCCAAATTCAATCACTGGTTATAGGCCTCAACAATAGCACCTGAGTACTTGTTAAAAATGCAAATTTTCAAGTCCCATGAAATCACACACACACACACACACACACACACACACACACACACACACACACACACACACACACACACACACACACACACACACACACACACACACACACACACACACACACACACACACACACACACACACACACACACACACACACACACACACACCCTTAAATATTTCAAGAAATTCTAAATTCTACCCAGTCTGGCTATGAGGCATCAAGAGCCCTGGGGTTCTAGGCCTGACTACAGCCAACCCAGAGGTTAAGTTGTTTTGGGTCACAGAATTCAAAGCCTCTGAGCCTCCCACTTAAAAGTACAAAAACAGGCAGTTTTGGCCACAGTTTCAGAGGATCCGTGAAGCCATCCACAGATTTGCCAAGGATCAAGGACAGGGAATTAAGAACTTCTGTTCTAGCTAATTATGTGAAGCTGGTAGGAGAGAAGAACTGCTGCTCTGAGCCTTTACTACCTGCCAGACGTATTCACCAGCCACGTCACTCACCCTTACAACAGCCCTAGGAAGGAGTAAATATAACACTACTTTACTGATGGAAAAACATGAAGCTCAGGAAGGTTAGATACCTTACCCAGTTGCAAACCTGGAAGATAGAAAGGAAAACCCAGCTGTTTTCCCTGCAAGGTAAGAATAAAGATTAGGTACAGCCATACCTTGGAGATACTGTGGTTTGGTTCCAGATCACCACAATAGAGCAAGTCACACAAATTTTTTGGTTTCCCACTGCATATAAAAGTTATGTTTACATTACACTGTAGTTTATTACATATACAATAACATTATGCCTGAAAAAAACAATGTACATGCCTTACTTAAAAAATACTTCACTGCTAAACCATGTTAACCATCATCTGACAACACAGGGTTGCCCAAAACCTTCTATTTATAAAAAACAGAATAAAGTGAAGCATAATAAAAAGAGGTATGTCTGTATTTGATTCCAAAGCCTAAAAAACCCCGGCTTCCTCTTGATACTCAAAAAGTGCCTGGAGGGACTTCCCTGGTGGCACAGTGGTTAAGAATCCGCCTGCCAATGCAGGGGACACGGGTTGATCCCTGGTCCAGGAAGATCCCACGTGCCATGGAGCAACTAAGCCCGTGTGCCACAACTGCTGAGCCCGCGCTCTAGAGCGCCCAAACCACAACTACTGAGCCTGCGAGCCACAACTACTGAGCCCACATGCCACAACTACTGAAGCCCGTGTGCCTAGAGCTTGAGCTCCGCAACAAGAGAAGCCACCACAATTAGAAGCCCGCTCACCACAATAGAGAGTAGCCCCCGCTCGCCGCAACTAGAGAAACTAGAGAAAGCCCATGTGCAGCAATGAAGACCCGATGCAGCCAGAAATAAATAAATAAATTTTTTTAAGTGCCTGGAGCAAATGATATAAATTCTCTGAGCCCATCTCCTCATCATAAAATAACACAGCTGATGATAGACTGTATTTATTGATGATTTCTAAAAAGCCTTCTTGCTTTTACATGCTAGATCCTACATAGGAGGAGATTTCTAAAACTTGGATACAGAATACAAGCATACCACATTTTACTGTACTTTGCTTTACTGTGCTTTGCAGATATTGTGTTTACAAACTGAAGGTTTGTGGCAACTCTGCAACAAAAAAGTCTATCTGCACCATTTTTCACAACAGTATTTGCTCACTTCATGTCTCTGTCCACATTTTGGTAATTCCTGCAATATGTCAAACTTTTTCATTATTATTGTACTTGTATGGTGAACTGCAGTCAGTGATCCTCGATGTTACTACTGCAAAAGGTTAGGATTCACTGAAGACTCAGATAATAGTTAGCATTTTTTAGCAATAAACTATTTTTTAATTAAGGTATGTACATTGTTTTTTAGCCATAATGCTACTGCATACTTAACAGACTATAATACAGTGTAAACATAACTTTTATATGCACTGGGAAACCAAAAAATTCATGTGACTCACTTTATTGCAATATTCACAAAACTGTAGTGGTCTGGAACCAAGCCCACTATTTCTCCGAGGGCACCTGTAGAAAGAATCATGCTGAAGGTACCATCTTTTAGATAGGAAGCACAAACAACCAGATTAAAATCAACTGGCAAAAGACTGACAAACTCAAGACTGTGTCCTCTATAACCTAAACTACTTTATAACGTAAACAATACGAACTCTCTGGTAAAAAGTACAGTCATCCCTCAGTTTCCAAAACGGATTGGTTTCAGGAGCCCCCGTGAATACCAACATCTGAGGCGGCTCAAGTCTCTTATATAAAATGACAGTACAGTACAATGAATACAGTCAGCCCTCCTTATCCACAGGTTTCACAGCCAAGGGTTCAACCAATCTGGGTTCAATTCAAATGACTGAATTCAATCCACGGTTGGTTGAATCTGTGGATGTGGAGGGCCGAGTGTATATGCAATGGCGGGTTACAAATATCTACTAGCCACTCATTAAACTCAATTCTTTTAGAACAATATTATTCTAGAAATCTCCTCCCACATTATGTTTCCAAAATAGGTCCCATTTTCAGCAGGTCTGGCCCAAAAATATTATGGCACAGAGCAATTAATGGTCAGGGGTTGGCTGGCTAACTTAGCCAGTGACAATGAGGACAATGAAGGATGGATATGAAATACTTCAGAAGTTGGGCCGACAAACATGGTGACAAGTATACAAAAGGGAAGCATTTATTCTCTCATGTAAAAATCTGTCTTTGGTACTAGACAGCTAACAGTGTCACATAGGTAAAAAGAACAGAGGACTGAGGTTACCAGTGGGTTTGGTTAAGTGAGTGGAGCTATAGAGCTCCATGTAGAACTCACTGGGCTTATATATGCCCTTATGAGACATTCAAATGGAGATAAACTCTAGGGCCTGGAGACCAAGACATCAGGGCAGATTTGGGAGTCATCAGCATACATGTGATAGCTGAATCTATACAGAAAAAGAGGGGCAGCAGAAAGAACCCTAAAGAACATCAACATGTAACAGGTGAGTGCAGGTGACCTAGATGTAGGAGATAAAAATCCAGGGGTGGGGGGAGTTTTAGGAAAGCCAAGGAAAATAGTTTTAAAGAGGAGGAAGTGATGAACAGCAACAAATGCCATAAAAAGGGCAAGAGTTAAATAGAACATTACATTGGATTTGGTAATTAGTGACTGTATGACAAAGCTGAGGGGTAAAAATGGAAATCGGATTTCAGAAAAGTGATCAGCAAATAAGAAAAGGAGATAATAAACAAAGGTCACTTGTTCGAGAAGCAGAGTTTAACAGAATATATTTAGCTTTTCTGAATGTAGAGGCTTTGCCTGATACTCAGGGATAGATCCATGTGTGACTCTTAAAAAAAAAAAAATCCTGTCTTATTCAATTACAGCATTTTTATGTCAAATAGAAATATTAAGTGCTCAAAAGATGTAAAGTGTTTTTCCATGCACCGTTCTGGATATTAACATGTTTTCTTATTCAATCCTTGCAAACCTATGAAGTAGGTATTACTATTCCTAATTTACAAATGAGACAACTAAGGCACAGAGAAGATACGGTACTTGCTGAGGTCTCATAGCTAGCAATATGGTAGTCAAGCCCAAAATTTCACACAAAAGAGTAAGAGGGAGGGTGGGCAATGTGTGAAGTGAGGGTTAATAGATGAGAACTGTAAATGTTATAGTTAAGACTGTACTGACTGTTTAACCGGCCAAAGTTTAATATCTATTCAAGAACTTATTTTCAATTTGAAAGAATTTGTGTCTTCTCTCATCTCAGAATCATACATTGCTAAGACCTGACATTTTTATGTCTCTTATGACACTCAGATTCAGCACTGCATTACAACTGTGTCATTTCTCCTACTGAACTGCAAGTTACTTGAAAATGGAAGTGTATCTTGTCTTTGTATCTCTATTCTCTCAATCTTAAAAGTAGAAGATACTAGACTTACTGCAGTAACCATTTCGCAGTATACACAAATATCAAATTATGTTGTACACCTGAAACTAATACACCGTTACATGTCAACTATACCACAATTATAAAAAGAAAGATTCTCAGTAAAGGTTGGTTGTATGAATAATCATTTTTACTTTTCTGAAGTTTCTGGGGGCTTCAATAACATATTATTAAAGTTTTTAATCGCTGTGTAGGACTGTTCTGCCTCAGATATTACTTGGATCGTCTATGGACCACGCAATTTACTGATTTTGGTGGAAATACCCTTCTGAAGTAAAAATCAAATATAATTCCCCTGGATAAAACCTTTTAAAGATTCCCTATCACCTACTAGTCAAAGGTCATAGCCCTGCTCTCCAACCTTAACCTTAACCCACTCTACCTGGTCCCAACTACCAAACCACCTATACTTCTTCAATGGTCCATTGCAACATATGTGTTCATCGTCTCCTCCTCCATCAAGACAACTGAAATTCTTTTTTTTAATCATCATTACTTTAAAAAAAAAATTTATTTATTTATTTTGGCTGTGTCGGGTCTTCATTGCTGCACGCGGGTTTTCTCTAGGTGCAGTTAGCAGGGGCTACTCTTTGTTGCAGTGTGCGGGCTTCTCATTGCGGTGGCTTCTCTTGTTGTGGAGCACGGACTCTAGGCGCACGGGCTTCACTAGCTGTGGCACAAGGGCTCAGTAGTTGTGGCGCACGGGCTTAGTTGCTCCACGGCATGTGGGATCCTCCCGGACCAGGGCTCAAACCCGTGTCCCCTGCATTGGCATGCGGATTCTTAACCACTGCGCCACCAGGGAAGTCCTGAAATTCTTTTTTAAAGCCTTCTCATATTTGCAATTTTCATTTTTGCTCTCTCCCTTACTATACTGTACATTTCCTAAAAACAAACTCCACAAGGCAACACTGATATTTTTCATCCTCAGATCTGGCAAGTAGAGGCTCAGTAAGTGTTTAATAAATGTTTATTAAAAGAGTAAATCATTGAAGCATAATTCAGTAAATCTGCAGGAACAATATAATACTGATCATAATACTGATCAATTATCAAAAGTAAAGATTTTAGGTAGCTTTCCACTACTGATAATGAATGGTGCACTTTTCTATTCTGTCTCATCCCCAAAACTCGTGAATTCAAGATAACTTGTACTTCATCACCAGCTAATCATGAGCA
Source organism: Lagenorhynchus albirostris (assembly GCF_949774975.1). Classification (NCBI taxonomy): domain Eukaryota; kingdom Metazoa; phylum Chordata; class Mammalia; order Artiodactyla; family Delphinidae; genus Lagenorhynchus; species Lagenorhynchus albirostris. The sequence continues at coordinate 112,169,057 of NC_083096.1, read as the reverse complement.
CCATCACCAAACACACAAAAGAGACCCAAAGACTACCAAAACCTCTTTATGACCCAGTCAAACCAATAAGGCATGTTTACAACTATTGGTAAAAGATATGAAAAAACATCACTTAAAAGGCTTTGTAAGTGCTCCAATTAAAGTGTGTGAAATGAATTAAAATGACACAATTCTGGGGCAGCATCTTTTTCATCTTTTTATCTCTAGGTGCATACCACATTGAAGGCACTCAAATATTTACCTTTATAAAACCTGAGTCACAGCTAGCTTGGTCAAAGAGAAGCTATGTCAGGTTTCCAGACAGCCCAAGAATATAATGTGTCAGCCTTGAGGCCTTAGGCAAATCATCTGAACTGTTAACATTTTCTTTTTCTCATACACTGCCTCAGCACGTCTGGAACGCAATGTGCTTTAACAAGTCCTGTCACAAGGCGCAATGTGTTAGGAGGAGATCTTCACATTTCATCCTAGAATAACTAACTCTTCACAGTTATCTTCAAGCTGCTTCACCCATGTTACTTAATCCTGGGCCTTTATTATCTTCATTGTACAGATGGGGGAAGGAAGGATATAAAATGACTTGGCTGAAGAGGTCCAGCAAGCCACCAAAAGAGCCTTCATTTTAACTATCAGTTCCTCATCCTCTCTTCACAGAACCATTTTGTTTGAGAAACTTTCACTGACAGCAGGCAGAAGAGAGCATCAAACTAGTTACTAGCTTTTACTTGTTTAATTTGAATGAATAACCAAAGCTCCCTAGACCTGTAGGTTATGATAGCTCTAGGACAGGAGATTTGATGGATTAAGTTTTGCTGACTGAATCCAAATTCATAAATCTACCTCAAACTCCTAAATTTCGAGATAGCTTGACCTAAACTTTAAAGGCATTTTTTTTTTCTCTGTCCAGATCTCTAATTTTTTCAAATTTTGCTCAGTCCCCTAAATGTGTCAAGTCATACCTACCTTTTCAGTTCAGGATCAAGGCTACCAGAATTTTCTCCTACTTAAACAGTAAACCAATCCCTCCTGAGTCATGAAGGATTCCAAGGCTCCCATCAATCACAGCCAACTCTAGATCTAGACTCTAATCTGAACTGTTAGGGGAGCCCAGCAATTTCGAATTCCAGGCAGCCCCTCTTACACCGAACCACCCTTGGGAGGAGTGCCTCTTCTAATCGTCACCCCATTATGGGGTCCAGAAAAGGGATATGTCAATAGTCTCAGATTCAACAAAAACTATTATCCCCGTTGCAAGTAATGGTAACTTGGCAATCACAACTACGGACCTTGAAATGGGGTAATAACTTAAAGATCCCCACATTATATAAACGTGCTGAGAACAAATTATTTAGCAGATTCCATTTCCTGGACCCAAGTGACTTGCATAACTGGGCGATCAGCATAGGCTCGAAAGAGAGCGGGGAGCTCACAATTCAGTTTACTGTACTTTACCACAAAATTCTACACCAAAATATTCTCACACATGCCTGCCTGTAGATGATGTAAATTCTTCCCCAGGTCTTTTAACTAGACCGCTGGCGGGGTTCTCTTCCTCTGCAGTGGCCACGGGCCACCAGCAACTCATTCTAACGGTTGTCCCCTGCGGCTCGAGCTAACAATCCCCCAAGCCCGCGAGTCCCGCAGCCTCTGCTAAGCGGACACCTCAGCCCCAAACTGGCCATCCCCTCCTCCCCCACGTCCCCGCGTCGCTCGTCATCCCACGCCAAGCGCCACCCTCTCTCCATCCCCGATAGGATTTGGGGCTTAGCGCTGCGACCGCCAGCGGGAGCTGTCCCCGAGCTGGCACCTACCTCCCACCTCCTCCTCCAGGCGCGGCCGGGGGTCACCGCTCGCCTTCCTCCTCCAACGGCCCCAACGGCCGCGCCGAGCCTCCCGCAGAGAAGCGGGGCGCCGCGCCAGGTGCCGGTGCTCACCTCCGCGCCCTCCCGCCCGCCCCCCGCCGGCGCCCACCCCCCGCCCGCCTGCCCCAGGACCCAGGCCCCAGTCCCCGCCGGCGCCGTCGCCCCTCCCCGGGCGAGCGCGTCACAATCCCTAGCGCGGGGCGAGGCTCTCACCGTCACGGCCCCCGGGTGCGGCGGAGACGCACCGATCAGCGTCCTAGACCTGCTCGCGCAGCCCCGAGGGCCCGCACAGGCGCCGCGGCACGCAGCGCCCGGGCCGGCGGCCCCGCCTCCACCTCCAGCTCCCGCCTTCCCCGCCTCCGGCCGGGCTCCGCCTCTCCCCTCGCTGCAGCCTCCCGGGCTCTGCAGGTTTGCAAGGTTCCCACCCCGCCCCCGCGTCTTCGGCGCCGCAGGCCAGCCTCCTCCCATTGGCTCCGCCAGTTGCTAGGCGATGAACAACCGCGGCCTGCATTGGTCCGGTGGGGGCCCCTGAGTCTCCTACCCACCTCCAAAAAAACCCGGAGAAAAAGAAAACCTTATCCCTAGAGCCCAAGCGGGATGCTGGCGCAGCTGCAGCTGCGGCACCTGTTACGCCCTGTGGTTCACCCTGCCGGGCCCTGCTCCCCACCCCCTCCTCACTCCCGCGGAGCTCGGGGCCCAAAGCTTCGTGGGGCTGGGGGCGGGGTGGGGAAGTCGTGTCTGTTTTAAAGCACGTGTTCCGAGCCCCAGTGAACCCCAGCACCCACCCTAGGATCAAAGGTGAAGCGCCCAGAAAAGCCACGTGCGCTTGCAAAAGTGGGGAAATAAACCAAACAACAGCCGGCACCCAGAATTAGGTCAGGCCTAGGGGAAGGGAGGTTCAAGCGCCGGGAGACGAGAATGCCAAGGAGAAAGTTCATGTAAAATTAGGGCAAGAAATGGACCTAGGCGGAAGACAGCGGAAAGACTAAGAAAAGGCACTTGTGAACTAGACGTTTATGCAAAAAAGTCCCACACTCACTGATCAAAATATGCGCAAAGAAAATGTATGCCTGCTACACCCATAGCCGGGGTCATGCAGGCTCCTCCCCTGTTCCACTGCCGGCTAAAATTCTCCAGGGAAGATGAGAGGCCAGAGAAAGGAAAGAGATCAGATGGAGAAATCGCAGGCATATGAGTTGAGTTATAAACACAAGATGTACTTGGATAGATTTTTTTTAAGTGAAGCCAAGAAATTTACTCAAGAAAGGAAAAACAGGTTTGGTATTTTAAGGAGGTTCCTGAGAGCACTTTGAAACCAAAATAGTATGAGAGAAGGACAAGAAATATTAACACTGAAGAACAAGGGAGAGAGGAGTGCCCCCTTCCAATTTACACACACATATCCCCATTCCTGAATGAAAGATCAAGGCGAGAAAATGAACATGCCATGGCGACAACTTCAGAAACCAAGGTAATTCTCCTGTTTGCCTTTGGCCTAAGCGATCAGGAGGCCTGGATTGATGCTGTTAAGCATAAGTGAATGACAGCCGAATCGCCAGTTAGGGCCCTCATTGTAAGGACGCTATTAGCGCAGCCTGGTAGGGAGGAAAGCCAGTTATTACCAATAATTACCTTAATCGTTAACCCAGACAACTGATGGGAGTAAAGGGGGTTACACCTGCTCCCGAGAGGGGTTTTGAAATTTCAACTGTCCATCCCCCAAAATCCCACACCCCTTCCCATCTTAAGAAGCAGTTTGAAGTAACACTTCCAGGTTCATTTTGACCATTTTAACCTCCTCACAGTCAAAAAGCGAGAGCTCACTCTCCGATTAGCTAGAAGCTTTGAGATCGGTTGATTCGATACGCAGCGTCTGGCACTCCCTGTTGTGACCTAACCACTTACATTGCAGGATTTTAAGAAGGCTTGGCTCAGGCAGAGGTGAGCTCCGGGAAGTTCGGCTCCGCCCCCAGCCGCAAGGATGAATCAGAGCTGTCTGATTAAACTAGTGCTTTAGAATCTTTTGCTCTACTCCTAAAAATTTTTGAGGGCCCCAAAGAGCTTTTGTTTATGTGGGTTATATCTATTGATATTTACTATGCTAGAAATTAAAACTGAGAAATTTAAAAATATTTATTTTAAAATAATAATAATTACATCTTATCATAAATAGCAAATTTTTATGGAAAATAACTGTATTTCCCCCTAACATAGTAAAAAGAATCATAGTACTTTAAAAATTTGCAAATATCTTTTAGTGTCTGGCTTAATGGAAGGCAATTGGATCTTCAAATCTGCTGCATTTAATCTATTGCACTATTTCAGGTAGCCTTTGGAAAACTCCACTGTACACTCAGAATGGGAGAAAAAAAAGGCAAATAACATTTTAGTATTATAACAATAGTTTTGACCTTGCAAACTCCCTGAAAGTGTCTTGGGGATCACCTCCTAAAATCCCTGTGCCCCCCCCACCCTTTCTCCAATTAATACTTTGAGAGCCACTGATCTAGATGGGTCTTGATACTTCATCCGCCTTTATCAATGACTGGTTTAGGAGCTAAGCATGTGACCTAATTCTGGTGAGTACATAATGGGAAGTGGGGGGAAGGGGACTTCAGGGGAAGGGTTTTATCCCTGAGAGCCCCTAAGAAGTCTTTTCTTTACTTCTTGCTTTGGCCATCCTCCAGTGAGCAAGACATGTTTGGAGCTGTGGTGGCACATCCCGCAACAATGAGCAAGAAAAATACAGGAAAGGTAACCCAGAACCTAGAAGTCACTAAGTGGCTAAGTTAACCTACCCTGGCTCTGCAAACCTCCAGACTGCTCACATATGAGATAGCAAGTGGCCTATCACCTAAGCCATTTGGGGTCAGGTATTTGGTTACTTGCAGCCAAGAAGATCCTGACTAATGTACAGGACAAGATAAAGAGTTTGGCTACAGCCTGAAAATAGTCCAAGGACGCTTTTTGGCCCAGAGGTAAAGGAATTGGACTTAATAGAACTTTGCTATGGTAAAGGAAATTAAGGGGAAAGACACAATCTAGAATGTTTTTTAATGCTTAACTGTGCCTACTTTCCCCCCCTTCTAGCAAAATTAAGGGGATGTGACTATCAAGTGTTGCTGTTTTCCAAAACACATCAAAACTTCCACCTTGCTCCTCTGTAGTCTATATCACAGTGGTCAGAGTAATTCTTTAAAAATATAATTCATATCATGACGACTTTCTGTTTTGGTTCCCCCCAGCCAGTGTTAAAGCCAAATTTCTTTCCGTGGCTACAAGTTTCTTATGACCTGCCCTCCGTCTCCTTACCTATCTGACCTCATATCCTACAACTCTCTCCATTAGCCACTGTTTTTCGTTCTTGCCAGGCACTTTCCTGCCTCAGGACCTTTGCACTATTCCCTCTGTTTGAATGCTCTTCCTCTTAAAATCTATATTACTTATCTCTCCCCTTTCAAATCTAACCAAAGTCACCCTCTTGTGAGGCCCAACCTAACAACATTATTTAAAACTGGAACCCCCTCCAGCTTCCTAAATATCTCTTACCTTGCTCTTATGTAATCTTCAACCATAGTACAGAGCTTACTTTTTTTTCATTTGTTATTTGTTTAGTCCATTTCCCTTTACTAGAATGTAAGCCCAACAGGGACAGAGATTTTGTCTGATTGTTCACTGATGTATGCCCAGTGCCTAAAACAGTGCCTGGCACTTAGTGATTGGTGCTCAATAATTATTTGTGAATAAATGAATATAACTTCAAATGGATGTTTTTCATTCCAAATAAATCACTTTGGCAGGCTCTATACATGTTCCAATGATGCTGCTCACAAGTATCACATTAGGAGACACTGAATTTTTGAAAGGAATTCTCTCTTTGAGAAAAAATCTGATTTTTGGAACGATCCAAAAGTTATTCAGAGCCAAATCTGATGAACACATTCTGGAGTCATGTTCAAATGCCAAAACCTGTGTTTTCCAACTAAGTTACTGCATTTGGGTGGATAGGGAAAGGTCAAAAAACAAGATGTGTTTGATTTTCTAAGACAGTAAAGTGACTGTGAACATAATTTCAAAGAGGAATTCTAAAAATACACCCTAATAACAAGTTGAAGGAAAAGTATACATGTATTTTAAACTCTCTATGTTTGTGTGTATGTGTGAATGAATCTCTTCCAACCTGTCTGCGGTCTTCCATTCTTGCCCCTACGTTTTTTTCAAAAATGAAGATCAGATCCTCTCTGCTGCCCTCCACCCCCCATCTTCAATTAAGAATCTTTCATGGCCTCTCATTGTATTTAGCATGAAATTGAACTTCCTACCCAGTCATGCATGCATGATCTGGCCCCTATACCCCTCTTAGAACTCTTACTTTGGTTATGCAAAGTGCTAGCCGTAGTGGCCCCCTTTTTTCTCCTCTGGTCCTTTGAACCTGCCATTCACTCTGCTGCAAGGCTCTTCCAAGAAGGTTTCAAGACTCGGATTCTTTTTCGTCATTCAGATCCCACTTCCATATGTAAAGCAACCTCCCCATGTCTGGTTTGTCTACTTGTTTGCTTACTTATGGCCTGTCTCCTCCCACTAGAATGTAAGCCCCCTGAAGGCAGGGACCTTGTTAGTCATGTTTGCCTCTGTAGTCCCAGCCCCTTCATGCCTTCCCTGGAGGGTTGCTAACCATACTGTTAATAGTAAGATTGCTTTACATTTTATTAACTTCAGTGACTTATGAATTTTTATAAGTATGTATTATTATAATTTTAAAATATTTTAATTTTGCTGAAATAAATAGGCTCTGATTTTAATACATGTAGTAAGTTAATAATCCACCCCCTATTTACTCATATGTGTTCCTCAGAAACCAGTGTTTCAAATACCCCAGCAAACATTCAGGTCACACTGCTTCTAATACCATGTATATTCAAATCTGGATAATAATGGGCCAACTTAGAAAGGCTTTCTGCCGTAATTCATACCATCTGGATTATTTCAATAGCAGCAACAATTTCTGGATCTAGTGAAGACCATTGCTTTTCAGGGCCTGTATGCTCTAACAGAGGAGAAGAGGGGCTGGCTCACCTCTCTTAATGGCCTCATCTTCATTAATTCTGTGTTCTGGCCAGGATTGTCTTTCCAGGAGTGGCAGGGTGGAGAAACAAAGTCTTGCTGGATTCTGTACGAGGAACTTTCATATCCGTAGCCTCATTTTATTCACAAGATCAGCCTGTTTATAATTAACTACAAAATGGTATAGGACAAATTCCAAGGGCCCTGAGACTTTAGAATCCTCGCTGAGGGCTGGAGTGGTCAGGGAGTACTCAATGGAGGAGAGGGAACTGGAGTAGGGCCTTGGGGCAATCCTGACTCTGCACGCCTAGCAGTAAGCAGAGACCAGACCACTAGGTCTGCTTCCGGGTCTAAAAGGTGGCCTTACACTTAGCTGGGCTTGGCTCCTCTAGCTATCTGAGTGAACCTCTGCATCATGCTGCATTTCCAAAGATGATTTCATTTCTGGCCAGTCCCTTTGGATTTGGGCCAGTAGTGGTTCAGCTTGAAATGACAGTCCTGTGCCATTTATAAAGTGTTGGCTGAGTCTGCAGAAAAAGCAGACCACTGTGGTTCCCCCTTCCTCCCACCTCCACCGAGGTGAAGATTCTCAGAAAACGAATCCTCCTCATTACCCGCCCTGCCTCCCTGCCCTACCCCACCTCCCATGCCCCACCACCATACACAAACACACAGAACAGCGGCCAAAATGCTTGATCATCTTCTGGGTGGTTCGCTCTTAGTGCTTTAGATTTTGTCTGGTCTGCTGAATGTTTTGCTCTACGATTTCTTTAGAAAGTGTTTTTTGTTTGTTTGGTTGATTGTTTTGGGGGTTTTGTTTTTGTTTTTTCTGAACCTGATGACTTTTACCAAGCTAACTCTTCGGTTTCCAACTCTCCATTTGTCCCAAAATTGATTTATTGATTTAAAAATATTTCATATAAAACTTGATTATGCATAAGTCACTCCAACAGTTAATAAGGTGCTATCACAGAAAAGTGATGAGGTACCAACCAGAGTAGTTCTCAAACCCTGTATTTCCAAAAGAGAAGCATACCTCCTTTAGGAAATGCAATGAACATTCATGCAAACATACACACATGCACACACACAGAAACGCTGCACAAAGCTTACCTTGCTGACTACAGTGGCCTCTAAACCTTTCTCATACGGAACAATTTGGTTCAGTCTACTCTTCTAAGCTGGCAGATTTAAACCCCAAGCATTGAGCGGACAGCAAAAGACCCTCCAAGGAAGTAGGGGGACTATAAATGACTCAAAATGTTTTTTTAGTTATACTGAAATCTATGTAAAAACTACAGAGCACAAAGATCCAGCATTAACTTGAAGAGCTGTGATATAATTCTGCACCAAAGCACCCTTTTATTTCACATAATCTTAGTTTCCCTGCTCTTATTTGAAAATTTCCTTAACAGTTTAATGAATATTTATTGAATGATTACTGTGTGAGACATTGAGAGGTTTTAGACCGCTGCTCATAACAGGAACTCAGAGTTTCCCAGAAACACAGAAGAATCCATTGACACTTGAGTCTGACTGCCTGGGCTGAAATACTGGCTGGGCCACCTGGGTCCATGCTGACATCACTGAACTCCCAAACCCACCTTTCCTCCTCTGGGCATTCTGTTTAGTAAACAATAGATGCTTCATGGTCTAAGTGACTTCTAGTTAGGTTGTTTGATAATTGCAGCCAAAAGCATCCTGATAATACATTGAAAAAAGAACTTTCATGAAGTGAGCTGATGGTGTGATATTTCATTTTATTGGCACAAATATACTCAAGTGCCACATGTGGAAACAGTCAAGTGAGCAAAAAAGTCAGTGAAAAATGAAGTATGGGAGTTATTTACAGAGGACTGAATGGAATAATTAAATGAGAAGCAGGGAAAATGCGGGACTGTGTCTATGCTTTGAATTATAAATATGTATCTTAGATATTAACATTTTTCTAAATTATATTTTCTTTCTTTACTAATTTAACTAGGCCAGAAAAATTAAAACACATTGATAAATATAACTTTGCACAAAATGATTTGCTTTTTTGAAAATTTCAGACCACAGCACTATGTTTTCTGGCTAGTACTTGCTTTATGTTATAGGTATATTATAGGTATATGTTTCCCTGCTCTATATATTATAAGTATATAGGTAACCTATATATAGGTTATGTTATAGGTATATTCCAGCAAAAGTCATGTGTAAATAATGCATTTAGAAATCAAGTCATAGGGCTTCCCTGGTGGCACAGTGGTTGAGAGTCCGCCTGCCAATGCAGGGGACACGGGTTCGTGCCCCGGTCCGGGAGGATCCCACATGCCGCGGAGCGGCTGGGCCGGTGAGCCGTGGCCGCTGAGCCTGCGTGTCCGGGGCCTGTGCTCCGTGGCGGGAGAGGCCACAGCAGTGAGAGGCCCACGTACCGCAAAAAAAAAAAAAGAAATCAAGTCATAATCTGAATGTACTAGTGAAACTAGATGTTTAAAATTATGATAAATCTATTTGCATGATGAATGACGCCTTCGTAGAACAAATAATCTCATTATTTGTTCATTCTATAAGATTATATTTTAATATGTTGGATTTTCTTAAAAGAGTTTCACCTTTCCTTGTTTAAAACCCAGACTTTTGGGTAACTATTTTAATGAAGAGTTTTCTGTAATATGAATCTCAGTAGAGATGGCTGAGGTGTTGCAATCAACAAAACAGTTCTTATCTTTTTATTCTGCAACTGGCAATTCAATTTTATCTTAGTGATAAATTTCCATGTGATTTCATTATTTCTATTTCACTAGGCAAAGTTTCTCTTTCTGCATTCTCAGGGAAGAAGAAATCTGAAGGCTTGATTTCTGGTGGATTTTATTTCCTGCTTTGTAAACCTCTATCAGTGATGTCATCAAATAATTGTTCAACTTGAAATACAGTGGAATACAATCCTCTATATACTGGGTAAAACACCCACATAAAAGTTCAGAGTTGAAAAACTTAGATATCAATTAAAATACGGCATTGATTTAAAGTAACTGCTTAAGACTTAACAGTCGTGTGTGAGTCTGCCTGTCCCTTTAAAAAGAAAAGCAATCGCGTCCTGGTTGCTGGGCTTTCTTGGATTTATTTTATCTTAGCAGCTGTTCCTAAAGTCGATGTTATTCAAATGAGGGTTTTCAAGCTCTTTGTTGTGTTTTTCACAACTTATGGTATATGCTATCAAACGTAAAACTCAAATTTAGAATGGGGTAGGGGTAGGGACAATTAGAAATACTGGAGAAATAAAATAATATTGAAGATAACCTCTAATTTTCATTTAACAAAGATAGGACTGTTGAACATGATCTGCCTGAAGCCCCAGACAGTAGCAAGGCAAAACCCCTGAACCTCTAAGCACCAAAAGTGGTTGATATATTTAGTAATTAGTTTACGTGTAGGGGGAGGGAATGTCTTAAATGGAAATCATGGCACTTTCTGTGATTATAGAAGATGAGGAAAGAACACATCAAACATTTTTCTTGCCTCTCCAAAGTAAGCATATTATAAATTTTGCCTAACATAGGCTACCCTTTGACCTAGAAAGAATAACTACAACTCCTACACCTTCTGTTCCATTTATTTTTGTTGCTTTTTGCTTTTTGCTTTTTTTTTTTTCAAGAGGCAGCATAGCTTGATCATTAAGCATGCAAACTGGGAAAGGATCTTGGCTCTGCCCCATTCTTGCTGTGGGTACTTATATTTTTCATTTAATTTACAAATTAAATGGGTTAGCTTTGCTAACAGCAAAGTATATATGGAATGTTAACTTATTTAGGAGTTGGTCATATATAACATTTTTAGTCATATGTAATCATTTCCTAGTATTAATGTTAATGATTTATTGAGTGATTATTATTTGTCCACCAGTGTTCTAAGTGCTTTACATATTAATTCATTTAATCCTCACAACAACGCTATGAGGTAGGTATCATTATTGCTTTTCTTTCTAGACTAGGAATTAAGAAGGCAGAGGTTATTTTGCCCAAAAATACCCAGCTAGTAAATTTCAGAGTTAGGGTTTACAGAGTTCTTCTCTTAACCACCATGTCATTCCCAGTCTATTTAGGACTGCCTTAATCTTTCTTGCTCTCCAATCATTTTTGTTCAAATGCCTGCCGATTAGTGAACAGAAATCTTCAGACTGGGATAACCACGTTCTGCCCATGTACATGAAGACTCTGTAGTGCTACACAGCATGGATAGCTTTAAGGGGATCAATTCCACATTCTCAACTTTCATTTCTACACTTTCCTAAAACTTATCTGCCTGAGACCATGCTTGCAGCCTCTTTTCCATCCCTTTTTTACAATCGCCATTTTTCCACTTAAAAAAAGAGTGTCATTCCTCTCACAAAGTTCCACATCATAGCATGGTGCATTCAACCCACACAAAACATGGAAAATTAGAAGCCGGTGTTAGTGTTGAGAAAGGGAATGACTATGATGACTGGGGAACAAAAGTGTCACCTGCTAGCGCCCTAAAAAATTTTTAAATGGCTTTCCTTCAGATTCGGCTTGAAGGAGGCCAAGGTGCAATTTTCTTTGGTCCTCTGAAATCCGGGTTTATCTGACACCAGCCACCTCACCATGTTGCCTAAGTTTGAGCCCAAGGAGATCAAATTTGTATACCTGAAGTGCACCAGTGGGGAAGTCTGTGCCACATCTCCCCTGGCCCCCAAGATTGGCCGCCTAGGTCTGTCTCCAAAAACGGTTGGTGATAACATTTCAAAGGCAACTGGGGATTGGAAGGGTCTGAGGACTACAGTGAAACTGACCATTCAGAATACACAGGCCCAGACTGAGGTGGTACCTTGTGGCTCAGTCCTGATCATCGAAGCCTTCAAGGAACAACCAAAAGACAGAAAGAAGCAGAGAAACATTAAGCACAGTGGAACATCACTTTTGATGAGATCGTCAACATTGCCCAGCAGATGAGACACCAATCTTTAGCTAGAGAATACTCTGGAACCATTAATAGATCCTGGGGACTGCCAGGTCTGTGGTCTCTGATGTGGATTGCCGTCATCCTCATGACATCATAGATGAATGACAACAACAGTGGTGCGGTGGAATGCCCAGCTAGTTAAGAACTGCAAAGGAACATAATTCAATAAAGGGTCATTTGACAAACAATGGGAAGAAAAAAGAGTTTAAATGAGAGGTTATCACATGGTTTTTGGCATATAATTGAAAGGAGTTAAAGGAGTTGAGTAACACGACTACAGCAAAAACCTTACATTCCCATCTACTTATTTTGTGAACAAAATGCTTCAGCATTTGTAAGAACCTTGTCAAATGCATGAATAGAGTTGGGGTGGAACTCAATCTCACTCTATAATATTCATCCGCAAATCGACTGGAAAAGAAAAAGTCCCCTCCATTTTGTTAACAGATGCATTTTCAATAAAATCTTATTTTTATGTTTAAAAGTGGTTGTCAATTTGTAATATAGCCACTGATCAATAGTGTACTACTAATAATTTTAGTAATAACTCCATCCAGAGACATAACTCCTAGGACCTTAGAGTTACCGGAAAGTAAAATTAGGTAAGTATGTAGTTGAAAAGAATGATGTAATGATCAATACAAAGTTTTCAAGCATGAAAATATGCAATAAGATAGCATTCTGTGGGAGAAATGGAAATATGGAAATGAAACGGAAATGAAAATATGAGTTCAAGAAGAAGGAACAATGTAAATTTTCTGGCTGTTAAAGAAGAGGTAGGTTACATATAATTAAAATTAATAATGTTGGGCTTCCCTGCTGGTGCAGTGGTTGAGAGTCTGCCTGCCAATGCAGGGGACATGGGCTCGTGCCCTGGTCCGGGAGGATCCCACATTCCGCAGAGCGGCTGGGCCCATGAGCCATGGCCGCTGAACCTGAGCGTCCGGAGCCTGTGCTCCACAACGGGAGAGGCCACAACAGTGAGAGTCCTGCGTACCGCAAAAGAAAAAAAAAAAAAAAAAAAAAAAAAAAAAAAAAAAATTAATAATGTTGGGTAAAAAAGTACCGTGGGATTTAGATTCCTTCGGGTAACTTTTAAAAAGTGAGCTAACAGCTTTATTTTAAAATATCATGAATTGCATGTAATACCCTGGAAATGATACTCTTTGCAAACTTATGTTGAAAAATTATAGGTGGCAACATAAAAATATAGGAAGGATGCAAGTTTTTCAGAATTCTTTTAGGGAGTTATGTGAGCAAAAATTTGAAGACCACTGATCTTGAAGCCCACAGCAGACCTCCCCAGGGTACTTAAAATCTGGCTCAAGTAATCGTTAACGCTACCACCTTACACATTAAAAACATGGCTGCTGTGTAAAATAAAACGCCCTTGGTCACTGCCCTGGATATTCAGCAAATGCTAACAAATGAGAACTGAATACATCACTTTGAGTTGACCCAGGCACTTTTCCCTGTGCTATTCTAGCATCTCTACAGAGAGCTACTGTGTGTAGCTATGTCCGCCGCACTGCGTGTGTTTCAGGAAAACAATAAAACAAAACACAGCTTTTAAGATAAACAAATGTGCCACAAGATTTTCCTGTGATTTCTCTGCAATATAAGCCTAGTCTATTAGGTCCTTAGAATACATGTTTTCCAAACCCAAATTTAGGACCCATGATCTGATATGTGAAATTATCCTTTGGAGGTTAACTGGGCAGCTTTCTGGAAATCAGAAATTTCTTGAAAATCCAGAGACTCAGGTCAAAATAAGTAAGTATAATCCACATCACATCTGCTGTCCCAACATGAAAGTTTTATAACTTATTCTAATGCCAAACTTGGACTCTAGAAAGCTTGGATTCTCATTTTATTCTGCTACCAATCCTTAATAAATCACCTCTCTGGGCCTCATTTTCTTCATCTGTAAAAGAAGCGGAATTGCTAACCTATCTTTTCTTTCCCTTCTGTGCAGAGATTTTTTTTCATTCATTAATTCAACAAGCCTTTACTGAGCACCTACCATGTACTAGATTCAAAGGTGAATGAGACAAAGTAAGTCCCTTCCCTCACGGTGCTTCCAGGCTATGAGAACATTAAGACTGTTAACTTGTTTACAGATAAGTACAATGTAGACTGATAAATGCTGTAATAGAGTAATGTGGAAGGCATGATGATGCCTCAGTGGATGGAAGCATCAAGTTAGTGAAGACTTCATGGAGGATGAAACACTGAAATGTATCTCTGTTTTTGGTCCATTTGATGCTTTAAAAATTTTTAACTTTTCATTACTTTTAAAGATGTGGCAATACATCCATATAATATAAAATTCAAAATGTATAAGAGGGCATGCTCTGAAAAGTTTCCGTTTATGCTCCTCTCTCCAGGCCCGATTTTCTTCTCAGAACAATCAGGACTACCAATTTCTTGTATATTCTTCCAAAGATTTGAATTATAGCTTAAAAGAATGAGTGCAAGATAATCAAGTGAAAAAGAGATGGAACCCTGAGACAAAGGGCACAGCAAGAGCTTGTGGTGGAGTTGGGGCCCTTGAGGCTGATGGGCAGGACAGGGCAGCTCTTTGAGGGCCCTTCCCATGCTAAGGAGTTTGGACTTGATCAGAACTGATGAGAAACTAAGGCAGGACAGAATCAGTAAGGATTGGAAAGAAGACCAACACAAGTTACTAAGGAAAAAGGATGAACAGCATTATTGGATCAGTTGAATTCCAATGGATTTAATTCCTGTTCTCACCTAAGAATTGCCTGAGTCAAGTTCTAAGAATAATTAGAATTAATTATTCCCTCTACTGAAGCAGCCACCAGGGAACCCCATCTTGTCTTAGATGTTTAGCTCAGTGACCTCAAGATATCTGTGCTTCCCAGGTCAAATTTCATCACTCAAATCCTTATCCCCATACTGGTTTGTCATCAGAAAAATCCCCTGTAACCACACTCTTCTCTGAACAGTGTCTTCACTTTCTAGTTCTGAGAGAAACCTGGCTTCCGCCTGAGGACACTGAATTCCCTGCAGCCCTCATGAGTGGTGGCCAGTTCTCTCTCACCTATCATGCACCACTGGGTCAGAAGGTAATCCAGGTGCTTGTCTCACTCCTCGTGGCCACTTCCAAGCCACTGTCTCTTTCTTGCCCTCCCACATCAGCTGCTTTGAAGCTCATGCTGTCAGACCGCACCTCCAGACCTTCTTGCTGTGTCTCCTCCTGTCTTCCCTGTCATTCCCACACATTCCTTGGAGATTTCAACACCAGGTTTACTGTGTTTCTCTCCTCCAGTCTCCTGTCATTATTCTTGGTGATTTCAATATCTACATGGCTGGTCCATCCAATCTCACGGCCTCTCTATTCCTCAATCCCTTTGCTTCCAGTGATCTTTTCTTCTGCCACTTCAGCCACCAACCCCCACTGTTATCCTTAGTTCTCGTCATTTATAATAACTGCATCCCCTCAATTATCTCAGTGTCAAGCATTTTACTTCTACATCCAGCTCATGCCCGAAGCTCAAAAAACTCTTCTACTCCACCAGGCACTTTGTTCATCTGACCCTACTGCCTTTCACTGTTTATTTCCATCCCCCAGGCCCTCATTCCCTCCTTACCTAACTTAGATTCCATGGTCCTGCATTATAATTACTCCTTTAAATCTGCTCTTACCTCTTTTGACCCTTTATTGCTTCCATTATATTATCCTAAAAAAAAAATCCCAACTCTGTGAATAGTCCTGTCCCTACCTGCTCTGTTCCTGCCCTTAAGAATCTAAACAGGAAGTCTGCGTCTTTATTCCTGCCTTACCCCTAGGTTCTTCATGACATTTTTTTTTCTTAAATTCCATATATATGTGTTAGCATACGGTATTTGTCTTTTTCTTTCTGACTTACTTCACTGTGTATGACAGACTCTAGTTCTATCCACCTCATTACAAATAGCTCAATTTCGTTTCTTTTTATGGCTGAGTAATATTCCATTGTATATATGTGCCACATCTTCTTTATCCATTCATCCGATGATGGGCACTTAGGTTGTTTCCATCTCCGGGCTATTGTAAATAGAGCTGCAATGAACATTTTGGTACATGACTCTTTTTGAATTTCGGTTTTCTCAGGGTATATGCCCAGTAGTGGGATTGCTGGGTCATATGGTAGTTCTGTTTGTAGTTTTTTAAGGAACCTCCATACTGTTCTCCATAGTGGCTGAACCAATTCACATTCCCACCAGCAGTGCAAGAGGGTTCCCTTTTCTCCACACCCTCTCCAGCATTTATTGTTTCTAGATTTTTTGATGATGGCCATTCTGACTGGTGTGAGACGATATCTCATTGTAGTTTTGATTTGCATTTCTCTAATGATTAATGATGTTGAGCATTCATGAAGAACCTAGGGGTAAGGCAGGAATAAAGACGCAGACTTCCTAGAGAACGGACTTGAGGTTATGGGGAGGGGGAGGGGTGAGCTGTGACGGGGCGAGAGAGAGTCATGGACATATACACACTAACAAACGTAGTAAGGTAGATAGCTAGTGGGAAGCAGCCGCATGGCACAGGGATATTGGCTCGGTGCTTTGTGACAGCCTGGAGGGGTGGGATAGGGAGGGTGGGAGGGAGGGAGACGCAAGAGGGAAGAGATATGGGAACATATGTATATGTATAACTGATTCACTTTGTTATAAAGCAGAAACTAACACACCATTGTAAAGCAATTATACCCCAATAAAGATGTTAAAAAAAATATTAGGAGAAAGTGGAATAATTGGTGGAAAATTAAAGTAACTCTTATTAAAACTTAAAAAAAAAAAAAGAATCTAAATATCCCTCAAGAAAAAAAATGATCATGCTGACATCAGACCTTAAGTTGTCCCTTACTGCTGACTGACGATTCTTCTGCATATTCCTGGTCAATTTAGTTGACTTTCCCAGGGCTATTTCATTCCTCAAAACTCCATCACCTTCCTCCTATTTCATCGACCATTCCTTGCAGACAAATGTAAGCAGCAGCAGAAACTCTCACCATCAAATCCTCCTGCTTCCTTCATCTGTCCCTTTATACCCTCTTTTCCTTCTGTTGCAATGGATGAGCGGCTCAGCCTCCTGCCTACCATCCCCTTCACTGGTGCACTGGATTCCAATCCCTCCTACTCCCATGGTTCCCTCCCTGCTTTCCTAAATGTTCAAATTTTTTTCTCTCTATTGAGTCATTCTCATTAATGAACAAACAACACTTTCCAAAAAAATCCTCTCCTTGACTTCATATCTCCTCCAACTACCACCTCATTCTTCTGCTTCCCTTTACAGAAAAATTCCTTAAAAGAATTGTCTGTGCTCAGTGTCTCCACATCTTTATCTCCCTTTCCTTTTTGAATTGGCTTCTAATCAGGCTTACATTCAATCACTGAAATCTTTGCCAAGGTCACATTACCAAATCAGATAGTCATTTGTTCATCCTCATCTCCTCATCTTTCTCAGCCTCTGGACAGCATATAACACAGTTGAAACAATTTCTTCACTTGATTTCCATACTCCAACAATCTCCTTTTTCCCCCTCTTTCCTCTTCTCACTTGCCATTCTTCTTGGTTTGCCTTGCTTATCCTTCTTTTTCTGACCTTTAAATCATGGAGTATATAGTAGACACACTCTAAGATGACCCCCACAGTAAGTCACGCCTTATATAACACACTCCCCTTGGGTGTGGGTGGAACCTGTGTCTAGTTTTTAGCCAGTAAAATATGCAACAGTGGTAACACTTTGTAGACATAATTAAGGTCCCAAATCAGTTGATTTTGAGTTGTCTAAAAGGGAGATTATCCTGACTGGGGCCTGGTTTAATCAGATGGAGGCCCTTAGAAGGTCAGAGATTCTCTTTCCTTCTGACCTTCAGAAAGCAAGTCACCATGAGCTCACAGAAATAAATTCTGCCAACAAGTTTAGGAAACACGAAAGACCTTTCCCCAGGTGAGCCTCTAATGAGAACACGGCCCAGCTGACACCCAGATTGCAGCCTGTGGCCCTATTTAGCCACGCCTGGACTCCTGACCCATAGGAAGTATGAGTTAGTAAACGTGTGTCGTTGTAAGTCTCTAAGTTTGAGGTAATTTGTTATTGTAGCAGTATAAAATTAATACAGTGTGTTTCAGGACTGAGTCCCCAGGCACTCTTCTTTTGAACTTGATATTGACAAATGGTTTCCATCTTCTCTACCTACCTCATTCTAGTGAGGGTCCTGACTGCAGAGAACTAAAGAAAACACATTACCCAAACCTCTCTTGCAGGTAAACCTTGGATGCAAATTAAAATTCACTAATTAGATATACTAGTGTGAGATTTGAAAGGAGAAATGAGGCACAGGTAATTCTTGCTACTGCTTTGACTATTTGCAAACATGGTTTGAGGATGACAGTGTTGAGTCTCTAGTTTGTGGATATTGTGAGGTAGTTGCAGTTGTAGCACTGACTGGACTCAGCTTTCCAATATCTAAGCACCAGCTTCCAGTTGTTTTTAAGAGGAAGTTATGGTGACTGCAGAGACCAGAATCCACATCCCACTGTCTAGCCAATTGTGCAGTGATGGCAGCAACTCCTGATCCCAGTTTCCTGGTCCTTAACCTGCAGCTATGACTGTGTATTTTTCATCCATTCAACAAATACTATTGAGTTCCTACTAATGTGCCAGGTACTAATCTAGATGCTGAGAACACATCAGTAAACAAACGGACCAAATCACTTCCTTGATAGAGCTTACATTCTAGTGACTTCAGTAGTTTCAATGGAAGCTTCCTGATTCTCCACTTTCTTAACTGTGATAAGTTCAGGTCTTTGGGTGACTAGCAACCCACTGCTGATTTCTGGACTTGAGCTGCATGCAGGGATCCCTGTGTCATCTGTTGCCCATCCAAGTTTCAACCAGTGATGCTTTCAGGCTACAGCACTTAGCTGTGGGGTAGTGGTGGCAGGCATTCTTTACCCTGTGTGCCTGCACCACTGGCACCCAGGGCAGTCACCCCATCTCCTTTTCAGGTTCCATACCATATGTCATGCAGGGCTCTGGGGGTGGCCATGTCTCTCATCTGAGGGCTTTGAGATCGTTGCTCTGCAAAGCCACTGGAGGCTTTTGCTCATGTCCTGTCTTATTTCAATTGATATGGTGATGTTGTGCTCTTCTAAGTCAATCTTAAGCCATGCTACACAAGGGACATACACTCTTTGTGAAGATGGGATCACTATTACCTTCTCTCCCATGGGCCCACTGTCTATCCCTCAGTGGATGGAGGTATGTGGATGTAGGGATATGGTCAATATGGAAAGAGATCACATGCTTTGAATGGATTGATTGTGAGGGATTGTGGCCTACAGAATTAAATAAATGATGTGGTTGGAAGATATACTGTTCTATATAGCATTATAGTTATAATGCTATAACATTATAAATGGTAACTTTAATCGGAACAGAAAACAAATGATCCATCACTACACACTCTGGATAAGGCTTGCATTGTGGTCATCACCAGTGAAACACAGTAACCACCTCTAAGAGAATCATTGGAAGCCAGTATTCATGAATGGCACCATGGATGGTGCATCCTCATGAGTAATGGTGAAACCAGCATTAAATAAATGATATTACAGAATTTTCAAGAATATCTGTATTCTTTCAATATAAATGAGATTCTAAAGAGCCATGGCAGTATGAGCAATAAGAATATTGCTACATTTTTACAAATGTTTATGATATTAGTGAGGAACAGTGCATTTGACAATAAAGTTGAAGAGGAGATTCTTGAACAGAAGAGATGGTGTCTGGATACTACAAAGACTCTTCATATAAACTGGTTGGACAAAAAAACAAATACGAAAGTGCCTCTTCCTATCCAGTATTCTATTTGATTTTTTTTTAAGTTTTATTGAAGTATAGTTGATTTACAACATTGTGTTAATTTCTTCTGTACATCAAAGTGACTCAGTTATACATATATGTGTATATGTCTATATTCTTTTTCATATTCTTTTCCATTATGGTTTGTCGCAAGATACCGAATATAGTTCCCTGTGCTATACTATAGGACATTGTTGCTTATCCATCCTATATATAATAGTTTGCCTCTGCTAATCCCAAACTCCCAATCCTTCCCTCCCCTACCCCCCCCACCCCTTGGCAACCACAAGTCTGTTCTCTATATCTGTGAGTCTCTTTTTGTTTCATAGATATGTTGATTTGTGTCGTAGTCTAGATTTCACATATAAGTGATATCATATGGTATTTATCTTTTTCTTACTTTGCTTAGTACGATAATCTCTAGGTCCATCCATGTTGCTGCAAATGGCATTATTCTATTCTTTTTGATGGGGAGTAATATTCCATTGTATATATGTACCACATCTTCTTTATCCGTTCATTTGTCAATGAACATTTAAGTTGTTTCCATGTCTTGACTATTGTAAATAGTGCTGCTATGAACATAGGGTTTTTTGATGTTGCTGTTGTTTAAATTTTATTGAAGTATCGTTGATTTACAATGTTGTGTTAATTTCTTCTGTACAGCAAGGTGACTCGGTTATACATATGTATATTTATATATTCTTTTTCATATTCTTTTCCATTATGTTTTGTCACAGGATATTGAATATAGTTCCCTGTGCTATACAGTAGGAACTTGTTGTTTATCCATCTACCCAGTATTCTAAATCTTCAGCAATAAATACTATACCTTGAATGGGCCCAAGAATTTTGTAATACATTTTTGGGTCAAATT
Organism: Lagenorhynchus albirostris; assembly: GCF_949774975.1. NCBI lineage: Eukaryota > Metazoa > Chordata > Mammalia > Artiodactyla > Delphinidae > Lagenorhynchus > Lagenorhynchus albirostris. The sequence continues at coordinate 112,148,412 of NC_083096.1, read as the reverse complement.
GTTTATATAGACAGGGGTTTTATAAAAAATCTCTTTCTTTACTCTCTGCACTTACTTTTGCCTTTTTCAGTATATTTGACCTCATTCTATCCTACTGAGGACAATATTTCTCCATGAGGTAGGGAACATGAATGCAGGCAGCTCTTGGGTTACCTACTATTGCTTTTATTTTTTAATAATTTTTAAAATTTTACTTATTTATTTATTTTTGGTTGAGTTGGGTCTTCGTTGCTGTGCGCGGGCTTTCTCTAGTTGCGTCGAGCGGGGGCTACTCTTCATTGAGGTGTGTGGGCTTCTCATTGCAGTGGCTTCTCTTGTTGCGGAGCAGGGGCTCTAGGGTGCATGGGCTTCAGCAGTTGTTTCACGTGGGCTCAGTAGTTGTGGCTCACAAGCTCTAGAGCGCAGGCTCAGTAGTTGTGGCCCTCGGGCTTAGTTGCTCCGCGGCATGTGGGATCTTCCCGGACCAGGGCTCGAACCTGTGTACCCTACATTGGCAGGCAGTTTCTTAACCACTGCGCCACCAGGGACGCCCATGTTTTTTAATTTTTTTAAAATTAATTAATTAATTTATTTTTGGCTGCGTTGGGTGTTCACCTACTATTGCTTTTTACCAGAGCGAGATGAAAATGGTATCTATTCCAGAAAATTCTGGGAGGAGATTTTGTTTCAGCGTGGGTGATGTGCCCGCTCCTTGAACCAATCACTGTGTCCTGAGAAATGTGGTCAAATAGCTTAGCCTGGATCACCTACTAACATCCTCTGCCAAAGGCAGCGTGACCATGATTGGCAGTCCCACTGGAACCACACAGGGTAAAGGAGGAGCAGTTAAGGAGCTGGTGCTCTTACCAAAGAAAAAGGGATGCAGGATAAATGTAAACAACAGATACCCTAATAAAGTTCCTAAGGTGCAACAGGAACCTGGAAAAGTGGGTGGCAGACAAATCTTAGAAAGCATGATTGCAGTATAATTTAGATTACAGTTCATTCCATAATCAAAATGGAGTCGGTGAAATAAATTTCAATGCCTTGTCAGATCATCTATAAAATATAAATAATTAAAAAATAAAATAATATTTTTATAAAGTAATATTAAGCAAAGGTCCTATAAAGTAAAACTTAGGAAAAGACAAACAGAATCTAACTCATATGTTGCAAATTGGCAACACACGGGACACACCCAAATCAGAGCAAGACAGTTAATATCCTTTACTTATCATTTTCATGAGAAATAAAGTTTTAAATTTAGAGCACTTTAAATTTAACACACTTTTTGCAAATCTAGAATAGGAAATAAAAAACATGAACACATTTTAAGATATTCAAACAAAAATAGCCTTAAGAAACAAAAATAAGCATTGGAAGTTTTATCTGTACAGAAAGTTTTGCTATCTCATTTGTTTAGTGTAAGGATAATTGTTGATAAAATTTCCACTTTTCTCAACTATACAAAACAAAGCCAAACAAACAAACAGAATAAAACAGGAAGAAAACCCTGCTGGAGGTTTTGAGACACTAAAGTTCTCAGAACTGCTGTTCGCATTTATGAAATAGGAACTATTTATAATCCCAACATTTTCAGAATTCGACATATTTAAATGCTGCTACCTGATTTTACAAGCCAAGAGATTTAAAGCTAGAACTGCAAGCAATATGGATAGAATAGTCAAACCCAGACCAGATGGCTCTTTAATGCTTTTGAAGTAGGCTGGTGGCAACATGGTGTTATCTGAGGACCCAAAAAAAGCACTTCAAAAATATCTCCCTTATCTAAGAGATTTGGTGCCTGAAACTCCACCTTTAGCAATTGGAGAAGGTAGAGGACCTATGATGCTTTTGCCTGACATCACCGAGTCCTCCTTCTGGTAACAACATCCTGATTTCCTTAGAAAAGCACCTCTTCCCAGCTCTCCTTGAGGCATTGAAGTGGCATTGATTCCGACCCCAAATTTGAAGGTGGGCATGAGACCTCGCCTTGACCAAGCAAAGTACTGCATCCCTTTGGCCACAGTAATTGGTAAGGGACAGACATATAACTCAATGAGATTCATTCGTGGGATTTTGGGTGGAGAGACTGAGAAAGAGACTGAGAAAGACAGTGCTCCTTCCCCTGGGATGCTGGCAGTGAGAGTGTTATATGCCTGTGTGCTGAGGGCCATTCCCCCTTCTCTTCCTCACCTCCCCCCCCCCCACTAACCACCCAACATGGTGCTGGGATTGGGCAATGCCTTTGCAGGCTCCTGGCCAGGCCCTCAGAGCCGACCAACACTGCTCCCCGTTGACATTTTCTAGCTCTTTGAGATACCCCAGGGTGATTCATTGACATCTAGAAAGAACTTATTTCCATGTTTCCCAGATAAATCCCAGAAGACATGTTAACCTATGTAAATGCATGGTATTAATATTACTGCTAATCCTCATGGGAGGGGGAAAAAGGGACAGATCTCCATTTGTAAGGAATCACTTGAATTTTCTTCTCTGGATCTGGCCTCTTGTAAAGGAGCTGGATGAACATTCAAGTTTTCTAATTTAAAACATAGAATATAAATATTGAGTTTACTATATATACAGTAAAGATGCCCTAGATATTGTAAAGGTCTTAGCGTGCTACAGTCATCAATGACCTCTGAAATGGCTCCATTCTCTTCTGCTCCTGGAAGTCTTCCATGGTGACTAGCAGAGTGCCAACAATGAGGGGAAAGACATGGTAAGATTATTCCTCTGAAGATATTTCACTTCTCTCTCATTTCCAAATCTGGCAGGGTTCCAGAAGAAACCATCCACAGAGTGAGAGGATGTGGCTTAGCAATAGGACTGTCCTAGAAAAGGTTTAGGAGTAGACTGACCTGAGTTTGTACATGTGTTCTGCTACCTTCATTCCCAACCTTCCTCCAAAATCACTTACTGTCTGCCTACAGGGAGACAGAGGGACATTGTTTCAGAGAGACCATGTTCTAGACATCAGGGATAAGGCAACAAAAAAGACAGATGAGACCCTTCTCCCATGGAGCTTATACTTGCTGTTGGGTGAGACAAAAAGAAAACAAATTAATTAACTAGGTAACTTCAGATGGTGTTAATAAAATAAAGAAAATATGTGACAGAGAGTTATGGGCAGGTGGGCTGCCTCAGATGCGGTATTATTCTAAAATCTCAGGGCACAGAACTCCAGGCAGAGGGAAAAAGTACAAAGGTCCTGAAGCCAGAACAAGCCTGCTGCGTTTGAGACACGTGAGACGGGTGATAGAGAATGTACTAGTTTCCTATTGCTGCTGTAACAAATTACCAGAAACCTAGGGATGTAAAACAACACACATTGATTATTTTGCAGTTCTGGAGGTCAGAAATCCAACATAGGTTTCCGTGGGCTGAAATCGAGGTGTCAACAGCACCACACCCCCTCCGTAGACTTCAGGGAGAATTTCTTTCCTTGCCATTTCCAGCTTCTAGAGGCTGCCTGCATTCCTTGGCACATGGCTCCTTCCTCCATCTCCAAAGCCAGCAAGCAGCCTAGCATCTTCAAATGTCTCTGTCACCACCACCTGCCCCTTGCCCCACTGCCTCCTTTGCCTCCTTCCTTTCCTTATAAGGACCCTTGTGACTGTATCAGGCCCACTCAGCTCATCCAGGATAGTCAACCAAAAGGTCACTCCCCACCTCAAGTTCCTTAACTTCACCACGTCTGTAGAGGCCCTTTTGCCCTGTAAGGCAACAGTTTCACCGGTTCTAGGGATTAGAACATGGATGTCTTTGGGGGGGCCATTATTCTAACTATAACAGAGTATGAAGAAGGAGGAAAGTGCTGAGGTGTGTGAGCTTTGGTCATCTAGGTGGGATGGGAAGCCACCAGGCAGCGACCTATTCTGATATGTTTTAACAAGATTACTCCGCGTGTTGTGTGGAAAGTGCAAGTGGTAATGCCAAAGCAGAGGCAAGAAGACCAACTAAGATGTTACTGCAGTGGTTCAGGAGACGGATGATGGGGGTGCCTGGGCTTTGGGAGAATAGCTTAGCTTCTCTGTGGCTCAGAGGCTCACCATAAAATAAAGTTAATATTGCAGGGCTGTACTGAGTTAGCAACCACACACGTAGAAGATTCAGTACAGTTCCTAATTCCAAATAGTGCTCAAGAAATAGTAGCTATCATTTTCATTGTGCTTTAAAGTTCAAGTTTTTTTTAAATACATTTATTTATTTATTTTTGGCTGCGTTGGGTCTTTGTTGCTGGACGCGGGCTTTCTCTAGTTGCGGTGAGCGGGGGCTACTCTTGTTGAGATGCACGGACTTCTCGTTGCAGTGGCTTCTCTTGTTGCAGAGCACGGGCTCTAGGCACTTGAGCTTCAGTCGTTGTGGCACGTGGACTCTAGAGTGCAGGCTCAGTAGTTGTGACTCACGGGCTTAGTTGCTCCGCGGCATGTGAGATCTTCCCGGACCAGGGCTCCAACCCGTGTCCCCTGCATTGGCAGGTGGATTCTTAACCCCTGTGCCACCAGGGAAGTCCAAGTTCAAGTTTTAATTTTAAAAAACAAGAGCATTTAAGAAGTAGAAGAAATGTTAAGGATTAAGAAAATAAAGCCCAATGAGGAGAAGCAACTGTCCCCAGGACACCCTGTTATTTAGTTAGCAGATAGATATCAAGCGGTACACCAAAGGAAGTGAGGAGAAAGAGCCATTTCCGATGGGTATCCTTACAGTAACCAGATCAGGCAGCTCAGAGCCCAATGGGAAGGCAGGGGAGGGAAAAGCTCATGCTGGCAAGCAGGTAGGCTCTGTGGTGAGGTCTGGTGAGGGGACTTGCAGCAGGGATCCAAAGATCTGTTTTCAAATCCTATTACTTACTCACTATGTGATTTTGGACAAGTCATTTAATCTCCTTTTACCCCGTTTATTTCTGTTAAAAAGGGGCATAATATCCCATTCCACAAGGGTGTCATGAAGCTAAAATGAGAAAATGTAAGTTTTCTTGTAAATTGCCAAGTCTATAAAGTTAGGTATTATGCCCCTTGTCCCAAGCAGCCTACTTTCCATTCTTCTCCAATCTTTAAAGGCATGGAACGTGCTGATTTTCACTTGTAGAGCAAATCTCATCTTTTCACAAGGGTTTTAGACTGAGTGACAGCCTTCTGATATCCCTGTGTAGATAGTGGGTCGAGCAATATTCACCAATTTCTACTTCTGAGTACATCAATATTTTCTTTCAAAAGCTGACATTCAAACACAAAATGCGCTCCAGTAATATGGCTCTGGGTTTTTATTTCTCCAAGCTTTTTTCTGCTTGCAAATTTATTTGTTAGAAACTGGAACTCAGATGCAATAAAAATAACTGTACTCTCCAAAAAGATAAAATAGATCTGAAGCTATATGCAACTGGGAATTATTTATAACAAAGTCTGTTTATGGAATTATTTATAACAAAGATAGTCAAGGCTGTATTTAGCTGAGTAGCACATATATGCCTTATGTAACAGAGTTTGGAGAGGCATTAAAGTTCATTAAAGAGTTTTGAGGCCAGATGAATGGTATAAGTCAATGCTACTATCACCCAAAATGTCAAAGCTAAAATAATCATCGTAGCAGTCAACGTTCACACACGGGAGCTACAATATGTCAGCTTGTGGATGGCTTATCTGATTAGTAAGCTCCAGCTACCTGCTCTGAATACAACACAACACTCTCCCTCCCTCCCTCTTTGTTTTCAAGAGATCTCAGCTGTGAGTATATCAAATGCTGTCTAGAATCAGGCTCACCTTCTCCCAGGGGAGAGTCCACTGTCTGTCTTCTCTACAGAGGCCTGTATAGAAATAAATCAGCCATTCAATATGCCTACTCAGATGAAGGCCTCTTCCCTGAGGGCTGACCTCAATCCCACAATGAATGGGGAACAGATTAGCATATCACGAATCCCAGAGCACCAGGCATAGTCTGATAAACAAAAAGAAATTAGAAACACAGGAGTAGGACACAAAAGCCAAGACAAATTAATGCTTTATGTGTGTTAATGTTTACCTTTGCTTAAATAAAGAGTTTTGAGACATGTGGTGAGTCATCTGTAAATAAATGTCTAGTTAGACGATGGGGTGGAGGCGGGGATGTTCATTTAATAGGAGAGATTTAGATTTCACAGGTGAGAACTTTAGAATCACTAAAAATAAAGATGACTTCCTCTCACCATTAAACTTTTATTATCTATTGGTTTTGGTTTTAGTCAGGGCTCTATTATAGTGTAGGTATATGTATAGCTGAAACGATAAACAGACTAAAATGAGACTAAAGATTAGCAAGAACTGCAGGAATCAACAGTGGTCAGGGGAACAAGCTAAATGATTAGATGAAGGTCAGCAAAGCCCAGAACGTGGAAAAACCTATAGGACATATGACATGGATTTTCCAGTAAATAAAATAGAAGAAAAAAATAAAAAGAGGAAAGGGAAATCTGTAGAATAAAAGAGACATGAGACATATCGACCAAATGCAATGTGTGGAACTTGTTTGGATCTTGCCTTAAATAAATAAATGTTTAAAAGAAGTTATGAGACAATTGGGGATATTTGAACACTGGACATTTGATGAAATAAAGCCTTATTTGTAGAGATATATACCGAATATATATATATATATATATATATATATATATATATATATATATATAATGATATGTCTAGGATTTGGTTCAAAATATGCAATGTTATTGATTTTCCATAGTTAATAATTATTAAGGTTGGGAGATGGGTACATGGGGATTCTTTATATTATCCTCTCTCCTTTTGTTTATGTTTGAAATTATCCATAATAAAACTTTTTTTTTAATGAACAGGATCTGAATAATAAAACAAAAATTATTCTTGTTAGAAATACACTATAGTACTTCTACACATTCTTATTATATAAGGACACTGTAAAAGTCCAATCAAAGTTCAAGAACATAGAAGCTCTTTTATGAATGAATAGGCATAAAGCACTTAAAATGATGCTGTATACAGTACATGATAAGTGTTCAATATTTTTCTTAAATGTAGCAGGTCTAAATCTTAGCCTGTAATTGCAAGCATATAAGAAACAGCATTATTTTTCTACAGCAGAACATAATCTCTCTTTTTTTTTTTGCGGTACGCGGGCCTCTCACTGTTGTGGCCTCTCCCGTTGCGGATGCGCAGGCTCAGCAGCCATGGCTCACTGGCCCAGCCACTCCGTGGCATGTGGGGTCCTCCCGGACAGGGGCACGAACCCGTGTCCCCTGCATCAGCAGGCGGACCCTCAACCACTGCGCCACCAGGGAAGCTCCATAATCTCTTTTTAAATTCCACTTTCTACTAGGGTGGTAGAAAAAAAAATCTCAGTCAATTCTAAGATCCTCCCAAATTTTCACCTGTATTTTACCTAAATAGCAGAGGCATCTATAGAATCAAGTTCTGGAGTTGTGGGCACAGGGTTCAGGGGTTAGGCTATCTGAAGCTTAATGTGTTCTATTCACACTTATCATCTTCTAAGATATCCACCATCCCATGTGACCCACTCACCTTTGCGTTCCCTTTTCTCTATCCTTGGCTTGGGTGGATCTCTAATCTACTTCCAGGCCATTCTAGGTCCTTGGAACTCATACTGCTGCTCCCACTACAGTGGGCCATCCCTGAGACTCTCTAAGGCCATTCCTCTCTGGGGTTTTCCTACTTTCTGAGGCTACCTGGGACACAAGACACTAATGTCTTCTTTTGAACCTCACAAACCCAGTTGGAGTCTTGCCCAGCTTCATCCCCGTCCACCATTCCCCAGTCCAGACTGAGCCCAGGGAGCTGTTGCAGGGCCCCCTTTATTCAAGACCCACCCAAACAATTTCCCTATCATTTCTCTTTGACACAGGCTTCTCCTGCAGCCTGGGAAGCCCTTGCTCTTACTCAGCTGTACTACCTTACATAATTTTTTGTGCCCTTTTAAAGCTCAAGTGCTGGAAAAGGTGTGTTTTTCTCTGCTTTCTCCTATCATCTTCCCTCTCTGAGGCAATGCTTAGAGACAGAGTAACTGACGAAATGGAGAAAGGAAATAAATAATGGGGGAATATGTCCATAAGTATGTCAGTTATTTTTCCTTCCATTCCAACAATGCATGAATGGAAAAAGTACACAGCTGAGTTACTTAACCTTTTCAAAGTCCCATAATGAGTTAAGACAGCCTTGGCTATATTTCGGAACATCCAGAATGAAAATCATACTGAGTGGTCACCCTTGACTCAGCCCCCAAAAAAACAGATGAACTCCCAATGTGGGCTTACAGGTTCAAAAGAGATTTCCCCCTTCAGTATTTTCCAAAAAGACATAAAATTGATCCCAAGAGAACTTGTAAAAGCTAACAAGCTCAAACCCAGAGAAATTCACCAATTGCTGCACTTCAAATTTGAGATGAAGGTTCAAGTTTTCAGGAAAGCCTTTTTTTGAAAACAAAACAGAAGCTAATAAAAGTAAAATTTGTGCTTTTAGTTCTGAGTCATCCCATCCTGCTGTACATTTGGAAATCGTGCCATGCTGGTGGTTTCATTTATTAATCTGTTCGTTCATACATTCAGTAACATTTGTATCAATGTGCCAGGCACCGTGCTAGGAACCCAGTTACAGCTAAGATTGAGGTTGTTGGAAGATTACATATCTTCAGTATGTATAGGGTTTTGTTGCCTGATCCAAATTGACCAGTCTGTGAATATGAATTTGAAAAATGATTAAACCAGGGTTCTGGCCAGAAACATCAGTTATTATGGGCTAAGGGATGTGTAGTTAGGAGACGTGTGACTAAGAAAAAAAAAAACATTAACAGTGGCTTTCAGCTGAACAGGAAGGGACTAGAATGAAAAGCCCCTTTATTAGCACAGTGATGGGAGTGTATTGTGCCATCTGAGTATCAGATTAAATGCCGCTGCGTTATTACTGGTCTAATGAATTTTAAAAGTATCATTCTAACACAAATCCGGTGAGCGACAAAGATAAAGAAATTCTGCTGCCATAGCTGAAAACACTGTCACTACCAGGGAACTTTATAAACCAGCCTACACTCAGACTGGATTATACTTTGGACCCATTAGAAGCTCCCTCCTCAAAACAAACATCTGTTTGAACCCAAGTTAAGGACCAAGAGAAAAAGCACTAATTGTAATCTAACAGTTAAGGGACCAAAAGGTCACGTATTCACCTTACTTCACAGCCTCACATATTCCCAGAATTTCCAGTTCACTGAAAGAAATTAATTACTTTTTTTCTTATATATCATGTATTTTCTCTACCAGTATGATAGGCTGATACTTGCTTTGTTCAGTTTCTATTAATTAGTGATAATTATGGGGCTTATAGCCAGTTGAATTAGGTCATTGGTTAAAAAGAAAGGTCCTCATAGAAATTACTGGGGTTTCTTCTTGCTATGGCATAATGCTATTACTTTTCAAACAGTTACGGGGTCAAAGCTACTTCCGTAGGAAATTTAAACAAAGTGGCTATTCAGGTGAGCTTTCTTCTGGGGTTTGGTGACTTTGAAAATTCAGTATATAAAAGAAAAACAAGAAGTGCCCTTTCTCAAATACTATAGTATAAGGATTACCCCCATTTTATAGACACACTTCTATTCAAACCTCACTTTTGAGATGAAAGCTATATCTATGCAAATTTACATAGGGAAATGTATAAATGTAGAAAGAAACATCTTCATCGACTAGGAGCCATAAAACCCTTCTCTGTGGTGTTTGTGAGTATTGGGGACCCGTGTTCCAGGCTGCACCAGTGGAACCACAGATGCCTGATGGAGGGCACAGGGTTTGCTGACTCAGGGTCTTCCTCTCTCCACCAAATTAGGTACCTGCCACAGTCCCAGGGCTTAATTGCAGGTCTAACTGGTTAATATTTAGGTAACTCTATATAAAATATTATTAATAAACACTATAATCATAGCCTTCAACCCAGTGGCTAAAATGCAATAGATTATTTTGTCTTCCATTTTTCCAGTTAACTCGGATTTATGGCTTTCTTCCACTTTTGCACTTGGCTATTTTTTCCCTGTAAAAGCAGCAACTCTGCCTCAAGCTTCACACTCTTCAAATTTTTCACTAGTAATTATGAACGTCTAATGAAAGTGATCTTAAGATAGAGTTTAAATTCATAAACTGGAAATAGTCTTTTGAATGTTTCCAGGCTTAATTGGAGAGAGATTAGACCTTATGACTTTATTCTTCCTCCTGAATCTATTTGTAGAGTCAGAAAAGGCTTAACATTCTGGTTTTCCAGCATATGCACCAAGTACATCTTTCCCTGTCTTCCAAATCTTTGTAAACTGATGGAGCAACAGAATCCACATTTATATCACACCTGATGATGAGTATGGCCTTACCTGGTTGTGTCTTCATCACCTGCAGTTCCTAGATCTTCTCAGTGTAGTTGGATGGTAGTTTCCTCATACTGCTTTAGGGTTGGTGATGCACAGAAAACCAACTTCCATGGCTGGAATAGAAATTCTGGCCACCTGAAGGTTAAAACTCGACTCCTTTCTCATCATCTGTATGGAAGTAATCAGATACCCCTATCTTCCACAAACTCCGGCATGCCGCAGTGTGCCACCTGGTCTCTTTTTTATGAGTCAGTTTGAACAGTGTGGGTTAAGAGAGATTAAGTCAGCCAAGTTGATCCGTTGCTGAGGGTGGTATAATTATTGCTTCTCCCTTCCTCACATCTGTCATTGCATTCGACCCTGCCAAAGTTCAAATGAATAAAGAAATAAGATACAGGAGACACCAAAATGGCTTTAGATGTGTGGCAAGACAGACTTGCCAAAATCCTTCCTTTACTAAAAGATTTATCCACGAAGTCACAGACATAGATATGCAACCTTAGTCTCTGCAATAGGAACAAGCCCTGTCTGTAACTTATAACACAGAGGACGACAGATGGACACACCTTTTGGAGGTTGGCAGCTCTGAAGAAAAGGGAGAGAAAGACTGAGTGAGGTATGCTCAGTTCCATCACCAAATTCACTGATTAGGTGAGTCTTCCTCCTTCCCTGAGGAGGAAGTGAAGGGGCAGAAGTTGACTGTGTTCTTTTCTTCTGGATGGCGGAATGGAAATTCCTTTCTCTCTATGAGCACATGAGCAGTGAGGACAAAGCGTTCACCCCTAGCACAGTCAGAAATGCTGGAAGAGTCCAAGGAAAGGAGCAGGCACATTGGTTGTGTTGCTTAGGCCATCCTGCCAAGATAGGTTTAACTGGGTCCCATGGGTAAGGAGGGGGCAGAGCCACAAATGGATCATCTCTGGTCGTTCTCCTGGCCAGTGGTGTCTTAGCAATGACTAAGTGTCTTTCCTTCTCTCTCTTTCTTCCATGCTAGGCTTGTAAAACTCATGAAGGCCTAGGCCAAGATGACTCTTTCTCAAGGAACAATCTCAAGCTTTCAAGGGCAGTTTTAACCATCCTGGTTCTCACTCTCCCATCCCCATCCCACCCCAATTCAAAGGGCTAGCCAACAATGTCTGGAGCAGACCCTGCATCCCTGAGCAAAACTGATGGATGGGCCATGACCAAGATGTCAGGCAGAGGCAAGAGGTCTAAACCCCCGTCCTGGCCCTGACCCATCTGGGTGTTGCTAGAAGTAGCCTAAAGTGAAAAAAAATAATAAGTTTCTTAGGTTAACCTATAAAGTACTGTACTTCTCCTTCTTATCCAAACAGCATTCAAGTTTTCTTGATAGTTTTAGAAGTCAACTATCTTTAGAACAAGGAGTAGTTTCTCTTCCCCCCCAAAAAAAAGACAAATTGAAAACTGAGAGGAACATTTTCAGAGAAGTAAATCATGCTTACAATCTCAAGGTTTGTTTTTTTTTTAATCTACTTAGTTATAAAGATGGCTATATGTGTATTTGTAGATACATATATAATCTGGTATATTTATTTGCCTTGAATTAGACAGGGTTCTTAGTAAAAACAACAGAATGCATTCTGGCTAGTTTATGTAGAAATATCCCTTTAAAAAGGATATTGAAGGATATTGGGTAGTTCATTGTGTACCAGAGGCCATGCAGTCAGGGACAAGACTCAAACCACACTATAGGGGCTTCTCCAGTGAAGATGCCAGAGTTCACACCATTAGAGATGGAGACCAGATGTAAGGAATGCTGCCATGACTGCTGTTTAAATGTGGGATGTTTCTAACACCATGCTCACCAATAGCCCCATTCTTTACTGTATCTGAAGTTTATTTTCTTCATTTCTAAATAAGAGGTTTGCATGAATAGGACTGGGTCAGTATCACATGCCCAAACCTTAGCTGCAAGGAAAGCTAGAAGAGTAACTTGAGGAAGAGGGACTTACAATGTGGAAATTCTCCAAGCAAAGAAAGAGTGGTTCAGATGTATGTGACCCCAAACATAAATAGTGTTGACTTCAGTCCACCGCTTGATTGTTCAACAGTGATTACAAACCAGTCCATTCTAAACCTACAATTCCCAACTCTTCATTTTAAGAGCCAGACATACTCCTCTTCTTCATGCCATACCCTTCCCCTAACAAGAATCAGGATTTGTCCATAACTGACTCCCCAGATCTATACTCAATTATCCTCTTTCCTCATTCCTTTCCACTACTGAATGACTACATGGCTCCCTGATGTTGTGAGTTTGCTAATCCAAAAGACTGTTATTTTTTTCTACTGTTATTACCTTGAGATTTGAGAGGGGTGGAATTAATTCTGATATTCAATAACATCATATATATGAAAAAATAAAAAATAGGAGACTCTTAAGTGTAGGAGGATAATAAATTCAGAGGGAAGATTAGGACACAAAATATTATGCACGTATTTTTATATATTTGCTAGAGATGGGCCACAAATTTGGCTCTAATATTTCTAGTGGTCAAAAGAAAGTGAGAAATCCAATCAGTTACAAGACTTAGAATACTCCATAAGATAAAGTAAAAGGAAAACTAAATGTTCCACAGAAGAATAGTTTCCTTGATTTTGAGACTCCTACAGCCATAAAATATCTTCATAATATTCCTACTGAAATACGTACATTTATGATTTTCACACCACTATTTATGATAGGGTGTCTTAAAATGCTAATTCTGAAAAAAAAATCTACAAAAAAGCAAAATAACCCAGTATCAGTATGTTGCTCTCTGTAGCTTAATCTAAGGACAAAATTTGAACTCTAAATGGCGGTGTTTGAACTAAGTATCCTGGAAACTCTTGAATTCCAGGGAGATGCTTCCAGGGCTACCCTGGTTGGGGAAGGAGGGCTGAGTCTGAGGGATCCAGGATTTTATCATAATTTATTATCTTTTAATGTATTCTTGGATTTAATTTGCTACTTTTGATGAGGATTTTTGCATCTATGTTTATGAGGGATATTGGTCTATAGTTTTCTTTGCTTGTAGTGTCTTTTTCTGAATGCTGCTGGCCTTATAAAATGAGTTGGGATGTATTCCCTCCTCTTCTATTTTCTGGTAGACATTGTATAGAATTATTATTATTTCTTCCTTAAATATTTGATAGAATTCACTGTTGCCATTGCCTAATATTTCTCACTTCTTTGTCCAAGCCTCACCTGGGTAAGGTTGACACATAAAATACAGAATTCCAGGTTAAATTTGAATTTTAGATAAATGACAAATAGTTTTTAAATATGTTTGTCCCATGCAATATTTGAGTTAAAATTGTATTAAAATATTATTCATTGTTTATCTGAAATTCAAACTTAACTTACTCAAGAGAATTGAAAGCATGTGTTCACACAAAAACTTGCACATGAATGTTCATAGTAGCATTATTCTTAATAACCAAACCATGGAAACAACCCAAATGTCTATCAACTGATGAATGGTAAACAAAATGTGCTATATCCATATAATACAATATTATCAGCCATAAAAAGTAAGGAAGGGGGCTTCCCTGGTGGCACAGTGGTTAAGAATCTGCCTGCCAATGCAGGGGACATGGGTTTTAGCCCTGGTCCAGGAAGATCCCACATGCTGCAGAGCAACTAAGCCGGTATGCCACAACTACTGAGCCTGCGCTCTAGAGCCCACGAGCCACAACTACTGAGCCCACATGCCACAACTACTGAAGCCCGCACACCTAGAGCCCGTGCTCTGCAATGAGAGAAGCCACCACAATGAGAAGCCCGCTCACCACAATGAAGAGTAGCCCCCACTTGCCACAACTAGAGAAAGCCTGCTCACAGCAATGAAGACTCCACACAACCAAAAATTTAAAAAAAGAAGAAAAAAAGTAAGGAAGTACTGATTCATGCTATAACATAAATGAACTTTAAAAACATTATACTAAGGTGAAAGAAATCGATGCAAAAGGCTGCATATTGTATGATTTATAGGAAATGTCCAGAATAGGGAAACCCATGAAGACAGAAAAAAAAATAGTTTTGCTGGGGACAAGAGAAAAAGGAGAATGGAGAGTGATTCCTAGTGGGTATGAGGTTTCTTTGGGGGGGTGATGAAAATATTCTAGAATTAAATAGTAGTGATGGTCACACTTTGTAAATATACTGAAAACTACTGCATTGCACACTTTAAAAAGCTGAATTTTATCTCAATAAAAAATATACAATAAAAGTCTTAATTGGGCATCATCCTTATTTGTTAAATCAGGGTGCATCTGATGAGTGAAACTTAAGTTATATACCTCTGCATTCTAGCTGCAAGAGAATCTGGGAAGTGTTGCTTTGGGGCTCACAATGTGAAAAACTATCAAAATGTAGAGAGAGTGTTTGAAAAATGTTGAAGAGTCTCAAATGGCAGATGTTTACTACAGATGCTGAAGTAAAACTGCCTGGGTTTGAATGTCATGTCTGCCACTTACCAGCTGTGAGACTAGAGGTTATATAACCAACTTTGTCAGTTTCCTACTACATACAATTCGTCAATACCAGCATTGAAGTTGTTTTCTAACCCTGTTTACCACAGTGTTCTCCCCTGCAGTCTTTGTTTACGAGAACAACCAGAGGGATCATGTTAGATTGTGTCACTTCTTTGCTCAAAACTCTTCAAGGGTTTCCCAGGTTACTGGGAGTAAACGGACAGGGACTTATAGGAGGAGGAACTTTTGGGAGTGGAATCAAAGCTGAGAAGAACAAGGACAATAGAGGTAAAGGAAAGAGAAGTACAGATAAAAGTGGTGGAGGGAAGAGAACCAGGAGATCTCAGAAAACAAACCATCATATTTTCTAAACTCTATATGAAAAATAGTAAACAAACAGAAGAGGGAGATCTGTGATGTTAGGAAGTCTATTTCAAACTAATTTTAAATAAAAATGAGCCACAGAAAGGATTTGAGATCAAATCCTAAGCAAAGTTATTCCAAGTACAAAGAGAATTAAGGAACAGAAAAAATCTTGCAGTCACAATATTTAGTGACTTTAAAATAAATTAAAACTGTAACCTATTTTTTCAAAACAGGCTAAAATACATTAAGAACAGAATATAATACATGAAAGAACAACATAAATTAGAAGTAGCAAAACACAAAAATGAGATGACAGAACTCAATATGAGGATTAAAAGAAAAAATTGTTTTAGACATGAAGTGTAAACTGGAAAGAACACAGAAGCATATGAACACAATAAATAATGTCTTAAAAGAAGTTGAAGGTGAAAAAAAGAAAAAGGTTAAAAATCAAAAAGATATGAAGAAGAGAAAGTAGAAATACTTGAAACAGGCAAAAAAGATCTATACAGATAATAGGAACAACTAAAGAAAAAAATCAATGCAAGAGAAGAAATACTAAAAGCTGTAATTCAAGAAAAATATTATTGGAATAAAGAATGATTTGAAAGTATATAAAGAAAGAGCACACAGTTGAGACTATCAACTCAACCCAATACTCATATGCTAAAAATTACTGGATTTTAGAGTAAAAGAAAAAAACAAAATCTTTGGACATCTAGCCAAAGAGAGCAAGTGCCTTATAAAGGAATGAAAATTAGATTATCTTCAGACTTTTCAGCAATGACACTTCATGCCACAAGAAATTTGAGCAACAGGGCGGAGTCAAGATGGCGGACTAGGAGGAAATGGAATTCACATCGCCTCACAACTAGGGCACCTACCAGGCACCGGTGGGGGGCCACAGACACCTAAGGGGATGGGAGGAATCCCCAGCAACTGGGTAGGATAGGGGGCATGGGGGGGGGAGTGAAGGGGGAGGAGAAGTGGAGGCAGGATGGGACTGGTGCCCCTGAGGGGTGGCTGGGGAGAGGAAGGGATCCCACGTGGGAAGGGGTAAATTGAGGGACCATTGGGAGGGCTGAGGATCAAAAGGGAGCGTGGCCAGGTTTCCACTGCCCACTTGGGCCCGGAGGAACCTGCTGAGATCCCAGGACTGATCCTCTGCCCACCTAGGCCCCCTCCAGCTGCACGGGTCCTGAGGGAGTGGGAGGGAGGGAAGGGGGAGCAAACCTAAAGTCTGGACCTCCAGGATGGCACCCCTGAGGTGTGGATGGGGAAGGGGAGGAGTTCCTACACCCAGGGGGACCTACCCAAGGTTAGGGGTCCAGCAGCGATGGCGGAGACCCTGGGGGAGATGGTGGGGGAGGGGCATGAAGGAACGGAAGGGAATGTGGCCACTGCTTTCCCTGTCCACTTAGGCACAGGGAAGCTTGCTGGACTCCCAGGCCTAATCCTCTGCTCTCAGAGCCTCCCTCCTGCTGCACAGAGCCCAAGCCCCACCCCTACACCCCCACCCAGGGCGCTATCTTTACACTCAGAGACCCCTTCTGAGACCCCCTCCAATGCTCTGGGCCCCACCCCTACACCCCCACCCAGGGCGCTATCTTTACACTCAGAGACCCCCTCTGAGACCCCCTCCAATGCTCTGGGCCTAAACCCCTCCAATGCTCAGGGCCCTACCTCCAAACTCCTGAACTCCACAGTCCAGAGGCCCTTTCCACAGGCTGCCGCTCCCCTTCTGCGTAGGTCCTAAGCAGAGGCCCCACTCCCAGGGACTTTTCTGGCTAGGTGGGTCCTGAGCCTAGGTCCCCCCACACCCTAAACCCTGCCCCTGCCTAAATTCCACCCCCAGCCTAAACTCTGCCCCCATAGCCAAGGCTTTTTTTTTTCTTTTCTTTTATTTTCTCTTCTTTTAGATTGGCATTCTGTTTTACCTTGTTGATTCATTATTGTTGATTCTTTTATATTTTTATTTCTCCTAACAAATCTTTTATTTTCCTTATTTTATTTTATTCCTTATATTTTGTTATTGTTATCTCCTTTTGGCTTGCTCTCCCCCCCCCCCTTTTTTTTCTTTTTTCTGTTGTGGTTTGATTTTACCTTGTGGCAGTTGTTTCAATTATACTTTTATTTTTCCTAATATACTTTTTATCTTTCTAATTTTATTTTTTTCTTTATTCTTTGATATTGTACTGCTCCTTTTTTTCTTCTTTTTTTTTTTTTTTTTTTTTTTTTACTGTGCCATGAAGCTTGTGGGATCGTGGTTCCCAGGCCAGAGGTCAGGACCAAGCTCCTGTGGTGGGAGCTCTGAGTCCAAACCACTGGATGAACAGAGAATCTCAGACCCCAGGGAATATCAATTTGAGTGAGGTCTCCCAGAGGTCCTCATCTCATCACCAAGACCCAGCTCTATCAAACTGCCTGCAAACTCCAGTGCTGGAAGTCTCAGGCCAAACAAGCAGTAAGACAGGAATAAAGCACCACCCATCAAAAAAAAAAATGAAAAGACAAAAAAATATGTTACAGACGAAGGAGCAAGGTAAAAACCTTCAAGACCAAATAACTGAGGATGAAATAGGTAACCTACCTGAAAAAGAATTCAGAGTAATGATAGTAAAAATGATCCAAAATCGTGGAAACACAATGGAGAAAATACAAGAAACAATTGAAAAGGATCTAAAAGAACTAAAGAGCAAACAGACAGTGATGAACAACACAATTACTGAAATTAAAAATACTCTAGAAGGAATCAATATCAGAATAACTGAGGCAGAAGGACGGATAAGTGAGCTGGAAGATAAAATGGTGGAAATAACTACCAGGGGGCAGGATAAAGATAAAGGAATGAAAAGAATTGAGGACAGTCTCACAGACCTCTGGGACAACATTAAATGCACCAACATTCGAATTATAGGGGTCCCAGAAGACGAAGAAGAAAAAAAAAAGGTCTGAGAAAATCATTGAAGAGTTATAGTCGAAAACTTCCCCAATATGGGAAAGGAAATAGTTGATCAAGTCCAGGAAGCACAAAGAGTCCCATACAGGATAAACCCAAAGAGAAACACGCCAAGACACATTAAATTATCAAAAATTAAATACACAGAAAAAAATACTAAGGCAGCAAGGGAAAAGCAACATATATCATACAAGGGAATCCACATAAGGTTAACAGCTGATCATTCAGCAGAAATACTGCAAGCCAGAAGGGAGTGGCAGGACATATTTAAAATGATGAAGGGGAAAAATCTACAACCAAGATTACTCTACCCAGCAAGGATCTCATTCAGATTTGACAGAGATATTAAAAACTTTACAGACAAGAAAAAGCTAAGAGAATTCAGCACCACCAAACCAGATTTACAACAAATGCTACAGGAACTTCTCTAGGCAGGAAACACAAGAGAAGGAAAAGACCTACAAAAACAAACCCCAAACAATTAAGAAAATGGTAATAGGAACATACATATCAATAATTACCTTAAATGTAAATGGATTAAATGCTGCAACCAAAAAACCTAGACTTGCTGAATGGATACAAAAACAACACCTGTACATATGCTGCCCACAAGAGACCCATTTCAGACCTAGGAACACATACAGATTGAAAGTGAGGGGATGGGAAAGAAATTGCATGAAAATGGAAATCAAAAGGAAGCTGGAGTAGCAATTCTCATATCAGACAAAATATACTTTAAAATAAAGACTATTACAAGAGACAAAGAAGGACACTACATAATGATCAACGGATCAATCCAAGAAGAAGATATAACAACTGTAAATATTTATGCACCCAACAAAGGAGCACCTCAATACATAAGGCAAATGCTAAAAGCCTAATTAAAGGGGAAATCCACAGTAGCACAATAATAGTAGGGGACTTTAACACCTCACTTTCACCAATGGGCAGATCATCCAAAATGAAAATAAATAAGGAAACACAAACTTTAAATGACACACTAAACAAGATGGACTTAATTGATATTTATAGGACATTGCATCCTAAAACAACAGAATACACTTTCTTCTCAAGTGCTCATGAAACATTCAGCAGGATAAACCATATCTTGGGTCACAAATCAAGACTTGGTAAATTTAAGAAAATTGAAATTATATCAAGCAAATTTTCCAACCACAACGCTATGAGAGTAGATATCAATTACAGGGAAAAAAAACTGTAAAAAACACAAAGACATGGAAGCTAAACAATATGCTACTAAATAACCAAGAGATCACTGAAGAAATCAAAGAGGAAATCAAAAAATACCTAGAGACAAATGACAATGAAAACATGATGACCCAAAACCTATGGGATGCAGCAAAAGCAGCTCTAGGAGGGAAGTTTATAGCAATACAGTCTGCCTGAAGAAACAAGAAAAATCTCAAATTAACAACCTAACCTTATACCTAAAGCAAATAGAGAAAGAAGAACAACAACAACAAAAAAACCCCAAAGTCAACAGAAGGAAAGAAATCATAAAGATCAGATCAGAAATAAATGAAAAAGAAATGAAGGAAACAATAGCAAGATCAATAAAACTAAACGTTGGTTCTTTGAGAAGATAAACAAAATTGATAAACCATTAGCCAATCTCACCAAGAAAAACAGGGAGAAGACTCAAATCAACAGAATTAGAAATGAAAAAGGAGAAGTAACAACTGACATGGCAGAAATACAAAAGATCATGAGGGATTACTGCAAGCAACTTTATGCCAATAAAATGGACAGCCTGGAAGAAATGGACAAATTCTTAGAAAAGCACAACCTTCCGAGACTGAAACAGGAAGAAATAGAAAATATAAACAGACCAATCAAAATCACTGAAATTGAGACTGTGATTAAAAATCTTCCAACAAACAAAAGCCCAGGACCAGATGGCTTCACAGGCGACTTCTATCAAACATTTAGAGAAGAGCTAACATCTATCCTTCTCAAACTCCTCCAAAATATAGCAGAGGAAGAAACACTCCCAAAATCATTCTACAAGGCCACAATCACCCTGATACCAAAACCAGACAAAGGTGTCACAAAAAAGAAAACTACAGGCTAATATCTCTGATGAACATAGATGCAAAAATCCTCAACAAAATACTAGCAAAAAGAATCCAACAGCATATTAAAAGGATCATACACCATGATCAAGTGGGGTTTATCCCAGGAATGCAAGGATTCTTCAATATATGCAAATCAATCAATGTGATAAACCATATTAAGAAATTGAAGGATAAAAACCATATGATAATCTCAATAGATGCAGAAAAAGTTTTGACAAAATTCAACACCCATTTATGATAAAAACCCTCCAGAAAGTAGGCAGAGGGAACTTACCTCAACATAATAAATGCCATATATGACAAACCCACAGCCAACATTGTTCTCAATGGTGAAAAACTGAAAGCATTTCCACTAAGATCAGGAAAAAGACAAGGTTGCCCACTCTCACAACTATTATTCAACATAGTTGTGGAAGTTTTAGTCATGGCAATCAGAGAAGAAAAAGAAATTAAAGGAATCCAAATCAGAAAAGTAAAGCTGTCACTGTTTGTAGATGACATGATACTATACATAGAGAATCCTAAAGATGCTACCAGAAAACTACTAGAGCTAATCAATGAATTTGGTAGAGTAGCAGGATACAAAATTAATGCACAGAAATCTCTTTCATTCCTATACACTAATGATGAAAAATGTGAAAGAGAAATTAAGGAAACACTCTCATTTACCACTGAAACAAAAAGAATAAAATACCTAGGAATAAACCTACCTAAGGAGACAGAAGACCTGTATGTAGAAAACTATAAGACATTGATGAAAGAAATTAAAGATGATACAAACAGATGGAGATATATACCATGTTCTTGGACTGGAAGAATCAACTTTGTGAAAATGACTATATTACCCAAACCAATCTACATATTCAGTGCAATCTGTATCAAACTACTAATGGCATTTTTTACAGAACTATAACAAAAAATTTCACAATTTGTATGGAAACACAAAAGACCTCGAATAGCCAAAGCAATCTTGAGAAAGAAAAATGGAGCTGGAGGAATCAGGCTCCTGGACTTCAGACTATACTACAATGATACAGTAATCAGGACAGTATGGTTCTGACACAAAAACAGAAATACAAATCAATGGAACAGGATACAAATCCCAGAGATAAACCCACGCATATATGCTCACCTTATCTTTGATAAAGGAGGCAAGAGTATACAGTGGAGAAAAGACAGCCTCTTCAATAAGTGGTGCTGGGAAAGCTGGACAGCTACATGTAAAAGAATGAAATTAGAACACTCCCTAACACCATATGCAAAAATAAACTCAAAATGGATTAAAGACCTAAATGTAAGGCCAGACACTATAAAACTCTTAGAGGAAAATACAGGCAGAACACTCTATGACATAAATCACAGCAAGATCCTTTTTGACCCACCTCCTAGAGAAATGGAAATAAAAATAAAAATAAACAAATGGGACCTAATGAAACTTAAAAGCTTTTGCACAGCAAAGGAAACCATAAAAAAGATGAAAAGACAACCCTCAGAATGGGAGACAATATTTGCAAACAAAGCAACTGACAAAGGATTAATCTCCAAAATATACAAGCAGCTCATGCAGCTTAATATCAAAAAAACAAACAACCCAATCCAAAAATGGGCAGAAGACCTAAATAGACATTTCTCCAAAGAAGACATACAGATGGGTAAGAAGCACTTGAAAAGCTGTTCAACATCACTGATTATTAGAGAAATGCAAATCAAAACTACAATGAGGTATCACCCCACACCAGTTAGAATGGGCATCCTCAGAAAATCTACAAACAACAAATGCTGAAGAGGGTGTGGAGAAAAGGGAACCCTCTTGCACTTTTGTTGGGAATGTAAATTGATACAGCCACTATGGAGAACAGTATGGACATTCCTTAAAAAACTAAAAATAGAATTACCATATGACCCAACAATCCCACTACTGGGCATATACCCTGAGAAAACCATAATTCAAAAATTGTCGTGCACCGCAATGTTCATTGCAGCACTATTTACAATAGCCAGTACATGGAATCAACCTAAGTGTCCATCGACAGACGAATGGATAAAGAAGATGTGGTGTATATAAAAATGGTTCTGATGAACCTACAGCCAGGACAGGAATAAAGACACAGACATAGAGGATCGAGTTGAGGACATGGGGAGGGGGAAGTGTAAGCTGGGATGAAGTGAGAGAGTAGCACTGACATATATACACTACTAAATGTATAGTAGATAGCTAGTGGGAAGCAGCTGCATAGCACAGGGAGATCAGCTCTGCTCTGTGCTTTGCAACCACCTAGAGCGGTGGGATAAGGAGAGTGTGAGGGAGATGCCAGAGGGAGGGGATATGGGGATATACGTATGCTTATAGCTGATTCAATTTGTTATACAGCAGAAACTAACACAACACTGTAAAGCAATTATACTCCAATAAAGATGTTAAAAAATTCATTAATTAATTAATTTTTAAAAAAAAGAAATTTGAGTAACACATTTAAGATACTCAGAGAAAGGGAATGTGAGTCAAGAATTTTATATCCAGCTAATGACTTTAGAGTATTAAAGTCACAGCCTGTTTTCAAATACAAGAACTCAGAGGATACTGTTCCTCTGAGCCCTTGCTGAGACAGCCAAACTGATTTGAGACAGATCAACATATGGACCAGTGGTGAGCACTGAAGATTCAGTTGCCTATAGAATTCAAACTTAAGGAGGGATAAGAAGGAAAGAGCATCATATGTCAGGGTCGTACGCTCTGACACTACAGATATAAAACAACTATATTTTTTTAAAAACAAAGGGACTGGGGATAACATTTGCAAAAAAATGTTTAACTGTTTTCAGTAATCATAATAGTTGGTGATAGTGTCAGCATTCTTATCCTGAGACTGTAATGTGGGATAAATCAAGTGAATACTTATGAGACAGTCTAATCCTATCATCCACTGTGTTCTCGAGAATCAGAATTCTTACATGAAAGAAAGGAGACTTGAAATTTGTAGTCTTCATATTTGAATGGAAAATGTCAGTGTGAACACATAAAACATTTTAAAAACAAATGTGTGTATCTATATATATCCACTGAAAAGCTCTAGAAACACTGATGAACCCAGGTACCTCTGAATAACCCTAGTGCTCAGATTGTGGTCTTAAAATACTATTTCAAGAAACCAGGGCTTGTTACTTGTAGAACAGGCTGATTTCAGGTGTGAGGTAGGAAATGTACAAAAAGAGCCTGGACAATCTTGTCATTACAGATAACAAGGAAGCTCTCAAAGACTGCAGGGTCGTGTCAAAAATACTCGGAGCCACCTTGAAGTGGTTCCCACTG
The DNA here is from genome assembly GCF_949774975.1 of Lagenorhynchus albirostris. Taxonomy (NCBI): domain Eukaryota; kingdom Metazoa; phylum Chordata; class Mammalia; order Artiodactyla; family Delphinidae; genus Lagenorhynchus; species Lagenorhynchus albirostris. The sequence continues at coordinate 112,124,852 of NC_083096.1, read as the reverse complement.
GCCAAAGATGGGATGATTTGAACTTAAGTAATGATAATAACGACCATGAATTGCAACACATAAAATATATATGAATTGTAAAACAGTATGGAAGTTTCCTAAAAAACTAAAAATGGAACTACCATATGACACAACAATTCTACCTGGGTGTATATCCATAAAACACAAATTTGAAAAGATACATGCACCCCAATGTTCATAGCAACATTATTTACCATTGCCAAGATATGCAAGCAACCTAAGTGTCCATCAGCAGATGAAGGATTAAGATGTGGTGAATATATGTATATGTATATATATATATATATATATATATATATATATATATATACACACACACACACACACATACACACACAATGGAACACTACTCAGTCATAAAAAAAGAATGAAATTTTGTCATTTGCAACAATAGGAATGGACTTGGAGGGTATTATGCTAAGTGAAATATGTCAGACAGAGAAAGAAGAAAGACAAATACTGTATGATATCACTGATATGTGGAATCTGAAAAATACAACAAACTAGTGAATATAACAAAAAAGAAGCAGATTCACAGATATAGAGAACAAACTAGTGGTTACCAGTAGGGAGTGGGAAGGAAGAGTGGTAAGATAGGGAATTAAGAGGTACAAAGTACTATGTATAAAATAAATTACAAGGATATATTGTACAACACAGGAAATATAGCTAATATTTTATAATAACTATACATGGAGTATAACCTTTAAAAATTGTTAATCACTGTTCTGTACACCTGTAACTTATACAATATTGTACATTAACTATACTTCAATAAAAAATAAATTTAAAAAATTTAAAAATATATATTAGAATTGGTGAGTTCATAATGATATTTTTAAATGTAAAAATTGATCATCTTTGGAGGATAATAGGGAAGCAATATATTACTATCTTGAATGCTGTAAATAAATGGAAAGGATCAAACATTTATCCTTCTTTTCCTATATGAACTTTACCATTGTGTAACGAAATAGTAGAAAAGGAAAGCATCTCTTTACAAAATTATTCCAGCTAATAAATGAAAATTAAATTATAACATTTGAATATCACTAATTTGCAAACACCAATGAATAATGAACCTAAGAAATGAGCACCAATGGCTGCTAACATCATAAAAACGAGCCATCCAGATATTATGTGCCTCCCAGTGAAAGAACATACAACCTATATTCTTGCCAAAGGAATGAATCTGAGTCTGGTCAAATCCCTAGATAGAGCACCAATCTGCAAGAAATACAGAGGACAGTGGAACATATTGAATGCACCATAAGGATGCAATCAGCAAAATCATAATTGTGAAAAATTTCACAGGTCAGTGCTTCTTAAAGTGTGGTCCCAGACCAGCCACATCTATATTACCTGGGAACTTGCTAGACATGCAAATTTCCAGGCCCCATTCTGACCTCCTGAATAAGAAACTCTTGAAGTGGAGTCCAGCAATCTGTATTTTGTTGAGCTCTCCAAGTGATTGTGATGTAGGCTTATGTTTGAGAACCACTGCTCTAGGTCAAATGTCCAGCGTTCTTCAAAGGAAGTGTAAGCAAAAGACAGAATGGAAGAAAAACCTATAGATTAAAAGAAATATATCGAAAAAAATTTAAATCAACCACAGTGTCTAAAGACCTGCGCTTGGGTGAAGAACCATGAGGACATTACTAGTATACAGTCAACACTGCGTGGTTATTTTTGGAGGAACATGGGAGGTTATGACTTTGCTAATGTCAGAGCACATGCATGGAAGGCTCTCTGGAGTGCTGGCAAAGTTCTGTGTCTTCACCTGGGTGGCGATTACAAGGGTGTTTGGCTGGTCATACTTCACTAAGCTATATATTTGTTTTGTGTGGTTTTCTGTATTTTTGTTTTATTTCACAATAAAAAGTTATAAAACATTACTGCTGATTCAATGACATTATTTAAGCCTCTTGGGCCTTAGCTTCTTTGCCTGAGCTGTGAAGCTATAGCTTCATGCTTACTCTGGAATTTTACTTTACAACCCAAATAATGTTGACCTTATAGTAGTTCTTTGTCATGGTTATGGGAAATGACTGCATGTGTTACAGTCCTCTAAGCCAGTGCTTAAATCATATTTGGGGAATGGAAGGAGTAAAGAGGACTAGCTTAATCCTGACAATAATTTCCTCTACACTCCCATTTTCTCTTTACCTCTGCCTGAGAAATACACTCTGTCACCAGGAGCTCATGAAGGAAGGGAAGAAAGCCATAAAGCTGGGATCCTCTGAGGCAGTAAAACCTCCTGTTCTTTCTTTCTCTCCGGAGGATGTATATTTATAATCACTAACCTGCTTAAGACTGGAATGGTCACACAGACAAAATCTGCCAAGAACTGTCATGGGATTCAAGGTTTGACAAGTCCTCTCAGCCCAAATAAAGGGGAGCCCTGGTGAGGAGGCTTGAGGGACTCTACATCACAAGGTCCAGTCCCACTGAGAGTTGAGACAAAGACTGAGTTACTGATGTGGAGAGCTCAGCAGAAGGGCTAACCCAGGGCAGGAGGTGCAAAAGCCTTCATGGACTGGCTCTCCCAGTGACTGACAATGATCCACCCATACCTCTGTGACCGCCAGGCCAGGGGAGCCTGTGCCCATGGTAAGGTAAGTCTGAGAGAGCATGAAACCACTCACTTGGTTTGGGAACATTTACATTCCTTAATTCTCTTTCTTCCTCTTTTAAATGAATATTTATTCCTTTTGTAACTATTTTAATGTCTTTGTTTTCTATTTAATCCTTATATTAGTTGATTTTTATTGTATTTCTCAGAAATATGTCTATGACTGATTGGAAATTAAAAACCAAAATAAATACATAAATAAAAGTGCCACAGATAGTTTGAGAAGCACTGAAATAGACTACACTAAAATCAAGAAATTCTATTCATTGAAAGACACCATGAAGAGTGAAAAAACAAGCCACAGAATGGGAGAAAATATGTGTAACACATAAAACAAAGAACTGTATCTAAAATACACAAAGACTTCATTCTAATTAGGAATATGAGCAAAAAACTTGAATAGTCACTTCACATAAGAGGAAATGCTGATGGCCAATAAGCTTATGAAAAGGGATCAATTCATTTGGGAAATGAACATTAAAACCATAGTGAAAAGCACACGTTCACCAGATTGGCAAAAATTTAAGTCTCCCAATTCTGAATGTTGGCAGAAGGTACAGAATCCCTCATATATTGCTTATGAAAGTATAAAATCGGTGAAATCACTTTAGAAAACTCTGACTGTATGAATCTACCAAAGCTTATTATACACGTGCCCTGAGCCAGCAACTCCGCTCCCAGACACACCACAGATATTCGACAGGAGTAAGTCAAACAGCTGGTGCAAAGATTCTCAGAGCAGCATTATTTGTAACAACCCCAAACTGAAACAACTCAAATGTACCTCCATCATCTGAAGAATGGATGCATTCTGGTATATTCACACCGTGGAACACTGAATAGGAATGAAAACGAACAATCCACAGCTTCACACAACACCACCAATGAATCTCTCAGACATACACAGCTGTCATAGGGTTTCACCATGGTTCCCCCAAGCGACACAGGATGTTTAAGCGGATGAACTGGTCTGTAAATTTACACATATTCTGGTGCTGGAACATTCTCCACTGGAAAGTCAGCTCCACTTTGGAGCTGAGGGGTCATACAGGAGGTAGATGTTGAAGTCACTAATGGAGTCTGGGTCCAGGAGAATTTTCAGATTTTGACTTATACTCTCCAGCATGAAAGCCAGAAGCTAGGACTGGAATGGAGACCACCAGATCCCCTGCTTGGAGTCCTTGTGCTGGGGACTCACCGGGCTGGGGGTGGATGGAGACAGAAATATTCCCGTTGTTTGAATTCCCAAGGGACTAGACAGAGGGGAGCTGCAGGAACCTAACATGCTGGGACAATAGGATTGGCAGAGGCAGAGGCTCCAAGTAATGCATCCGGATTCCTTAGCTCCATATTCCTGGCTGGGTCTTCCTGGTGATTGCCGTTGCTGCTCCCTGATGCTATTTGGCCCAGTGGTTTGAACCACACCTGTATTTTGTGCTTGCGTTTGTTAGCTAGGCCCTGCCCTTCTTCGTAGGCTGGATGCCTGGTTCTCTCAAAGTGTTGTCGCTCCCTGCTGCAGGCAGAGCGTGCCTAGACTGCTTCCTTGTGGGGCCCGTGAGTTCCTGAGGTTCTTCCATCCTTCACTTCAGCTCAGTTCCCTCTCTCGGTGCTTAGGACTACTTTTGTTTACTGTACTGCTTTTTGGTACCTTTGCTGGAGTCAAAGGATTGAGAAAAAAAAAATACTTTCTTCCATTCATTGTCAATCAATAATCCTGAGTCCTTGGCCCCAAACTCCCCCCACCTTTTCCATGATGGAGTTACATCTGTCATCTTGCTCTCTGTCCCCTGCAATTTCGATCTCTCCCTTTCCACTGGCTCCTTTTCCTGCCTAATGGCATTGCCCCCCTGCTTCACAGCTCTTTTCTACTCATCTGTGAAGACCCAACTCAACAGCCACACCCCCAAGGTAATGCCTTTCCCATGTACCCTGGGCCCGGATTAAGTACTACTCCCCTGTGTGTTCACATCACCAGGTATGTCTCTCCATCACTGCACCAACCACAACGCTGGCAGGCACACAGTGAGTATTTTCCAAATGGATGAATGAATGAGTAACCGATCGTTGAGGAATGAAGATGATACTCATTCTCTGTATAAAAGGTTGCTGCTTTCCTGACCATCATGAGCAGTGCTCTCCTGATTACTATATATCTTACTGGAAAAGGCATGCAACACCCTCACATTCCCACTGAAGGCCTCTCTGGGTGGTCCCTGCTACGTAAACAAAAATTTCCAATTTTGCTTAGAAACAAAGGTTTATATTTGCCACCCGTATGAAACAAAATGGAAAATGTTATCCTTAATCACAGCAGTGAGAATTAATTTTGAGTTGTCTCCCTTGTGTTTCTTGGGGTCTGTAGATTGCAGCTTTTTGGAGCCCATGTTTCTGAGCGACTCACTGTTGAGAAGAAACATCTCTCTTTCTCAAGAACAGAAGGAAGATTAATAGTCTGCTGTAAATCCTGTCGGTTCACAGTTTTAAAGCTTGTTTTGCACAGATGTTCATACTGATGTGTGGCTTTAAAACACCTCTTCCATTACGCCAATGTCCTGTTTCAACATCCCCCATGGAGGGTTTCTGTCTATTGTACTACTCAACTCCCTTAACACCAATCCTTACCTGACAGCAAGAAACACAGTCCGCCTTCTCATGTGCCAGGGCATAGGAGGAGGGCAACTTCCCTTTTGAGTTAGAAAAAAGAGGACTATATTTGTAAGGTGGAAATCTATACATCAATACTTGTAAATGATAGATTCTTTACACTGTATCTATTAATTATATCCATCAAAATGTATTAAGGATGTGGAGATTCTATACTAAAATGCTGGGGACATGACATTCAATAAGATATGGTCTCCAACCTTAAGTTCTGACAATCTAGTGAGTGTTAGTACTTGACTACCATGGAGGGATGTGACTTACAGTTTTTAACTTATCTTTAAATATTCCACATTTTTACTTAGATTCACCACTCATCAGTCTCTTCTTTTTGATCATGAGAAGGGAAAGCATCAACTTAAGTTTCTGTTCTTTTGCCCCAGCCAGAGATCATTCCTGAGACATATTCCTGAGATCTCTTCGGCTAAAGAAGAAATGAAGATACATCAGTATTAACATCTGTGCAAGACAAACGTGGCACTGATATGGCTGGTGGCACCATGTCTGTGGACAAATCAGCATGTCATCACGTGACCAAGTCGTAAATCCTTACAACCATAATCATACTCTAAGGAGGGTAGCACTTGTTAAATGAAAGCTGTTTTGTTTGTTTTGTTTTTTTGTTTTTCAGCTCAGCCCTTCCATGGAAGCTGAGTTTGGAATCCAGGGCTAGAGAAAGTTTCATTGTTTTGCGTAACAGGGTGAGAAGAATTGGGAGCTCGCACTGCCAATCCATGGATTGCGGCGGGGTGGGAAGGGGAGAAAGTGGAGAGATGAAGGAGGGAGGAGGGAGAGGACAGCAGGGAGGAGTAGAATGAGGCTAGGGTGCCATGTGGGGTGGAAGGGCCAGGGAAACACCCTCAGTGGTGGGATGGCCAGAAGCGTGACGCCTGAGAGTCAGTTGGAAGTAGCCTCTGTGGCTGCAGTGAAACATCCCTCCACCCCTGCCATCTTCACCATCCCTCATGTGAACAGATATTGGGTGTATGGTGGGCAGAATAATGGCCCCCAAAGTTGTCCTAATCCCTGGAACCTGTGATTATGTTAGATGACTCTACAGATGTGATTAAATTCAGGATATGGAGGAAGGGAGATTATCCTGGATTTTCTGGGTGAGCCTGCTGTAATCACAAAGATCCTGAAAAGTGGAAGAGGGAGGCAGAAGACGCCAGTCAGAGGAATATGGAACCACAGAAGAAAGGCACAGAGAGAAGCAACGTTGCTGGCTTTGAAGAGGGAGGAAGAGGGCCGACTCTAGGAGCTGGAAAAGGCCAGGAAACAGATTGTCCCCTGGAGCCTCCGGAGGGGAAAGCAGCCCTTGTCAACACCTACATTTTAGCCCCATGAGACCTGCACTGGATTTCTGACCTTGAGAACTGTAAGATAATAAATTTACATTTTTAAGCCACTAAGTTTATGATAATTTGTTACAGCAGCAGTAGGAAACTAATATAGGGCATAAATCAGGGAGAGGAGTTGAGTGCAAAGACAGGAAAATGTAAGTATGATTTAGAGACAGTCATTAGACCCGAGGGTTGCTGTAGCCAAGTAGAATAGACTTTAAAGTCAGAAGGTGAGTTTGTGGGTGAGGCTGTGGGACCCCTTAAAGGAGAGATTAATGAATTTAGACAGGATCTCTGGGCCATTGGAAAGCCACTGACAGGTTCCAGCACAGAGACGTAATGAGCAGAATTTCACAAGTGGCGATGCGAGAGCACTGAGTGCCTCTTGCAAACTCTGTAAAGATGCAGAGGCCACCTCGGGGCTTAGCTAAGCTGTGTGGTAGGTGAACTTCTCCTGAGCACTTTGCCTTGTCCCCCATTTCCTGTCCTGGGCTTCCGCTTCAGAGCTCATTTGAACAAGGGATTTGTATCTAAAATAATAAAAAGAAAACAGGGAGTGAAGAGAATTTGCTGCACAGAGACGTTAAGTGTCCTGTCCCAGGTCATCCAGCTGGAAGGTGGGTGGGCAGGAACTTAATCTCTAGGAATCCCAACTCCCAATCCTGGGCTCTGCTGGAGCAGACAGGTGGGACTGGAAAGGGAAGCAAGTGAGGCCATCTGTTGAGTGATCGATCCTGAGTCATGGACTGTGGACACTTTGAGTATGAAAGGAATGGTCTGGTCATAAAAGAAAATTCCTAAGAATCAATGTGTCTGGGGGACTCAGTGGACCCAGAGGCAGCAGATGCCAGTGAGAAACACTGCACTGACCCCTTCCCAAGTCCAGGAGTCCATGGACAGGAGGAACTGGATGTTTAAAGCTCCGGAGTGAAGGAGAGTCACACTGGCAGACCACAAAGAGGACACACGAAGGATGCAGGTATGGTTTCACAAGGAGGGTCCAGTCTTGGGTTAACAAAGCAAAAAAACAAATGAAATGATAGAGCAGGAAGCAGAGACCTGGACTCCGGCTTCTGCCAAAGATCCCAGATGAATTACAGCCTAGTCTATTAACCTCCTCATGACCCCGCTTCCAGGAAACTTGTAAAATCATAAACCAAACAGCTCTGCGAGGGCTCAAAATGAATGTTTAGGGCTTTGCGGTTCTCTAAGCATGCCTTTCAATTGTCAGGGTGTTATTACTTAAACAGGAACATTGTAATTACTTTCACATTATTACAGTACAAAAGTGATTTAAGCAGTAAAAAGCCTTTGATGAATTAGTAGGTCTTTTGATTCCTACAGTTTTGTGGCTCACGGTCAAAGATGTCTTTTAAAAGTTTTCAGAGCCATGGAAAAGCTGCTCTAGCTCTTACCTAGATTTTCTTTTTCCTGACTCCAAACCTGTATAGCTTTCTGCTTTCTGGGCACTCCACCCAGAAGTCCCACCCTCATCTCCAGCTCAGCTGTTCAAAATTAAAACTCATCTCCCGTTCACTCCGGGCTCACTCCTCCTCCTACACTTTCTATCTGGGAGAATGGTCCCTCCATCCATTTGGGTGTCCTAGTCCAAACTTTCGGGAGTCATCTTTATTCTCTTTTTTGTTCCGTCTCCCGCCATCACCCTTTACATTCAAATAACATTAGCCACCAGCCTAACAATAACAGTGGCTGCCATTTTTGAGTGTCTATTATACTTCAGACACCTTGAACACATTATTGCTAGTCCTTACAAATGCTACAAAATTTATATTGTAGTCCTCACTTAATAGTCAAAGATTCTCAGGTTCAGAGACATTGCTTCAGCAAAGGCATTATTTCAATAACTGCTACTAGGGGGCAAGATTTGAACACACATCCATCTGATTCGAAAAGATATGCGTTTTCCACTACTCAGGGCTGCATTCAATAGATCACCAATAGTTCTGCTAAATTTTCCTGTTAAGTATTGCTAAAATCTGCCCACTTGGCTCCATCTGCAGGGCTGTTCCCTACCTCAGTTAACACGTTCATTAGTTCTCATGAGGACTCCGCACTGGTCTCCCTACCTCCAGCCTTGCTATATTCTCAATCACCTTCTCTAGTGGAGTATTGCTAACCTGACTGGTCATAAACATTTTCCTGGACCTACTAAATCAGAATCTCCAAGCCTGCTGGTCTCTCTTAGTAGCAAGCACCCCCATGCCCTGCCCCACACACATTGATACTTAAGATCAGCCAGCACAGCCAGAGAGATGTCTAAGAGGGAAACCCTTTGCTTAAAACCTTCAGTGACTCTTGGTCCCCTAGAGGATAAAATGAATAATCTTTAACCTGACACATAAGGGCCTTTTATCATTTGGCTCCAACTTACCCTTTCTAATCATGCTGGCCCATAGAATTCACTCGGTAAATTGATGCATGGTGTGGTAGGCAGAATAATAACCCCCAAAGACGTGCACACCCTAATCCACAGAACTTGTGAATATGTTACCTTACACGGCAAAGGAAACTTCGCAAGTGTGATTGAGGTTATGGTCCTTGAGATAGGAAGATTATCCTCACTTATTTAGGTGAGCCCAACCTAATCACATGAGTCATTAAACCCAGAGAACCTTTTTTTTCAGCAGCAATCAGAGAGAGATACGATGATCGGAGAAGGGTCAGAGAGATGTAATGTAAGAAGGACTTGACCTACCATTGCAGATGAAGGAGGGGGCCATGAGCTAAAGAATATGGCAGTGTCTAGAAGCTGAAAAAAGCGAAGAAACAGATTCTACCCTTGGGCTTCCAGAAAGGGATGCACACACCTTGATTTTAGCACATGTTGGATTTCCAACCTCCAGCACTATAAAATAATCAGCCTGTTATGTTTTATGCTGCTAAGCTTATGGTAATTTTTTATAGCAAGAATAGGAGAAAAATGCACATAGTTTTCCAAAGGTTACCTGCTCATCCACACTTTATATATATATATAAAATATTTATTTATTTATTTATTTGGTTGCACCGGGTCTTAGTTATGGCAGGCAGCCTCCTTAGTTGCAGCTCTCAGGCTACTTAGTTGTGGCATGCATGTGGGATCTAGTTCCCTGACAAGGGATCGAACCTGGGCCCCCTGCATTGGGAGCGTGGAGTCTCATCCACTGCACCACCAGGGAAGTCTCCTCATCCACACTTCTTGCATGTACCACTTTCTCTGTCTAGAGTGCCCCGTTAGGTGTACTTGGAAGACTCCTACTCATCCTTCAAAACCCAGCTAAAATCAACTGATTCACACATGCATTCACAAATAGTTCCTTCAACTTCAGTAGCATCCAATATTTTATTCATGATAAGTCCTAACATCACCTTGCTTTGTATATATTTACAGTCCCCATTCTCCCCATTCTCCTTAGAATTGAGATCTAGTCATGCTCTAGTTTGTATTCCTAGCCTGGCACAGTGCCTGGCATTTAGTCAGTGCTCAAAAGTATTTGCTGGGCAATAGCCATAGAGATATTGAAGGAACCTTATTATAGAAGCGCCTCACGTAAGCTAATCAATGTTGGATTCTGTGAATTCTTAATAGAATATCAGGGTTTTAAATGTCAAAGGTAATGATTCCAAAGATGAGTCTCTTTGGGATTGACACTTTATGTTTACCACTTACACTTACTTTTGAAATCAGATTATTTTTATTTTCCTTATACGGAAAGCATTGATTCCTGATGTTTTACTCCAGGCAGGCAAGGCAGAATAAAAAAATTACTTTGGTTAAAAGCAAGTTCTGCATCCCAATGTCATTATTAAAACTGAGTTTAGGGCTTCCCTGGTGGCGCGGTGGTTGGGAGTCCGCCTGCCGATGCAGGGGATGCGGGTTCGTGCCCCAGTCCGGGAGGATCCCACATTCCACCGAGCGGCTGGGCCCATGAGCCATGGCCGCTGAGCCTGCGCTTACGGAGCCTGTGCTCTGCAATGGAAGAGGCCACAACAGTGAGAGGCCCGCCTACCGCAAAAAAAAAAAAAAGAAAAAAAAAAACCCGAAAAAACTGAGTTTATACATCTTCCCAGGAACTTGATTCTCACTGGTTCCCTTGTTCTACAGCCACGTGAAGAAGTTAGGAGCCTGGCCACGTTTCCTCCATAATGTGAGAAAGCCCTTGGTAGCTGGGAAAGCCTTACTCAGACCACAGGGAAAACCAGATGCTCCCAGAAGGAATCCTGTGGCTTTGTCCTGCCACCCCTGGCTTGTCCTCACTTTGTGTCACAAGGAGCCCAGGGCTCTGTCCCACACCTGCCTCAGGGCCCAGGGGAGGAACCAGGACAGGGAGTGGGAGTGTCACCCAGGCTTGCTCCCCTAAGGTACCTGGAAAACTCTGTTTGTTGTCATAAATTGCTTGGTTTTCATCACTGGCTGCAAATTTGAATCACCTGGAGAGCTATTATCAAATTCCCGTGGAATTTTTGTCAATTGGTCTGTGGTAGGACCTGGGTACCTGTATTTTTCAAAGCTCCTCAGATGATTTTGAGGTACAGCCAGGTTTGGGTTCCCATCAGACAACGGTTTTCAAATTTCCGTTGGAATAAGAATCAATTGTGAGGCGTCTTAGGCACAAGAGTGCGGGCCCCCAGGGTCAGCAGGTCTGGGTGGAGCCTGGGAATCTGCTGGCTTGACCTGCAGCTCCAAAGAGTCTGAGGCAGCCCCGCAGCCCCTCTGGGGGTGTGGACACTGTCAGCAGCTGCCACCTGGAGGTGCCCGGCCCACCCATTGCCCAAGCCAGGACACTGTCCTAAGAAGCAGAAACCCTGGGAACGTCCAGGGTCCCTAAAGCAAAGGCTGCAGTTATTCACAAGCACCAGTTTGTCTATACAAAACTGACGCCACAAAGGGAAGAGGAAAAGGTATGGTGTAGGTTGATGGCATATACAGAACACACCTCTCCTTTCCCACCAAGTAATAAAGCGAATGAGGTCTTTATGAGTTCACCCTTTCCCACAGTCACTTCCCGAGATAACATATTAACCCATTAATGTCTGGTGAATTTCAAAGAAGAGTTCAGTGCAGGGAGTTTGCGATTGACACGTACACACTGCTGTATTTAAAATGGATGACCAATAAGGACCTGCTGTATAGCACAGGGAACTCTGCTCAATATTCTGTAATAACCTATAAGGGAAAAGAATTTGAAAAAGAATAGATACATGTATATGTATAACTGAATCACTTTGTTGTACACCTGAAATTTACACAACATTGTTAATCCACTATACTCCAATATAGAATAAAAAGTTTAAGAAAAAAGAGTTCAGTGCAAATCCACACATGAACTCTCATGACACACTGCAGACATCCGGTTGTTTTAGATCCATCCAGCCTCTGTTTATCCAGTTTTTATTCACTCAGCTTAAACTTTGTAACAGAAAAGTTTTGTCTTTATTGACATAAGTATAATGGAATATGTGAGTTTGTCATGGTCAGGGACAGAGCTGTCAGGCAGGTCAGCTCTGCTCAGTTGTCTGTGGCTTTGGTTCCAAATATTTACACAGATGATCCTACTCATCAGGAATGCACAAACATTTCCTTACGGGAGGTGGGAGAACACAGGCTTCCTCAGTGCTCACATTCACCCTCCCCAGCTTCTTGGATGCAAGATAGTGTAGAAAGAATGAGTCAGGTCCCCTTATCTGCCGAGACCAGGGGTCATATAACACACCATGTGGACGGATCCAGATGGGGACTTGAGACAATGACACAGGAGTGGTCAACTCTAGGTCAGCTCTGCCCTTGAGAGCTTTAGGGGTGCTGAGCAGACAGCAGTTGGGCTGCACACACTTGCCAGAGGCTTGCCTGCATCCCAAATTCTCCTATGGAGTTTCACGTATAATATACTTTTATATAATGTACATTTCATATAAGGTACTTTTGCCTGTTAACTCTTGAGGTTGGTTTGAATCTTATATACAAGAGGGGCAACCACTTTAAAATGGCCACATGATATCACCTGCAATGCTGAGTGTAGTGAAGAGTGGACCCAATCATTCAGATGCCTTCATTTGTATAGGAAGGGATGAGGTTCATTCTTTCTTCCAAATGTATTATTCACTATAATTCCATCCCGAAAAGGAAAAGCATCACAGCGACTTGCTGAATTCTCTGTGTGACTTGAGCTCACTGATGGCAGTGACCATGCCTGTCTCTCATGGGCTCGCCAAAGTGCTTTGCCCTTACTGGGCCCTTGTAACTGTTCACTGAATCAAAGAATTAATTAACTAATGAGAAGCTATGCATTACTCAGTTCTAACCAAATTTAATTGTGCTTCCATGGTTTCACAACTTGCATTGGAAGGCTTCTATGAGACAATAATGAAGTAGAAAACAGTAGTTTATGGAATCTGAAAAAAATCTGTGGCAGAAGTCACATATTTGCAAAGAGTTCTGACAAAATGGAGGTATGTTAAGAGGCTCCACAGTGAGATTGGTTCAAGATGGTGGAGTAGAAGGACATGTTCTCACTCCCTCTTGCAAGAGCACCAAAATCACAACTAATTGCTGAATAGTCATTGACAGGAAGACACTGAAACTCACCAAAAATAATGCCCCAGATCCAAAGACAAAGGAGAAGCCACAATGAGACAGCAGGAGTGGCACAATCACAGTAAAATCAATTCCCATAACTGCTGGGTGGGTGACGCACAAACTGGAGAAGACATACCACAGAAGTCCACCCACTAGAGTGAAGGTTCTGAGCCCCACGTCAGGCTTCCCAACCTGGGGGTCTGGCAACAGGAGGAGGAATTCCTAGAGAATCAGACTTTGAAGGATAGAGGGATTTGATTGCAGGACTTCGACAGGACTGGGTGAAACAGAGACTCCACTCACGGAGGGCACACACAAAGTAGTGTGCACATCAGGACCCGGGGGAAGGGGCAGTGACCCCATAGGACACTGAACCAGAATTACCTGCTTGTGTTGGAGGGTCTCCTGCAGAGGCGGGGGTAGCTCTGTCTCACCGTGAGGAAAAGGACACTGGCAGCAGAAGTTCTGGGAAGTACTCCTTGCCGTTAGCCTTCCCAGAGTCCGCCATTAGCCCCACCAAAGAGCCTGAGTAGGCTCCAGTGTTGGGTCACCTCAGGCCAAACAACCAACAGGGAGGGAACCCAGGCCCACCCATCAGCAGTCAAGTGGATTAAACTTTTACTGAGCTCTGCCCACCAGAGAAACACCCAGCTCTACCCACCATCAGTCCCTACCATGAGGAAACTTGCACAAGCCTCTTAGGTAGTCTCATCCACCAGAGGGCAGACAGCAGAATTAAGAAGAACTACAATCCTGCAGCCTGTGGAAGAAAAACCACATTCACAGAAAGATAGACAAGATGAAAAGGCAGAAGGCTATGTACCAGATGAAGGAACAAGATAAAACCCAAGAAAAACAACTAAATGAAGTGGAGATAGGCAACCTTCCAGAAAAAGAATTCAGAATAATGATAGTGAAGATGATCCAGGACCTCAGAAAAAGAATGAAGGCAAAGATCGAGAAGGTGCAAGAAATGTTTAACAAAGACCAAGAAGAATTACAGAACAAACACCTTGAAGAATTAAAGAACAAACAAACAAAGATGAACAGTATAATAACTGAAATGAAAAATACACTAGAAGGAATCAATAGCAGAATAACTGAGGCAGAAGAACGGAAAAGTGACTTGGAAGACAAAATGGTGGAATTCACTACTGCGGAACAGAATAAAGAAAAAACAATGAAAAGAAATGAAGACAGCCTAAGAGACCTCTGGGACAACATTAAATGCATCAACATTCGTGTTATAGGGGTCCAAGAAGGAGAAGAGAGAGAGAAAGGACCCGAGAAAATATTTGAAGAGATTATAGTCGAAAACTTCCCTAACATGGGAAAGGAAATGGCCACCCAAGTCCAGGAAGTGCAGAGTACCAGGCAGGATAAACGCAAGGAGAAACACACCGAGACACATAGTAATCACACTGGCAAAAAAAAAAAAGACAAAGAAAAATTATTGAAAGCAACAAGGGAAAAATGACAAATAAGATACAAGGGAACTCCCATAAGGTTAACAGCTGATTTCTCAGCAGAAACTCTACAAACTAGAAGGGAGTGGCATGGCATATTTAAAGTGATGAAAGGGAAGCAACTACAACCAAGATTACTCTACCCGGCAAGCATATCATTCAGATTCGATGGAGAAATCAAAAGCTTTATAGACAAGCAAAAGCTAAGAGAATTCAGAACTACCAAGTCCGCTCTACAACAAAGGCTAAAGGAACTTCTCTATGTGGGAAACACAAGAGAAGAAAAGGACCTACAAAAACAAACCCATAACAATTAAGATAATGGTAATAGGAACATACATATTGATAATTACCTTAAACATGAAAGAATTAAATGCTCCAACCAAAAGACACAGGCTCGCTGAATGGATACAAAAACAAGACCCATATATATGCTGTCTATAATAGAACCACGTCAGATCTAGGGACACATACAGACTGAAGTGAGGGGATGGAAAAAGATATTCCATGGAAAAGGAAATCAAAAGAAAGCTGGAGTAGCAATACTCATATCAGATAAAATAGACTTTAAAATAAACAATGCTACAAGAGACAAGGAAGGGCATATGTAATGATCAAGGGATCAATCCAAAAAGAAGATATAACAGTTATAAATATATATGCATCCAACATAGGGGCACCTCAATACATAAGGCAACTGCTAAGAGCTATAAAAGAGGAAATCAACAGTAACACAATAATAGTGGGGGACTTTAACACTTCACTTACACCAATGGACAGATCATCCAAACAGTAAATTAATAAGGAAACACAAGCTTTAAATGACACAACAGACAAGATAGATTTAATGGATATTTATAGGATATTCCATACAAAAACAGCAGATTACACTTACTTCCTGAGTGTGCATGGAACATTCTCCAAGATAGATCACATCTTGGGTCACAAATCAAGCCGCAGTAAATTTAAGAAAATTGAAATCATATCAAGCATCTTTTCTGACCACAATGCTATGTGATTAGAAATCCATTACAGGGAAAAAAATGTAAAAAACACAAACACATGAGGCTAAACCATACGTTACTAAATAACCAAGAGATCACTGAAGAAATCAAAGAGTAAATCAAGAAATACCTAGAGACAAATGACAATGAAAACACGATGACTCAAAACCTATGGGATGCAGCAAAAGCAGTTCTAAGAGGGAAGTTTATAACAATACAAGCGTACCTCAAGAAACAAGAAAAATCTCAAATAAACAATCTAACCTTACACTTAAAGGAACTAGAGAAAGAAGAACAAACAAAACCCAAAGTTAGTACAAGGAAAGAAATCATAAAAATCAGAGCAGAAATAAATGAAATAGAAACAAAGAAAGCAATAGCGAAGATCAGTAAAACTAAAAGCTGGTTCTTTGAGAAGATAAACAAAATTGATAAACCATTAGCCAGACTCAGCAAGAAAAAGAGGGAGAGGACTCAATTCAATAAAATTAGAAATGAAAAAGGAGAAGTTACAACAGACACTGCAGAAATACAAGCATCCTAAGAGACTACCACAAGCAACTCTATGCCAACAAAATGGACAACCTGGAAGAAATGGACAAATTCTTAGAAAGGTATAACCTTCCAAGACTGAACCAGGAAGAAATAGAAAATATGAACAGACCAATCACAAGTAATGAAATTGAAACTGTGATTAAAAATCTTCCAACAAACAAAAGTCCAGGACCAGATGCCTTCACAGGTGAATTCTATCAAACATTTAGAGAAGAGCCAACACTCATCCTTCTCAAACTCTTCCAAAAAATTGCAGAGGAAGGAACACTCCCGAACTCATTCTATGAGGCCCCCATCACCCTGATACCAAAAACAGACAAAGGTACTACAAAAAAAGAAAATTACAGAAAGAATATAGATGCAAAAATCCTCAACAAAATACTAGCAAACAGAATCCAACAACACATTAAAAGGATCATACACCATGATCAAGTAGGATTTATCCCAGGGATGCAAGGATTCTGCAATATATGCAAATCAATCAGTGTGGTACACCATATTAACAAATTGAAGAAGAGAAAACATATGATCCTCTCAATAGATGCAGAAAAACTTTTGTCAAAATTGAACACCCATTTTTGATAAAAACACTCCAGAAAGTGGGCATAGAGGGAACCTCCCTCAACATAATAAAGGCCATATATGACAAATGCACAGCAAACATCATCCTCAATGGTGAAAAACTGAGCATTTCCTCTAAGATCAGGAACAAGACAAGGATGTCCACTATGGCCATTATTATTCAACATAGTTTTGGAAGTCCTACCACGGCAATCAGAGAAGAAAAAGAAATAAAAGTTATACAAACTAGAAGAGAAGAAGTAAAACTGTCACTGTTTGCAGATGACATGATACTATACATAGAGAATCCTAAAGATGCCACCAGAAAACTACTAGAGCTAATCAGTGAATCTGATAAAGTTGCAGGATACAAAATTAATGCACAGGAATCTCTTGCATTCCTATACACTAATGATGAAAAATCTGAAAGAGAAATTAAGGAAACACTCCATTTACCATTGCAACAAAAATAATAAAATACCTAGGAATAAACCTACTTAGGGAGACAAAGGACTTGTATGCAGAAAACTATAAGACACTGAGGAAAGAAATTAAAGATGATACAAACAGATGGAGAGATTTACCATGTGTTTGGATTGGAAGAATCAATATTGTGAAAATGACTATACTACCCAAAGCAATCTACAGATTCAATGCAATCCCTATCAAATTACCAATGGCATTTTGTATAGAACTAGAACAAAAAATCTTAAAATTTGTATGGAGACACAAAAGACCCCTAATAGCCAAAGCAGTCTTGAGGGAAAAAAAACAGAGCTGGAAGAATCAGACTCCCTGACTTCAGACGATACTACAAATCTACAGTAATCAAAACAGTATGGTACTGGCACAAAAAGAGAAATATAGATCAATGAATCAGGATAGAAAGCCCAGCGATAAACCCACACACCTACGGTCAACTAATTTATGACAAACGAGGCAAGGATATACAATGTAGAAAAAACAGACTCTTTAATAAGTGGTGCTGGGAAAACTGGACAACTACATGTAAAAGAATGAAATTAGAATGCTCCCTAACACCATATACAAAAATAAACTCAAAATGGATTAGAGACCTAAATGTAAGGCCAGACACTATAAAACACTTAGAGGAAAACATAGGAAGAACACCCTTTGACATAAATCACAGCAAGATCTTTTTTGATCCACCTCTTAGAGTTATGGAAATAAAAACAAAAATAAACAAATGGGACCTAATGAAACTTAAAAGCTTTTGCAAATCAAAGGAAACTACAAAGAAGACGAAAAGACAACTCTCAGAATGGGAGAAAATATTTGCAAATGAATCAATGGACAAAGGATTAATCTCCAAAATATATAAACAGTGCATGCAGCTCAATATTAAAAAAACAAACAATCCAGTCCAAAAATGGGCAGTAAATAGACATTTCTCCAAAGAAGACATACAGATGGGTAAGAAGCACTTGAAAAGCTGTTCAACATCACTGATTATTAGAGAAATGCAAATCAAAACTACAATGAGGTATCACCCCACACCAGTTAGAATGGGCATCCTCAGAAAATCTACAAACAACAAATGCTGAAGAGGGTGTGGAGAAAAGGGAACCCTCTTGCACTGTTGGTGGGACTGTAAATTGATACACCCACTATAGAGAACAGTATGGAGGTTCCTTAAAAAACTAAAAATAGAATTACCATATGACCCAGCAATCCCACTACTGGACATATACCCAGAGAAAACCATAATTCAAAAAGACACATGCACCCCAATGTTCATTGCAACACTATTTACGATAGACAGGTCATGGAAGCAACCTGAATGCCCATCGACAGATGAATGGATAAAGAAGATGTGGTACATATATACAATGGAATATTAGCCATAAAAAAGAACGCATTTGGGTCATTTGTAGAGATGTGGATGGATCTAGAGACTGTCATACAGAGTGAAGTAAGTCAGAGAAAAACAAATATCATATATTAATGCATATATGTGGAACCTAGAAAAATGGTACAGATGAACCCGTTTGCAGGGCAGAAATTCAGACGGAGATGTAGAGAACAAACGTACGGACACCAAGGGGGGAAAGCAGTAGTGGGGGTTTTGGTGGATGAATTGGGAGATTGGGATTGACATGTATACACTAATATGTATAAAATGGATGACTAATAAGAACCTGCTGTATTAAAAAATAAATAAAATAAAATTCAAAATTTCAAAAAAAAAAAAACCAAACTGGTGGAAAAATAACATTAAAAAAAAAAAGTGGCTTCACAGCTTTATGAGGCTCTGGCTGACTCCCTGGCTCGAGCATTTTGTGGTCCCTTGACTTGTATTTTCCTGCCTGATGAGACACAGTGCTCAGAGTGTTAGCACAGAGCTTCTTTGGCCAGTCGCGGTAGGACACATGCACACGAGCACGAGATGGGGAATTGAGAATATTTTAGTAGCACTCCAAAAAAGACATCTGCTTTCAAAAAATGTTTATGTTTAGTACAAAAATGTTTTCTGATTCCACTAAATTATGGCATGAATCTACATGTTCGTGGGACCCAGAGGAGATTTAAGTTTACATTGGGAGCTCTCTCCTGGTTCTGTGAAGGGTGGAACCGCCCTGCAAGTAGGGTAGCAATACTCTGGCAAGGAATTTTGTCCCCTAGAGTCTTTAAGAAAAGGATCACCTGGTGGGACAGCCACCAGGCACACATTACATTTAACTGAAAAAAGTTTTCACAAGATGATACTTCCCTTACTATGAAATGCCCCTTAATAGTTTCCATTCTATGCTGTTCCAACTTTCAAAATGCTGGTCACATTCACTCTATTGATTACCTGACCCTCTAATGGACCGTGATCTGCAGTTGGAAAAATACTGCAGTAGAAACATGAAGAGTGTACCAAACTAAAGACTTTAATGGGAAGCCACAAACACTGCTTGGGAGGTTTGGGAAAGCTGTGGTTCAGAATATCCATCCCCAGAGTGCACTCTTCAGTGGTGGCCTACAGCTCGTGGTCTGGGAAGCTGGGCTGTCTGCCTGCACTGGGGTGACAGCACCCTGGACTCACACAATTAGTAGGGATGGGAGAGGGCTTTGCATTCTTTGCCTGTTAGCACAGCATGGTCAGGAACAAGCCACCTCTCCTAGTTCTTAGCAGAGGCTCACAGAGATGTCACCCCAGAAGAAAACTTCTCATCCTTTGAGAGGATGAGTTTTTAGGCTGCACACCCCACCCCACCATACCTCAAATGTCACTTTCATGAAGCTTTCCTTTAACAGTTCAAAGTCCTCTTTCCCTCTTCTCAACACCTGCAGCACTTAATCCACAACTCACTTTGTGTACATAACACTTTCTAAACTGTGTATTGGTTGTGATTTGGTCTTATCTCCTTTACTGGCTATAAGTATTGAGGACTGTTATGATGTCTTACTCATTTTGTGTCCCCAATCTACCCCGGTGCCTTGCATGTAGTAGGTGCTCAATTGATATTTGGTACGCACACAAGGAGGTCAGGGAAATGCTTTGTCTTATACCTGGAAGTTGGAAAGGATTTATCTTTGGGAAAGTGTCACTAAACTTCTCTAAGAATTCACTTATCCAGCATGGTTATTTCCACATCTCTTATCTTCTGCCTCCCCATCCATTTCTCCATCAATTCATCCATCCATCCATCCATCATCCATCCATTCCTCCATTCCTCTATCCATTCCTCCATCTCTCCATCCATTCATCCTTTCCTTGTCCACCCATCCAACACTTGCTGAGATTCTACGATGTTCCTATGCTAGTCATTATGGTTACTGAGGTAGATAAGACAGGATCCCAGAGTTTTGTGGGGGCAGAAGACAAGGTGAAGAGTAATGACAACACAGTTTGAGAAATGCTATGAGGAGAGTTTGCTGTCTCTCACCATAATGCAGCCCTCTCTCACCATATTTTTTTTTTTTACTTCTCTCAAACTTCTTAAACTCTGCTCCACTAGCAGAGATTTTGTTAAGTTTTATATCCTATAGTTTGTATTATAAAAACCACAGCTGTGTGAAAATGTAAAATTGTTACAATACTGAATATGTTTTTTTCAAAGTGTCTACATATATCTAAAGACGATGAAACAGAAATCACAATACAGTGTGAAAAGCAAACTGTTTAAGTTGAATAATCTCACTTTACTGCTGAAACTCTTCAAAGGCTTCCCTTTTCCCTAAGAATAAAATGTGAACTGAGGTCTTCCCATGAGTAAAGGTTTCTGCATGATCTCGCCTCTTCACACTTCTGTTTTCTTTGCTGTGCCCCAGCCAGTGTGGCTGCCTACAGTCCCTCTGCTCGATACACTCTTCCTCCATCACTTGGTGGGATGAGGGGGTGGGGTGTGCAGACTAAAAACTCATCAGAAAGGTTTTCCCTGACCATCTTGTATAAAGACAGCTTCCCACGGTTACTTCTATCATAGCAGCCCCTTTCCCTTCACAGACCTAATTACCACGTGTCATTATTTCACTTGATTGTTTCTCTTGCTAGATTGTTCTGTCCACAGACTGTTCTGTTCACCAGCCTATCCCCAGAGACCCACATGGTTTCCAGCACATGGTAGAT
The DNA here is from genome assembly GCF_949774975.1 of Lagenorhynchus albirostris. NCBI lineage: Eukaryota > Metazoa > Chordata > Mammalia > Artiodactyla > Delphinidae > Lagenorhynchus > Lagenorhynchus albirostris. Next base: position 112,103,456 of record NC_083096.1, on the reverse strand, counting down.
ACTTAATATATTTTCTGAATAGATGACTGTTAGGGCGGCTCACCAAAAGAGTTCCTACTTGTAAAGGGAGGAAGTCTTCCACCAGCGAGGGAAAGGCCTCGGTAGAACGCAGCAGTGGAGCAACAGCGCCACCAAGCGGTCAGTCACCATTTCTCAAGACATCTGCTCCTTTCCAGAAATCTTGCCATTACAGGGCTGTTCCCGGTATTTAAAGGTGAATCACAATCCATTAAGCTTCTTTCTTTCTTTTTTCTTCCCCCCACCCCCACACAAAAAAAATCCAAAAACTTCCCTCAAACGCCTCCCACCTCTGCCCCTCCACAGAGCGGGACATTTGAAGGCAGGTGGAGGCTAGCTAGCTAGGCCGGCTTTGGGTGTTGCTACGGTAACTTTCCCCTTTATTGCTAATCCTTTGGAAACCTTACTTTTTCAAATCTGCACACTTGGAAAAAGTCTGCTTGCTTTTACTTTGTTTCTCAAGCTTTGCTTTGATTTACCGTATTGAATTTGCTCCGCCTTCTAATTTGTTAAATGACATGTTATTAAAATTCCCCAAGGAGTCAGCAGGACTCTGCGCTGTGAGAGACATAACTGCATTCTGGAAGCATCGGTGATTCCCATCTGAGCACCCCTTACAAGGTTTTAAAACCCATTAGGGTATCACTACTGAGCCGCTGTGGACAGACTCCGCGTTGGCCTGGAAGCTGCAGCAGGCAGCTCACGTCTTAGGTTGATGCTGGAAAGCTGGCTTTGTCTCTTCACTCCCTGCCCCTCGTCTCCGCTGCTGCTGGCCCTGGATGTGAGAAAAGTGACCCTGATTGCCCATCGCACCTGCTTGTTTTCTCTCATTAGTCACCCCTACGACACAGGAGAACAATATTCCGCGCTCAATTAGAATGACGCTAAAGTGCATCCCTGAGGTCTGTCCATCACAGATAGGAGACACAAGCAGCAGAACAGGCTAGTAGGCGGTAATGGCAGGGCCCCGCCTGACTCTCAGGCCCCAGAATGGGGGATGATTTAGGGAGGCTGCTCAATGCAGGTCTACACGGCAACCGCAGGCAAACAGAAGCATTAAGTAAAGGAAATGCAGGCAAACCGTGGTTACAGAAAGGCTGCTAAGACTGACAGAGCTGCAGAGCTTCCAGGAAGAAGGTGAGGGTAAAAATTTATTTGCGTTGTGAGAAAAATAGATCTCAGCACCCCCCTTAAACGTTATTACACAGCTTTAGGGTCCATGTTGTCCTTCAAGTAAAAAGGGAAGCCATTTCTCCCGGCAAAGACCAAAGCCCTGGTGCCCTTTCTGGAAAGTAGTACATGCTTCCACCACCTCCCACCTAATTTTTTTAAATGCTAAATAGGTGGTAGTTGTTTTACCCAAATGCATGTCCCTTATTAAAGGGAAGAAAATTGAATAACACGAAACTGTATAGAGAAAAAATAAAAGTTCTCTCATCTCTCTTACTCCCTTTCTGCCCACCTCTCCATAGGGAGTCCTCTGGGAGCAGTTTGGTGTGTAGTTTCTGGTGTGTGTATGTGTGTGTACAATTGAGGTGTACAATTCAACATTCAGACTCAACGACCCTGTTGTGCTATGTCCAGAGTGCAATCTTTATTGTTGCTTTAATTTGGTCTCCTGCACAGCCTCCTGGGTCTGGTGCTGCTTTGGCTGAACCCAGAATCCCACTCCCCAGGCCCCCTGCCTTTGTGCTGGCCTCCCACGCCCTTGCTCCTTGTATGGTGGATCTGGGTATCCTGGACACGCAGTCGGATTTTGTCCATGTCTTTCTGCCACCTACTGGTTCTTTCTAAAAGCCCAGCTATGACACTGACCACCATGCTTCCCAGAATCGTTTCTCCTGAGTAAAACCCACCCCCTTCTTTACCATCGGTCACAAGACTCTCCCAGCGGCTTCCATGGAGTCTCCTTATCTTTGTTTGTGATACAAAATTCCAGCTGCCTTCCCTAGGGTGTGTATATGTACCCCACCCCCTCCTGAACTCTCTTTTCACCAAATTTGTTATCTTGCTGCCTTAACATCAGGCTTGGCTCTTTCAACGCTAGGGTCCCCCAGATTTGGATAAATGGAGGACACGTCCATCCCACACACAATCTATTTGGTTGACATTTTGTGTAACGACAGCAGTTTTGCTTAAGAATAAAATAAGAAAAAAATGTGTCCTTAACCTGTGTAGAGCACAGGGAACTACATTCAATATTATGTAATAACCAATATGGGAAAAGAGTCAGAAAAATTATATATATATAACGGAATCACTGTTCTGTACACCTGAAACTTACATGGTATTGTAAATCAACTATACTTCAATTTTAAAAAAAATTTTTTAATGTGTCCTTGTTGTAAAGCTTGTCACAGTAGCTCCACAATCAAATCATTTGGCATTTTGCTTCTAAGTGGAATTGTGATATCAGATGGCTACTACTTCTGTCTCCTCCTCCCCCATGTGTCCTTTCACATTCTCTATGTTTGCCTATAATTTCTTTCACATCGATCAAGAGAAAGTATTTATTCAGGGCATAACCCTGTGATAGGCACCGAGAGGGATATGAAAAAGCCACGGGCCAACTCTTTTTAAAAGGTGTTAATTGGATTTTTCCCATATAAAACCCCCCATAGCATTTTATTTCCTAACTCTGCTTCTCACAATCAACTTCATTTGCCCATTTAATGCAATTTGCTTCACATGATAAGATTCTATTAAGTGATTATTAAGACATTCTGAGTTACTTCAGCCAAGCACGTCTATAATCATTACCTGCCTCCTGGGGGTGATGGGAGGTGTAATTAGTTAAAGCTCACTGTTACCTGCCAGCATCCGGAACTACAAACAGAGCCACTTCCACGCAGCTAAGCCAAGAGCCCTGAACTTACTCCAGGAGCAGGGCCAACACAGCTGCTCACATTTACATAAATCCCACAGATCAGCGTTAAATGACAGTCAGTGTCAGCTCTGCGGAAACAGACAGCATACTAGAAGTTGGCTATCTGTATTTTTTTTAATTGAAGTATAGTTGATTTACAATATTTTATTGGTTTCAAGTGAACAACATAGTGATTCAATATTTTTATAATTATATTCCATTTAAAGTATTATTATAAAAATTGGCTATATTTCCCTGTGCTGTACAATATATCCTTGTAGCTTATTTATTTTATACATAGTAGTTTGTACCTCTTAATCTCCCCCCTTTCCCCAATGTCAACCACTAGGTTGATGGGTTTTTTTGTTTGTTTGTTTGTTTTTCGGGCCTCTCACTGTCGTGGCCTCTCCCGTTGCGGAGCACAGGCTCTGGACGCGCAGGCTCAGTAACCATGGCTCACGGGCCCAGCCACTCCGCGGCATGTGGGATCTTCCCAGACCAGGGCACGAAGCCTTGTCCCCTGCATCGGCAGGCGGACTCTCAACCACTGCGCCACCAGGGAAGCCCTAGGTTTTTGTTTTTTGTTTTTGTTTCTTGGCTATGTCTATTGATATCAAATTATATCCCTAAGGGTTGATTTCTGTTGGTTATTAAACCCTATTATATAATAGCCCCAATCTTGCTGTTAATCAAACAAACAAAAGAATCTTCCACTAAAAATTAAAATAGCTTGAAACAAATCAACCCAACACGCCCCTTGAACATCTCATTCTTTTAGTCTCTCAGAAACACTTACTGAGCTCTTACTGTACAGGAAGCGCTAGGCTAAGATCTAAGGCTACCACGTTGAGAAAGAAAGTCACCACCCTCAAAGAATTTATAAACCGTAAACTATACAAATGGTAATAAAGACTTTGGGCAAACTTTCACCATTTATTCAAAAATCTACCTGGTATTAAGATAGTGGGGACCCAGGAGAGAGGAAGAGAGAAAGAAGACATTGCCTCTGAGTAGTTTAAAAACTTCACTGATAAAATACTTGAGTCAAGTACCAAGGCCCCAGAGGTCCCGGAGTCTGTCCCCTCTTGGCGGGCTAGTTTTTAGTCCAGTGGAAGATTAGAAGCCTTTAATTAGAAGAGGGAGTGAACTGCTTCAGTAGGCAGCAGACAAAAGTGAGAAAGGACATGGGTGACATCTCTGTAATAAGGGATCAGGATGAAAAACTGAAAAAAGAAACAAGAATTCATGGAGCACTGCCGTGCGGGGACATTTAGCACAAGGACCCAGAGCTCTGCAAATTCCAGCAGCTCCTCAGGGTTCCTTCGCCTTACAGCATCATGCAATCATTTATTTGCATAATGGCTCTAACTCAACAGAAAAGGTTACAGCATGGCTGCTAGGCAGGGGAATAGGTCACGGAGGATGATTTCCACAGAAAAACATTTCTAGAAATTTAAATCAGTTCTTAAAATGATTAAAATCAGTTCTTAAAGTCATTCTTCAGTAATAAGATGCAGGAGACAAATTGTAGCTCAGTCTAAAGAAGTGTGTTCTCGCCATTTTAGCTGCCCCTGCGTGGATTTGGCAACTTGGGGAGGTGGTGAGTATCCTGTGGCTCAGAGGTATTTAAGCAAAGCCTGGACAGCCCCTTGTGGGGGGGCTGCCGAGGAACTTCAGGGTTAGCCTGCTGCAAGTTTTGTACAGCCTGAGAGCTAAGAATAGTTTTTACGTGTTTTAATGGAAAGTGTAAATGGCCAAAGATCTGTTAGCTTTTCAGTGAGAACAGTTGCTCAATTTTGCCTCCCAACCTGGAAAGCCTACAGCGCCCCCTAGCTGGTCCTGGGCCCACCCCTGCTCTAAGGGGTTGTTGTCTCCCAACTCTGAGGTCCTGGGATCTGCACACACCTCATTTTCTGATGAGGCCTCCATCAAAGTGACTCTAGAGCAAAGCTGCTTCACTGTGGAGCTGAGGGTTCCTGCAGGAGACAGTACAGTCTCTGGAAACAAACCTGGATTTAACATTAAGCCGTGCTTGTTAGCAGATACACATACGGGATTTCCTTTCTCTCCTCTTTCTTACAAACTAAATTTTATACTTTCAGAATTTTTTTTTTTTTTTTTTTTTTTTTTGGTACGCGGGCCTCTCACTGTTGTGGCCTCTCCTGTTGCGGAGCACAGGCTCCGGACGCGCAGGCTCAGCAGCCATGGCTCACGGGCCCAGCCGCTCCGCGGCATGTGGGATCTTCCCGGACCGGGGCACGAACCCGCGTCCCCTGCATCGGCAGGCGGACTCTCAACCACTGCGCCACCAGGGAAGCCCTATACTTTCAGATTTATTCACTGGCTGGGGAGAAAGACAACTCAATGAGCTCCAACAGGCAAGCAGCAAGAGCAAGGCATATCACAGTCCCCCAGATCTCCCCTCCCATCAGTGCCAGCGGGGACACCTTCCAGGGCATCCCTCACAAAAGGGCCGATGACCCCTGGACCATCCTTCCGGGTCTCTCCAGGGAAGACGGTAGAGACAAGGGCCAGGGACTGTCATGTTATTTTTACTCTAGAAGAGAAATACCCTTAAGAAAATAAAAGTGTTCACATTTCTTTAAACTTTTTTTCCTATTTTTTTTCTCCAAGTATAGGGGGAAAAAAATCTTAGCTTAGAGAAATGCTATCTCCACCTGTTCTGGCTTTGCTGAGGGATTAGCAACCCTTGAAATGCTCTGGTCCCTGGGCATGCCCAGGGGCAAGAAGAAAAGGGCTCATCTTGTGACGGTCCCAGGTGTGAGGTTGTGGTTTCAGGAACGGAACTATGATCCCTGGGTCTCTGGATAAACAAAGGGGTAATAAACCCTGACACAGCCCAGTTAATCTTAGTTTAACGTAATAAATTCCACTGCTTGGAGTTTGAGCCAAGAGACCAAGTCTTGGGGGGATTTCATGATCTCCAAGGACGAATGTGTGTTTTGAGTTCGTTTTTAAAATGTGCATTTATGTAACCATAAGTTTGTTTTCTGTGTCTGTGAGTCTGTTTCTGTTTTGTATATAGACTCATTTGTATTATTTTTAGATTCTAGACAGATGGATAAAAATAAAACAAAGGTAAAAATGTGCATCTGTGTATGTTCTTGTCTTTCCCAGCACCAGTGCTCCCAGACGTGGTGAGTCACTCAGGGCACAACAGCATGCAGTACATGACATTAAAAAGCACACATTGTAAGTCATTTTAATTGCTGCAAGGACTTGCTCACGTGCTCACACGTGCGTGCGTGCACACACACCCCAGCTCAGTGCTCTGACGTCTGCCGCTGCCTCTTGCCCTGCTGTGTGTGTCAGATTTCAGGGTCACAGAAGCAAAGTTTACTGCCCCCAAAAGGCCTAACTCATGCCACCAGCCCTGCATGCATTCTCCACGTCTTTCATTTCAGAACCCCTGAGCACAAAAGATTATGGTATGCCACGTTTTACTAAACATCAATGTTGTGACCCAAATCATGCTTGAAAATACAATTTTCACCCACTGTGGGTGTTTTCACTGTGACTGTTTTCATAAGCACCTGTGAGAGGCTAGAAATTTCACAATACCTTTTAGAATTAATTGTGGTCGGGAACCTACAAACAGCTCCAGTTGCAGGTCTAGGTTTCCAGGTACCCTGCTCTCCTCCCCCCTTCTCTTTAGACCCCTGCCCTTCACCTTCTCACCCCCCTCCTCACATGATCTCACGCTTCTCCCAGAGAATGGGCTTGGACCACATGTGTAATGATCTGGACGGGCCCATCTCCCTTGTCACAAAATCAATCGTGTTTCCTCTCCCAGCCTCTCTCCTCCTCCGCCCCTCCTTCCCTGTTTCACAGTTAGAATTCAGCTCAGAGTGAAAAGAGCTGGCACCAGACGGCTGCAGGCAGCACCTTCGCCCAACCTGGACGCCCATTCCTCAGCAGAAAGAACCGGGCAGCGCCATATGTCGGGGCCGCTAACGTTGCCAGCAGAAGGAGGGCTTTGTTCTTTTGTTGGGTTTGTTTTGAACGGGAGCATAAATAATACACACCCACTACTCCTTCCCCAGCAATCTGGGCAGAGCTTGCTGGCAGAGCCTTGCAGGAGCATGGAGTGGCCCAAATTGTTCCCCGAACATGGCTGAGTACAAGTGCTGCCCTTGGCCCCAGATGGATGAAGTGTGATTATTTGCCAGCAGTAAATAGTACTCCTATTACTTTTCTTATATGGAATCAGTGAACGAGCTTTCGGCTGAAACAATCACGTTACCCTGTAAAAACTAAGATCTTTGTTTTCACACAACCCAAAAAACTTCTCACAAAGTCAATCAGAGGGATGGGTGCTCCCACCTCCTGGGCCCATGTGTGTATTGGGGAGGGGGAGGGTTGGGGGGAGTACATGGGGGAGGGGGAGGGCCAAGGTCTGGATGTCCTCAAGGCACTTGAGAAAAGAGTATCAAATGAGGGAGCCCAGGGGTGTGTTCTGCCCCAGCCAGCCAGGTTTGTGTCTCCTACAGAAATCCTGCACGCTTCTCAAAGTCACTCATTTCAAGCTGTGAAAAGCGTCTAAAACGCGTCTGAAAACCAGCACGGCCTTGCTCAACACTTCATCCAGTCTTAGCTGGGCCAGCACATCATCAGCTCTCAGTAATTTTTGTTGGATAAGTGAGTGATTAAATGAATTACTGCTATTTGGGTTAAATTCTTCATAGCTTAAAATGTGTTTTGGAGGACTTCCCTGGTGGCGCAGTGGTTGAGAGTCCGCCTGCCGATGCAGGGGACACGGGTTCGTGCCCCGGTCCGGGAAGATCCCACATGCCGCAGAGCGGCTAGGCCCGTGAGCCATGGCCGCTAAGCCTGTGCGTCCAGAGCCTGTGCTCCGCAATGGGAGAGGCCACAACAGTGAGAGGCCCGCGTACCACAAAAAAATAAATAAAAAAGAAAAAAATAATAATAATAAAATTTTTTTTAAAATGTGTTTTGGAAACAGATTGATATCCGTGTGTGTGTGTGTGTACTTGTATTATGTGCATATGTATACAAAAAGGATCTAAAATAATCTAGCCAGGATATTAATAGTGCTTAATATTATTTATTGCTAGTCACTATTTTCTGATTTTTTTGTGTTACTTTTGTCATTAGAAAAAAAAACTAACTTCATTTTGAAAAGGAAACAACATGTAACACTGAATAAACCAAAACAATGTCAATCATCATCATTATAGTAATTACAATCTGCAAAGAAACTGTGAGTGGGTGCTGTGTACCAGACTCTGTTCTGAGCATCTTACATGCATGACCACACTGTTAAGTAGGAACTATTATTAACCCCTTTTACAGGAAGGAAACCTATGAATGCAAATGATTTATGTTCTTAAACAGTGTACATAATTCAAAGATAAACAAACGAACAACCTACAATTTACAGCAATTTCCGGGCAGCAGCGTGTAACTGACAGCTAGATTCTGAGTTGCTGTATGTAGCGTGATGAGGTTCACCTAAACAACAGCGCCTGCTGTGCTGGGTTTGAGAGGAATCAGTGAGATATGGGAGTTTCCTGCACTGGTCCTGGCCCTGAGCTGGATTTAATAAATGCTAGTTCTCTCCTTCAGCCATCAGCCCAGCCTCCCCAGCTCCAGCTTTCTCCTGGATCCTTCAGGGGTGAATGGTAACATCCCAGGCCTGAGCTGTAACATCTGGAAACATTAACAACAACAAAATAAGCAGTTTGAGACCCAAGTAAGGGCCAGCCCTGTGGAAGGTGTTTTGTAACTGTTCCCTCATTCACTCAGTCTATCTACTAACTCTGACCCCCAGTGGTAATCTGTATGGACCTCATTCGCCAATACGGTGACATGCCCTGGGATTTATGCAAACACCGTGAGACAAGACTGTCCAGTCTTCTAGAGCACTTGACACCATCCCCTAAAAATCATGTTCCATGCCATTGTAGTGTAAAATGGATTTTGTTTGAAAAACAAGTTGTCCCTTTCAAAGTCAGTAATCTCTATATGGCTGTCATCACCATATAGTTTTCTCTTTAAAAACTATTTGAAGAGAATTCATGGATCATGCACCCAGTGAATAGGAGAGGCAGCTGTGAGGTTTTGTGGATGATGGAAAGGTCAGGAGACCGAGTTAATCCTGACGCTGCCACTCACAAGTCTGGTAAAGGAGGGCTGCAGTTCCTTACCATAACACGACAAGGTTGGCTGTGTACGGTTGCTTCCAGCTATAACATTTCATGAGTCCGAGCTAACAAAGCCCCTGGAGACAAAAGGGGCAGCAAAGCTTTCCCCAGAGGCAGGGGCATATGATGAGCACATGTCCCATAGCCTTGTAAAGCCCAAGTTCCGAAACGATGGGCAGGTCTGCCTGTTATTCACTATAGACTTCTCTAAAGGGATGAGTTTGAACTGGGTTTTGTGAGAAGGGAGGAGAGAAGGCTTTCTCCTGAAGTGGCAGGAGATTAGAGAACGGAGTCCGGGAAAAAGCTTTCCCGCCTGGAAAATATCAAGATCAGCTCAGCTGGCACAGAACATGCAGTAGCGGCATATTTAATAAAAAAAGTAATATCCTACAAAGAGCTAGTTCAACAAATATTTGTGGGCACCTGCTGTGGGTCAGGAATAAGCTGGTACTGGGACATCAAGAGGGCTTCTGCCTGGTCCCTGCCCTCAGGGAGTTTCCAATCTAGCGATCAAGCCTAGAGTAGGACAGGTCACTGAGGCCTCCAGACTTCTGGGAGAATGGCAGCAGTAGAGAGACTCCCACATTCAGAAAGAGTCATCTAGACCAATGTAAAGACCTTCAATCCAGAAAGGAGCTGAGCACAAGGCTTGTGATGTGGCAGAGAGGAAGGGATTACATCCTTTCCTTTAAGATAATTGATTCCATTCTCGGGGCTCACCCTTGTGCAAACCTCCTGCATGCTGCTGAAAGGGGGGTCTTTCTAAACCATGGAGAGCCTTGGGTCACCCTTCACAAGTTGTCGTCGCCTCTCCATTTGCTGCAGAAAACTCCTAGTGTGGCATTCAAGGCCCTTCACAGAATGACTGTTTTCCTAACCTCTCCCCCAGACTCATCCTTCTGTGTCCTGGGATGCCCCAGGAGTGTACTTGTATCCTCGTGGCTATTCACGCTCCTCTGAGGAGAAGAGGGAGTAGAGACCATCTACTCAAATATTATCTTTCCTGGGAAAATGTCCCCCATCTTACAAATTCATTCCATTTAGCCCAACAAGATATCCATTGTATCGCTTTTCTCCCAGCGCCTAACACATTGCTCTAGACACATGGGCATTCTTGTGAGCTCAATCCTCAGAAACTGAAGGGGTTTGAATGAAATTGCTAATAGTGACTCTAGTTTGCAGACTAGAGTTTAATCTTGCACGCTAACTCTGTCCTCTGATGACGCAGAGAAGGATTTTAATGCAACATTCTGGTCTAGCAGGAGAGGTATGGTGGTTGATTAATGAAATCTGCCACTATCACAGGAAGAGGGTGGCAGCATGCATGCCATTTTCCCATTATTTCACTAGAAGCTTCCACAGTGCTCATACCTTCTGTTGTTGTTAATATATTATAGTCCTTGTTGTTGTTATTTTGTCAGAATAACATGGTCTCAGTCATTATGAGCCGGTTTTTCAGCTGTCTGTTGCCCTTCAGGTTGACTATACCCATATTTAGCCCACAGATTCTTGGAGGCTTCCATGTGTGTCATCCATACCTCTGGCTAAATAATGAGAAAAAGGTGTTTAAAACAAAATGCAGCTGGATTAAATACCTTCCGCTGATGTTTTACAACATTGAGGCATTATTATTATGTGGACTCTTAGTTTTCAATGTCTGAGCCTCCAATACTGCTGCTTGTCTGCAAGGCTGATCCCACACAATACCGTCTTCTACATCCAATGAATAATGTGTTCTGGAGGCTTAACAGTGAAGTACAATCTGATCTTCATCCAGCAATTTGGAGAGCAAAATGCTCTTGCAAAAGACCAAATATACCTCTTCCCATCCTTATTTGACTGGGACCCCACAGCAAGGAAATTTGCATCTGAAGCTCGAGACAGGTTCCCAGTCTTTGTACAGACACCCCCTCATGAGGTTTCTAACCCAAGTCAGGGGTCCACACAGTGCCCTGTGATCACAGTCAATTCAGGTAAAGCAAGGATACCTCCTGGGTTAAGGTTGAAATCAGGTTTTATTCACTCGGGTATTTTTTCGCTTTCTCTGTAGACTGAAAGTGATTATCTTCCCAATCAGGGAACATCTACTGCAAAGGAATGCAATCCGTGTAAAACCCAAGGGCACAGTTTCTCTAACCAGAAACATATCTCACACTGCAGAGAGGCCGCCTGGGATGTCGTCACTGCCGTGGGACGGGGGAGGAAACCAGAATGGAGCCAGGATGCCAAAGTTCATGGAAGGGAGGTGGCTGCCTGTTTGAACAGGTGCTTTTGAAAAGCTCCTGCTGGGAAGATCCCGGGAAGTGCTAATGGATGTAATGAACCAAGACTCCCAGGGAAGCCGGAGAGAGCAGTCCCGTCAGCCAGATCATTTAAAGCTAGAACAAGGAAAACACTTTGGAGGAGAAACACAGTGGAGCCCTTCAGTGTGGCCCAGTAAATGGGCAAAAGCCCCTGAAGTCGAGGGTTAATCATCAGCCCTTCAGCCCTGAAAGAAGACAGGTGCTGTATTTCCAGCACAGAGACCAGAGGTAGGTGATCAGCTCTCAACAGGAGTCTCCCACCTGCTTTGGGAAGGGGTCTGGGGTGGTGAGGATAGTTTACAAAGGTAGACCACAGTGGAGGGGGAAGCACAGGGCAGCTGAGGCTGAGTCCTCACGCAGGCCCCTCCCCCTTCCCTGCCCACCTCTGCCTCACCTTGACCATCATCTCATCCTTGTCTGCAGGCATTCTAGCGGGTGCCTGCTTCCACCTTTGCCCCTGTATTTTTTTCTGATTGCTGCTGTAACAAACTACCACAAACTGGGAGGCTTAATAGGAAGAGCAGAGAAATACAATGAATGGGAAAGTTGTTAAATTTGTTGCGGTCTCCTACAGCAGATGAGGCACGTATACAGTGATTGAGTCCAAGCCCAAGATCAGGCCTTCCTGAATTTTAATCTGAATTCTGCCATTTCTGACTGTGTGACTTGGGCAAGTAGATGTGTAACCTCCCGTGTCTCAGCTTTCTTGTCTATAAAAATAGATGACAATAGTACACGACCAATCCTGTCTTCCCCACCTGCTTCACACTAGAAGTGGAGAATACCAGACACGTGCTTTCCCATTCTCCTCTGCTGCTAGAGGTGACCCAGTCCTGGCCAGTAGGTTGCTGGAGAATTGGGGGAAATAGCTTCCTCTGTAATAAAAGGCATGGGAGGAAATGATTCTTTCTTTTACATGCCTCTCTTTCTGTTGTGGATGCTCTCATGTGAGAACGTGATGTTTGCGGCTGCCATAACCACGTCAACCATGAAAGGGAGGCCAAAAGAAGGTAGAGATGTTCGGCCTGTGCCCTGATATCACTGAGCGGCTGAACTTCCCTAGAACTGCTCATCCATCCTTCTGTCAAGTGAGATGATTAAATGACTCTTCGGTTTAGGCCACTGTCCACTGAGTATTCGGATTCTTGCAACTTAGAGCATTCCAACCGATACAAATTTCCATCTTGGGGAATCATTGTAAAGATGAACTGAGATAGTGCATGTCAAGTGCCTGGCACAAAGCTATCATTCTATAAATGATAAACTATAATAATTATTACTAATACCTGGGGAAAATAAGGACCTACTGTTATTTGCTTTTTAACTTCCTTCTTTTCAACATTGCTAGCTCACCAATTTATGTTTATGCTGGGAAATCAGGTGAAGTCTTGTAGGCCCAACTACATTTGCTGAGTAGTTTATAACCCTATTTGGGCTCCTGGAACAGGAGTTCTTCAAGGTAAGGCGCTGTGTCTCATCCCTCAGTAGGCTCCCTGCCTGGCACAGAGTGCCATGATTAGATGTTCTTGGGTGGATGGATGAATGGATATCGATGGATAAATGGTTGGATATGATTGGATATGAACAGTTGGGTAGATAGTTGGATGGGATAGATGGATAAATGGCTATGGGTGGATATGGATTGGTGAGTGGGTGGGCACACGGTTGGATGGATGAATATGGATACGTAGGTGGGTTGATGGTTGGATAGGTAAATAGATGGGATAAATGGATGGACAAGTGAACTAACCCCAGAGCCTATGCAGAATCCCTTCTCACATGGCATCAGGCCTGGTAGCCTTTTGTTCTGTATAACACCAGAAAATGAAAATGAAAATCACACTTTCATAGGATCTGGTACTTCTCATTTAAATCCTAACTAATGATGTTTTACCATCTACCCAGGGTTGTGTCTACCTGGGCTACGAATAGGTCAAGGCCACCAAAGGGATTTATCCTTCTCACTGTGATGGTCAGCATCAATCATCAAATTGTATTTTATCTCATGTCTTCCTGTACTCCTGTATCAGCTAGGAATTTTTTTTTTTTTTTTTTTTTTTTTGGCCACACAGCGTGGCATGTAGGATCTTAGTTCTCTGACCAGGGATCTAACCTGCACCCCTTGCATTGGAAGCACAGAATCTTAACCACGGGACTGGCAGCGAAGTCCCTCAGCTAGGAATTTCTATTGGCTACTATTAACAGGCTGGATATAATGTGTAATAAACACATTATTATGAAGTTTGGATGCAGGTAGCCCAGGCCTGGTTGGTGGTTCTGCATCTCATCAGGAACTCAGGGTTTTCTCTCACTCTTTTAGTATGTGGTTTCCATCTCAAGGCTGCCTCATGCTTCAAGTATGGTCACAATCACTCCAGCCATTAAGCCTGCCTTCCAGCTAGGAAGCAGAAGGAAGAGAAAAAGAACACTTCTCAACCATTTTCCTCTTTAAGGAGCCTTCCTGGAAGTTCCACTGAACAGCATCCATTTATATTTCATTGGCAGGAAATTAGTCATATGGACACAACTGTCTGCAAGGGAAGCTGGGAAACATAGTATTTTGGTTGATGTGTGGTCACCATGCATACAACTCAAGTTCATTACTAAGAAAGTCTGGGAGGATGGATGTTGAATAGAAACAGTCAGTTTGCCCCATCTTTACTCTGCCTTTCCCTCTTTCACCCCCAACAGTCCATCTAAGTTCTGACCTCTGATCTGTTTGGGTTTTGGTTCTTCATTAAATCAGCATTTAACTTTTAATGTTTATTATCTAGTCTCTGTATGGAGGGGGATTTGTGGTGTTGTTAGTGATGTACTTCAACCAAAACAGACTGAGCGACTTCACCCAGCTAGGCTGCCTCTCACTTTAAACAGAAGCCTAATGTCTGCAGGGTAACCTGCCTTTAATTTGCCAACACCACCAAAGACGCAGGTGTAGAAAGAGGCAAACAACCCATTACTGAGTCTTTGCTATGTCTCATTAAATCCTTCTGACCAACACTTAATGGGAAGTACCATTATTCATCCTCATTTGATAGATGAGGAAATCAAGGATCAGAGAGGTTAAGTGTTACCCTAAATTGCACAACTGTGAGTGGGATTTAAACCCAGATGTGTTTTATCCCAGAGCTTTTCCTAGTATGCTATATGTTTTAGTAAATTCTGGTCTGTCTCCTAAAAATAAAACCAGGTCCAAACTGGAGCCCACAGATGTGAGTTTCTGCCCAGAACACACCAGCCCCAGCCTGGTCAGGGTCACTGATTTCAGAGGTAGCTCTTGGCCTTTTGCCAATCTGCAAGACGGAAGCAGGAGGGGTAGTGGAAATGTTCACCATTGGTCTGGTCCCCAACCTCAGTGCTGTCTAACTTCTTTCCCATCGTGGCACATGTAAAAAATGATAAACAGCAAGGGGGTAACAGAGGCTGATTCAGGCCCCCTCCTGCCAGAGGATGAGGGGTCCACGTCTCTTGCCGTACCCTCTGTCAGGAACACTAATGTCCTTATTCTGCTCCAGGCTGCAATCCGGGACCCCACATTCCATCTAGTTGTCATTTCTCTTTAGTCTTCTCGACTCTGTGACAGCTCCTCTGTCTTTCCTAGTCTTTCATCACCTTGATGCTTTTGAAGCATTCTCATCAGTTATTTTTATAGACTATCTCTCAAATTGGGTCTGTTTGATGTTTTCTTATGATTAGATCAAAGGTATGTGTCTTTATCAAGAGTACATAGAAGGGGCTTCCCTGGTGGCGCAGTGGTTGGAAGTCCGCCTGCCGATGCAGGGGACACGGGTTCGTACTCCGGTCCGGGAAGATCTCACGTGCCGCGGAGCGGCTGGGCCCGTGAGCCATGGCCGCTGAGCCTGCGCGTCCGGAGCCTGTGCTCTGCAACGAGAGAGGCCACAACAGTGAGAGGCCCGCGTACCGCAAAAAAAAAAAAAAAAAAAAAAAAGAGTATATAGAAGTGATGTGCCTGTCTCAGTCCATCATATCCAGGGGTTGGTGATGCCAGTGTGTCTTATAACTGGTGATATTGACCGTGAACGTTTGGTTAAGGTGGTGTCTGCTGGGTTTTCCCACTGTCAAGTTATTATATTCCCATCGTAATTAACAAGTGTCTTGAGGGAGGTACTTTCAGACTATTCAAATAATCTGTTTCCCTTCAAACTCCTGCCCACTAATTTTAGCATGCATCTGTGGATCTTGCCTGCGGTGTTCTAAATGTGATTTTTATATGTGCCTCATTCCCTCACTTATTAATTTTAATTCTTCTGTAAAGTTGTCCCTTCTCTCCCCTTTTATTTATTTATTAATTTGACAATTTATTTACATCAGTATTGACTCAGGAGTATTTCAGGCTATGAATTATAATCTGATTCTATTATTATTTATTTTGCTGCTCAAATTGTTCTAGCTCTGGCCATTGGGAGTTCTTTCAGATTAGCTTCTGGGCCCTTTTGACATGTTGTTGTCTTTTTGACAGGTCCTGTGCCCTTTTGACATGCTGCTGTTGTCCTTTTGGGGGTACTTTCTTGCTTTTTGGCACCACCAAAATGTTCCAGATTTATCCTGTGTTTTCCCTGCCTCAGTCCGATAATCAATCACTTTTCCAAAGGAGCTCTGGTTCATTTCAAGGGAGAACGGTATTTAGGAAACATCTGGATACTAGGTGGCATTACCTGTCATTGTAAGATAATTTAGAATCAAAACATGACTCCAGTTTTAGAGATGAGAAGTATAGGGATTAGCAAGGTTCCATGATTGACCAGTGTTACACAGGGCAGAAGTGGCAGAAAAGTTCAAACCAGAACAGATCCTGCACTCTGAACCTCTCCACTAGTGTAAATGCCTTATTTGTTATAAACGTGAATTAATACTTGGCAGGAAAAGCACAGATGTCCAGATAGATGTGATTTCTGGTTGATGGAGTGTCGACATCAACCAGAACATATATAAAAACAAATTTGGCATCCAATAAACATTTTTGGATAGATTCTGTTGAATGAATCATCATTATCATCAAATATTTCTTGGTCTCAGTGAAATATTCCTACTGTTCAGCTGTACTTTCATTCCTTTCTGGAACAAGATAGGGCATATGCAAAAGACTAAAGAACATAGAAAAATAAAAACCATGGCAGGTTCACTTTCTGGGTCCCTGTGGTCTTTGGATGGAAATTTGATGGCAGAGTTCACCCTCCCTTTGCCACGTCGCTTTCCTAAAGCCAAAAACCAAGTCTTAGGACAGTGACTTGTGTTTGGCAAGCGCGGAGCAGAGTGGACCTAGCACTGCCTCCTCCAGGCTGGGTCCTATCTGGCTTTGAGCATCATGATCTGATCAATTACAGCCCGGGGCAGGACAACAGCGGCTGCAGAGACTGAGCCTGGATGGGCAGGACTACAGTTGAATTCTCTGTATCTTGTAGCCCAGGCCCTTGGGTCAGCTGAGAGGTGCATCCGCACTGCTGGGAAAGAGACCTAGCAACTCCACTCCCTTCCTGTCCTTCCTATGTTTAATTCTCAACACCAAAGCCACTTATCGCTTCAGTCGTGGCCAAGAATCCAAGACACACATTAAGGAGAGAAAGAAAACATGGTGGCCTGACTGAACAAGCTTAATCCAGAGGGAGGAGACCTGGTTTCTCAGTCCAGTTTTGCACTAACTGGTTGTTTATACCAGGAAAGATCTTTCATCTCTCTGAGCTCCACTTACCTGGCCTCAAAATGATGGGGTTGAACTAGATGATCTCTAAGGCCCAATCCTGCTTTGAAATTCTAGGATGCTTCAAATTCCTTTCCAGAATTTCTCTAAAAGGGCCGTGGGCCAGCTGTGGTCTCATTGGTAGAACTCTTGCGCCACCTAGTGGCTTATTTGGAGCCTTTTTCTCCCTAAAATGCCTTCTGCTGACGGATCTTTCCTCCATTGAAGTAAGAGAATAAAGCCAGTTCAGCCCTTCCTTTGCAGGAGTATGGCAAACTGCCAGACCTGGGAGAAACAGGTGTTTAATTCACGTCCTAGAAAGATATTTTGTGTGAACACACTGCCACTTCCTATGGCAAAGACCTATAGGGATTAGCGAGGTTACATGATAGCCCGATGTTACACAGGG